>NC_045764.1:178162373-178462373 GCF_008692025.1 Phocoena sinus
CGAGGCCTGGGGCCCCGAGTGGGGACAGCGCCCCTCGCGGGAAGCACGTCGCCGGGGTGGGAGAGGCCGCCCCCTCCGCATCCTGACTCTGTCTGCTCTGATCTCCTCAGATTCTGAGCTCGCCAGCCGGGAGCTGCGGCGCCCTCGGGGCGGCTGGACAGGCCCCGCGCCATGCCCGAGGGCTGAGCGCCGCCGCCGCCGCCGCCGCCGCCGCCGCCGCCGCCGCCGCCGCCGCCGCCGCCGCCGCCGCCGGGCCTCGTCCCGCCTAGCGTGGGACTGCGCGCGCCCAGGTCGGGGCCCCGGCGGCCGACCATGGTGCTGCCGCCCCCGGACCGGCGCCACGTGTGCCTGACCACGCTGGTGATCATGGGCAGCATGGCGGTCATGGACGCGTACCTGGTGGAGCAGAACCAGGGCCCGCGCAAGATCGGCGTGTGCATCATCGTGTTGGTGGGCGACGTGTGCTTCCTGCTGGTGTTGCGCTACGTGGCCGTGTGGGTAGGCGCCGAGGTGCGCACGGCCAAGCGCGGCTACGCCATGATTCTCTGGTTCCTCTACATCTTCGTGCTGGAGATCAAGCTCTACTTCATCTTCCAGAACTACAAGGCGGCGCGGCGCGGCGCGGCCGACCCGCTGGCGCGCAAGGCGCTGACGCTGCTGCTGTCGGTGTGCGTGCCCGGCCTCTTCCTGCTGCTCGTGGCGCTCGACCGCATGGAGTACGTGCGCACCTTCCGGAAGCGCGAGGACCTGCGCGGCCGCCTCTTCTGGGTGGCGCTGGACCTGCTGGACCTGTTGGACATGCAGGCCAGCCTGTGGGAGCCGCCGCGCAGCGCGCTGCCGCTCTGGGCCGAGGGCCTCACCTTCTTCTACTGCTACATGCTGCTGCTGGTTCTGCCGTGCGTGGCGCTCAGCGAGGTCAGCATGCAGGGCGAGCACATCGCGCCGCAGCGCATGATGCTCTACCCGGTGCTCAGCCTCGCCACCGTCAACGTGGTGGCCGCGCTGGCGCGCGCCGCCAACATGGCGCTCTTCCGCGACAGCCGCGTCTCGGCCATCTTCGTGGGCAAGAACGTGGTGGCGCTCGCCACCAAGGCCTGCACCTTTCTGGAGTACCGCCGCCAGGTGCGCGACTTCCCACCACCCGCGCTGGCTCTGGAGCTGCAGCCCCCGGCCCCCCAGCGCAACTCGGTGCCGCCGCACGCGCCGCTGCACGGCCAGCCGGGCCGCCCCCACGGGCCCTCACCCACGCGAGACGCCCTGGACACGTGACAGGGGCCGCCCGAGGGCGCTGAGACGCGTGGCTGCAGGCGCACGGTTTGCATGGGACGGGGTGGGGGCGGGCTCCCGACGGGGCTAGGTGCTGAGAGTGCCCGAACCCGGGCGGGGGGGGGGCGGGCGACCCCCGGCCGCTTCTTCATCTCAGGAATCCTTCGGACCACGGACCTCAGCCCCTGCTCGGCCGGTCCGCCCAGCGTGGGCGCCCGTGTGTACGGCCTGAGCCAGAGCGGGAAGGGTCCCACCTCCGCCTGCTGGGGGCCTGGGTGGGAAGGGAGGACAGAGTGGGCGGAGGTCTCTTCCCCTGGGGTCCCTGGGTGGGGGCCTCTGGCTCAGAGTTTGGGACTAAGGAGGCCTCTGTCGTTTTAAAGACTCTTGTTTACAGTTTTGTATGGAACGTGGCACTGCTCTGCCTGTTTGATGTGTCCAGTCTCTTGATAGCTGCGGAGGGGCGTCGGAGGGGCGGGGTGTGAGCGAGTGACGGTGGGCGGCTGGGCCGGTCCACTTCTGTCCTGTCCTGGTCTCTCTGAGCAGTCAGACGGGGACGGCAGGGAGGACCCGTGGGAGAGTGGGTCTGAGGGGCCCTAGGGTCCCGCTCCCTCCCCCGACGGTCTGTTTTGGGTTCCTGCCTCTTCCCGGAGGAGCCCCTTGCTGGCCCTTGGGTCTCCGCCTAGCGATGGGGCCGTTGCTGTGGGGTTGCCTTGGCTGTGAGGCCCCGTGTCCCGGTGTCAGAGGCGGGAACTTGGCGCACTCCCAGGGCAGAGAAGACGGCTCTGGGCTCACGGAGCCCCAGGCTCACCCGTCCTCCTGGGCGTCAGCGCTTGTCCGCGCCTCCTACTTCTGCCTCCACTGGCCTCCACGGCCCTGCGGCGCCAGGCACACTGGTCCTGACTTGGTTTAATGGGCCATGTGCCCTGCCCCCCGACTTTGAGGGCCTCCGAATGAGGCCCAGGCCGGCACCCACCGTTTTCATGACCGGGGCTGTTGTCTGGCTCGTGGCCCGAGGTGTCTGCCCTCTGGGTTTGCCTTGGGAACAAGATGGGGACGTCCCAGCCTGCCCTTCCCTGGCTTCCTGAGGTGGTCTCTGATGGCCAGAAGTGACAGCAGTGCCACCCAGCTGCTCCCTGTCTGTCATCACCTCACTCATCAGCTCACAGCTCCTGTCATCTCAAAAACAGCTTCCCAATTTGGGAAGGAGAGGGCGGGGACTCCTCCTTGCGGCTTCCCCTGTTGGTAGGCAAGTCCCTCTCAGAAGCCCCCCGCGTGGGCCCCTCAGGGGCCCTGGGCCAGAACTGGTTCCGTGACGGCCGTGCTCTGAGGGCCGGCCTTGGGGGTGGGGTACTTGCCTCGCTGGGTCTGGGGTCTGACAGCCCGGGATGCCAGTGGAAGACGAGGCCCCTGGGTTTGAGGCCGAGGACCTTGCCCTCTTTCCCAGAGTGAGGGGCCTCCGCGTCCCCCTTCCTCCTCCTGGAGTGGGGGCTCAGACGCACCTCACCTGCTGTGGTGGCACCAGGCAGAGTCTGCCCCTGCACGACGCAGCTCGGTCCCTCAAGACGAAAACACATTCGAACTCCTGACCCGTCTTCTTCCGTTCCAAAGCACGTTCACTTTTTCTGTAGGAAAATAGCTTCATCATAGTAAAAACCCAGCTTGGCAAAATCGAACTCCCTCATATTAGGTTAATAGCTAAACTTCACATTATCCGATTCATTTTTTTTTTTTTTTTTTTTGCGGTACGCGGGCCTCTCACTGTTGTGGCCTCTCCCGTTGCGGAGGACAGGCTCCGGACGCGCAGGCTCAGCGGCCATGGCTCACGGGCCCAGCCGCTCCGCGGCATGTGGGATCCTCCCAGACCGGGGCACGAACCCGCGTCCCCTGCATCGGCAGGTGGACTCCCAACCACGGCACCACCAGGGAAGCCCTATCCGATTCATTTTGTCCAGTAACGTGGTGGAGACCCAGTTAGTGATAAGCCCAGAACAGAAGCCACCACCGTCATCGCCCCTGTTAGGATGGCCGCCACGTCGTCTGCTCTCTGGGGACCCTTTTGCCGATGGCCCAGGTGGAGGAGGGATGGGACACTGCAGTGTTGCACGGCCTCTCGTGGCTGAAGCGTGAGTGGCTTAATCTGTGGCAAAAACAAGGTAACTGCCAGTTCACTGGAGAAAGACCAAGGAGAAGACCCCGCAGTCAGAGGGTCTGAGGCTGGGCGCTGCCCGAGGGCTTCAGACTGGCGGTGGGCGCTCACGTGTGTCAGCTGCGTCAGTATGCAGGGCGCCCGGGGCGGACTTCTCCCAGGGAGACAGCTGCAGGTGGGGTCGCACCAGGGGGCTGAGAGCAGAACGGCAGCGGTTCGGAGCGGGTGTGTTGGTCAGGGTTCTGTGGAGAGACAGAGCCAGTGGGAGAGATACGGAACAGAAGAGACCCTTTATGAGGGGTTGGCTCACGCAACCGTGGAGGCCGAGCGGGCCCATGACCTGCCACCTGCGGGCTGGGGACCAGGAGGACGGCGCTGTCGTTCAGTCTGAGTCCGAAGGTCCACGGAGCAGGAGTGTGGATGTCTGAGGGCAGGAGAAGATGGATGTCCCAGCTCAGGCAGGGGCGAACCCACCTCCCGTCCCCCCCTCCCCGCTCCTCTCTCCAGGCCTCCAGGATTGGGTGAGGACCGCTGCACGGGGAAGGCCATCTGCTTACACCCTCACCGACACACCCAGAAATAGCCTCACATGCTGCCTGGGCTCTTGTGGCCCAGCCCGCCCGACACGTCAAATTAAGTGTCACAGGTGGGGGCGAGGCTTGGACAGCCGAGGGGTGGGAGGAATGGCAGAGAGGGGGCTGGGGGGATGGGGAGGGAGGTCAAGACAGGTGAGGAAGACGCCTGCTGGGTTTGCAGGCAGGGCATTGCCATGGACGCCCAGTGGCTGCCCCGTGGCTGCCCCGTGGCCACTCCTTCATGGTGACCAGACCAGAATTTGCTTGGGGGTCGCCCTGTGCCTATTAGCCCAGTGGAATCGACTCCTTCTTCACTGGTGCTGGGTCACGGAGGAAGGCCTGCTGACCTGACTGTGGACTCGTCTATGTCCCCCCAGGGAGGCACGAAACTGGAGAGGAGGGTGGTTAGATGACATGGATGTTCGTGTCACTCCCACGTGAGTCTGGAAGGTTGTCCAGGCTGCTGGTCCATCCCAGCCCATCGGGGACCTACGTCCCTCCCATCTCCCGCCTCCTCTGTGAGCTCTGATGCTCCGTGCAGGTTCTCAGCCGAGGCACAGACAGGGCGCTGAAGACCTCGAAAGGGGACGCTTGTAGGATCTCTTTGCGTGGTTCTCAGAAGCTGGCACAAGACACCTGGCTCACACCCCACTGTCCTGAATTTGGACATGTAGGTCCACAGGGAAAGGGTGCCCGGGTGTCCAGATGAAATTCTTCTGCTGTGAAGGAACGGGGGCCACTTATATCTCCAAAAGAGCAGCAGCACCTTTGAACTTTACTAGGTTTTTTCAGTATTTTTTCCCTCTAAGGTATCTGTCCTCACTCACGTTCTCACTAGCGGAGTACGAGTGTTGCGGCTTCTCCACCCCTGATGCACGTGGTAGCGTTAGTCTCGCCCACGTGATGGGGCTGGGATAGCGAGTTACCTTCACGTTTCCTTGATTATTCACGAGGTTTATCATCTTCTCACATCTCCGTGGAGCATTCGTGGTCCCTCTTCCGTGAATTTTGCATATTCTGTTTTTCTATCCGATTGTCTTTCTCTTATTAGTTCGGAGGCATCCTGTGTAGCTTCTGGTCACAGTCTTCTTTTTTTGGCCACACCGTGTGGCCTGTGGGATCTCCTCTGACCAGAGATCGAACCCTGGAAGCGCAGAGTCTTAACCAATGGACTACCAGGGAAGACCCACAGTCTTCTTTTTAAATGGACAACAAGTGCAGAGAATTGGAGGGATCGTCACCTTCGGTTCATGATATGCTCCCTTCACTGGTCCACGCTGGATGTCGTTATTTACACAGTCGGTTCTTTAATCTGTTACTTTAAATCATGGAGGCACCTGCAAACCCACCACCCAAACCGAAGCTGAAATCTCGACAATGACTGCGTTTCACCGAGGGCCCCCACCTGTCCCTGCCGCGTTCACGGGAGGCACCTTCACCCTGAGACCTGGGAGCGCCTTTCCTTTGTTTCCATTTTGTGCAGATTTATCAAATCGATGTGCATTTCTGAATGCATATTTTGGTTTCAGTTGTTTTTAATGTTATGGAAAGGGTGTCATGCTATATATATTCTTCTTTGGAGATACGTTTCCCTCCATGTTTTACTAAGATTTATCCATACTTTCGCGTGTCTGGTAATTCATTCTGTGCCAGTGAAGGACCCTTATGTGAATGTTCCACGCTGTCCCATCCCGTCCCCATCGATGGATATTTGGATTTTCCAGGTTACTGCCACCGTGAGCCGTGCTGCTGTGACTGCTCCTGTGTGTGCATCTCTCATATGTGCAAAGGAGTTTCCCTGGGGTATGTACTAAGGAATAAAACTGCTGGGACACAGGTAAGGGGCTGTAAACCTTCGCCAGGTGATGCCACACGGCTTTCCAACAGGGCTGAGTCGAGTAAGCCCTGCAGCATCTCCCACGCTTGGTGCTTTTGCATCCAGCGTGGCTGTTAACGTTTTCACATCAGCCTGATCCCTGCTGCTTTGTCTGCGATCTTTGCTTTTTCTCTGCAAGTTTGTAGAGTTGGTCTTTGATAGTCTTGAATCCCCTGCGACGTGTCCAAGTGTGGAGTCCTGCATCTCACCCTCATCTTCCTAAGTCCTGGGGACCGAGGGGAGGTGTCAGGTTTGGGAAAGCCATTGCCACTAACTCTGCTGGCTGAAGCATCTGTTGGTTTTGGGCGTAGATGGTTTGTTGGAACCTCACAGGCAATTGTGTCACTTTGCTGTACTTCTGTCACCTTTGCCGTGCACATTTTCATGCTAACTTGGTAACAGGTTTGGTTTTCCCGGTTCCTTTGTTACCGTGTTTCTCTTTATCACGTCATCCTTTTTGACTTAGTTCCATTCTGCCTGATAGAATTGTGCCACCAGCTTTGCTTTGGTTTGCGTTTTCATGGTGTATGTTTTCCCACCCTTTATTCTCAAACCCTCTGCTGTGGACTGAATGTCTGTGTCCCACCCCCTCCCCCCACCAACCGCCCAAATCCACTTGTTGAAGCCCTGCCCCAGCGGGATTGTATTTGGAGGTGGGACCGTTGGGAGTTGATTAAGGTTAGAAGAGGTCATGAGGGTGGGGGTCCTATGATGGGATTAGTGCCCTGATAAGAGGGAGGGACCATGGCTCTCCCCACCACGTGAGGACACAGCGGCCGTCTGCAAGCCAGGAAGAGGGTCCTCGTCAGGACCTGGCCGCGCTGGCACCTTGATCTGGGACTTGCAGCCTCCAGGACTGGGAGACATAAATGTCTGCTGTTTGAAGCCCCCAGTCTGTGGTGCTTTGTTATAGTGACCCCGAGCTGACTAAGACACTCAGCACAGTCTTGTTTCAAAAGTGGACTTTGTTGTTTACGTGCTATGTGGAAATCTCTGCTTGAAAAGATGAGCTTAATCCATATTCATTTACTGTGAATTCTGTTATATTTGGACCTCTTTCTACCATCTCATTTTATGTGTTTGTCATCTTTTTTTTTTTTCCTTAAGCCCTCTCTCCTCTCCATCCCCGGTCTTTTGGATCAGTCACATTTTCCACCATACTTTTTATCTTCTGCAGGTTTGGCAAGTAGAATTAAAAAAAAATTCTTTTGTAATTCACCATTGAATGTTTTTTAAGGGTAGTACATTTTATTCACTGACTTTAAAATTGTGGTAAAATATACATAACATAAAATTGACCATTGTTAACCTCTTTTAGGTGAACAGCTTGGTGGCATTAAGTACACTCGTATGGTTGTGAGACCACCAACACCTTCCATCCCCAGAACTGTTCTCACCTTGTAAAACTGAAACTCTGTCCCCGTTAAACAGTCCCTCCCACCCCCTCCGCCAGCCCCGGGCCCCCACCATCCTTTCTGTTTCTGTGAATTTGACCCTGCTAGGGAACTCGTATGAGTGGAATCACACGGGATTTGTCCTTTTGTGACTGGTTTGTTTCATTCAATGCCCTCCAGGTTCATCCACGTTGAGGCCTGTGTCAGGATTTCCATCCTTTTTAAGGCTGAGTAATATTCCATCTTATTAATGGGCATTGCACTATAGAAAGTTCTGTGCACTTAACTTGAAATTTTTCTTTCTTTTTTAAAAAATGTGTTACTGGAGTAGAGTTGATTTACAATGTTGTGTTAATTTCAGGTGTACAGCAAGGTGATTCATACATATGTATATCTCCATTCTTTTTCAGATTCTTTTCCCACCTAGGTTATTACAGAATATTGAGTAGAGTTCCCCGTGCTGTACAGCAGGTCCTTGTTAGTTATCTGTTTTATACAGAGGAGTGTGTTTATGTCCATCCCAATCTCCTAATTTATCACTTCCCCCACGTTTCCCCTTTGGTAACCGTAGTTTGATTTTGAGGTCTGTGAGTCTGTTTCTGTTTTGTAAATAAGTTCATTTTTATTAGATTGTACATGTAAGCGCTATCATTTGCTATTTCTGTTTCTCTGTCTGACTTACTTCACTCAGTTTGATCATCTCCAGGTCCATCCATGTTGCTGCAAATGGCACTGTTTTGTTCTTTTTTATGGCTGTGTGATACTCCATCATACGAACAGACTGAGCTCTATTGCATGTTCTGTGCACTTAACTTGAACTTGTTCTAACAGGTTTACAGTGAGTGTCTCCATCCTTCCCTGTGGAGCATCAACATGTTAGCCTCTAATTCCCCTTGGACCCCTCTCCCCTCGACTACTTGTTGTCTAGACTTTGGGTTTACTTTTTTATTTTATTTTTTTTTCTGCAGTACGCGGGCCTCTCACTGTTGTGGCCTCTCCCGTCGCGGAGCACAGGCTCCGGACGTGCAGGCTCAGCGGCCACGGCTCACGGGCCCAGCCGCTCTGTGGCATGTGGGATCCTCCCGGACCGGGGCACGAACCTGTGTCCCCTGCATCGACAGGCGGACTCCCAACCACGGCGCCACCAGGGAAGCCCCGGGTTTTCTTTTAAAATGCAAAATGCCGTGTTCTTTCACTGTGAGTTGCTAATTAATTTTATCCACCGGGTCCACCTGGCCTCCTGAGGAAGAACGTTCTGAGCTTCCTCCCCGGGCTGCCAGCCATCCTGGGGCCACATCCCCACGCCGGCCGAGCATCCCTGCTGGAAAGAAGGCCCCTTCTTCACACTTCTCCTCCTGCTGGAATGTGCGCGTGGTGGCGGGTTGGAGAGCCGTGGGGTCACCTGCACCCACCCGCCCACCCGCCACATGTCTGACTTGGTCGGTGGAGGGCGGTGTGAACTCTGCTCGCCATGGACTCTGCTCACGTGAGCCATGCCGGTGACTTTTCCTTGTGGTCACACAGCTGAATTTTGTCATAGTGGACCCGAAACCGGTTTGGAGCGGAAGTTCTCTCAGCCCTCGTGTGTCTGGACATGTGTCTTCTTGCTCCATTTAAGTGACACTTCGTGGCAGTTAAGTCTGCCGGGTCCCGTGTCCCTGGCCTTCCTGTACTAACAGGCTGGAAATGGACGTCTCCAAGCCCCACCCTCTTAGCCGTGTGACAGTTCTGGCCAAAAGGATGAAGGTGGATGTCGCTTCCCAAGTTCAGAAGTGACTCAAAGTGGTTTCTTGACCTTGCACATCTGGGCCAGATATCCTCTGCTGTCTGTCCCCTGGTCCTCTGCTCTTGGACGTGCCCCCCATCCTGCCGCCCCCAGGTACTGAGTGTTTCTGGTGCTGCAGTGGAAGGTGGGCTGCTGTGTGTTTCCCCTGCTGCTGACTTAGATTTCAGCTTTGACTGGATCACCGGGTCTCCGCCGTTTCAGATCTTGGCTGTGGCGCTCCAAGCCGGGCGACCTGGGCACCTGACTTCTGTTTCCTGGTCTGTAAGCTGGGGTCCTGCGAGGATCAAACCAGGTGACCCTGTAACCCACCCAGGACAGGGCCTGGCGCGTGGAAGCAGCCGGGTAGGTGTTTGCCTTCCTTGTCCGTATTCTTATTCTAATGGGATTTTGGGAGAGTACGTTTGTAAGTGCACAGGATCAATCCTTTATGTTTCACTGGAAGTCTCAATAAAAAGCTCCACCTTTCATTAAATTGAGAAGAAATATTGCAGCTGAAATAATAAATACACTGTGGAAGGGACGGAGCATAGAAGTGTACGTGATAACACTTGCTTTGGCTAAACCTGGGTGGAGAAACCAGATCTCTTGCCGAAATTGGTCCTGCAGGATTTCACTAGGGAAAGTTGTTCTTGACAATCATCATGGCCGGGAAAGGACACTCAGTGACAGAAGACACAGTGGTGATGTTTCATCCAGTTGAACCTTGGCCCGTGAATCAAGCCTTCACTGTAAAATTTATGTGGAAAAAATTCTTTATTCACTTTTTATGAAATGAGGCAGAAAACGGAGGACCTCAGGAATGGTTTGCCCACAGCGGAGCTCGGGGACCTTCCACCCACCTCACGGCTGTTCGCCCCAGGAAACGTGTTCTTCCTGGGGGTTGATGGGCCTCGGTGCTCACACGGTGCTGAAAGCTCACGAATGCCTTGCAGGCCGACTGCAGGTTATTGCAGGAGACTGCTGGTTCCCCACCCGAGGGGTCGCACACCTGCGCTGGGCTGTGGCCTGCAGGGGACACTCTGCAGCGCGGGGCGTGAGGGCTCGGCTGCGCGCGCGGGTGCATCGCGGGTCCCTGTGTCTGTGGCGCCGAGGATGGGCCGACTTTCACTTCCTAGGAGGAGAGGCTGTGCACCTGCGGGGAGACAGGTGTCACGCCTATGGATGGCAGCGTGGGTGCAGGGGAGAGCAGGGCGGGTGGGGCTGTGTCAGGGCCTCCCCAGCAAGTGACGTCATGCTAGGACTTGATCATGAGCAGGATTGGCTGCGGGGAGAGGAGGGACGTTTATCCTGGCAGGTGGGATGCCCCCAGAGCTCACCTGCCCCAGAGCCCACCTGGCTGGGGTGGGGCTGGCAGGTCGTGCAGTGGCGCAGGATGGCCACCAGGGGGAGCCCGAGCCCCAGCTCTGCCCGGCGGCCCCTCCCGCTCGCACGGAGAGCCCCGCCAGAAGGTGTGTGTCCAGGTGGAGGGACGCCCGTTGGCCTCTGCAGGAACGCATCACAACATCACTTCGCACCGAAAAGATTTCAAGGAATTCTAACGCGTGCGTCCGGCATGGAGGAACTCTGTAAGGGCACGTTTCAGTCTCAAAGTGATATTGTGGGATTAGCTCTGTGAGGTTTAGGCGTCAAACTGCTCACTGAACCCAGCTTCTGAGAGATAGGTCTGAAGAGGGACCAGCTTTGGGATCGATCCAGGTGATCACAGTTTTAAGTTTAATGTGTCAGGACAGCTGACACACCTGCCGTGTCCACACCTGCCAACACAGGTGCCCAGGCACAGGGCCCGGCTCCCCACAGCGCAGGGCCCCCAGGTGTGCCTGGCGCCCGGTGTGACCCTTCCTGTATGGTTGTTCCAAGGACCCCAAAGCTCACCTGCGCCGAAAGGACGTGGGGCGAGGATGGGGTCCAGGATGCACACGCTCTCTGGGCCCCAGGGTGAACCCCGACACCCTCCTCCAGGTGTTGCTGGCCATGCCCTCTGCCCCCTGCCCTCTGCCCCTGCCCGCCCAGGGGCCCCAGGTCTGGGCAGAGCCTCCTGCAGGCCGAGTGCATGCGATGCTGCTGGCGGCCACACAGGGGCAGCAGAGCTCAGCGTGTTCAGGGACCGGATGTCCAGCTCACGGGGCCGCCCTGGGCCCTGAGGTCGGGAGTGGCCAGAGGGGACGCCTGCACGGAGGCCAGCCCCAGGCTCAGCCGAGCCCGGCCCTAGGTCCCCTGACCCCAGCCCGAGGTTCAGCCTGGACCCTGTCCCCAGCGGGCCGAGCTTACTGGCAGTAGGTCACCCCTTGGTCCTGGGTCATCGGGGCTGAGGAGGCTGCACCTGTGGTGAGTGTCCACGCCGAGTGCAGTGTTTGGAGAACTCAGGGGACGCTGGGCCCTGGACAGTGAGACTGGTGCTTGGGGGACAGGACGAGGGCGCCCCCTCCTGGCCCCCTGTTCTTGCACCTCTGTGGTGGGGGTCCTGGGGGTTCTGGCAGGAGGGGGCGCCTGGTGCCTGCCAGGGGAGGGAGCCGGGGCCCGCGGGGGGCCGCTCGGGTCTCCGGGATGGTGGCGGCGGGGCTGGGTTTGTGGGGAGGGGCTGTGAGGGACCCGTATTGGAGGTGGATGCTCTGGGCGACCTCCTGGAGCCATTTCTCAAGCTTTCGCATCTGCACACACGGGTGGGGGGTTTGTCCCTCGCGCGGGCCAACAATTTGAGGTGAAACTTTGCCAGTGGTTTTGGGACAGCAGCAGTGAGTGATACCTTTAGTGCTGATGCGGCTGCTAACATGACACTCAGGCTAGATTTGCATCCAGGGAAAGGAGGATCCTTCCCACCTCCGTGGAGGTTCCAGCTGAGGTCTGGGACGCGTGCTGGCTCACGGGCTGAGTCACAGACAGCCCAGCCAGGGCCCGACTGACCGCCCAGCACTGCTGGTCCTTCCAGGGGTGTGGTCAGGGGTTCACGCTCAGCTGGCATTCTTGTCTCCTTGGGACATTGAAGGGTCACTTGAAGGCGGTAGCTGGTGTCTGGGCTGCTCCCAAACCTGGGCCGGGTCTTAGTGTCCCCCCCACCCCGAATGGTCTTTCCAGTTGGGAGCTGGACCTCTCACTCGGAGGCTCAGGCCTCCCACTGTCCCTTTTTATTTTATTTATTTAAGATTTATTTTTCTTGAGGTAACATTAGTTTATAATATTATATGTTTCATATGTACAACATATTTCTACTTCTGTACACCCTGCAGCGTGCTTGCCACCAAAAATTTAGTTTCCACCCATCACCATACAGTTAGCGCCCTTTACCCATTTTGCCCTCCCCGCCCCTCCCGCTCTGGTAACCACTGCTCTGCTCACTGACCCAATGGGTGCTCATAGCATGCTCTTCAGTCTCCACGTATTTGTGAGTTTTCCAGCTTTCTTCTTGTAATGTATTTCTTTTCTTTTTTTTAGAAAAATCATTTATTTATTTTTGGCTGTGTTGGGTCTTTGTTGCTGCACGTGGCCTTTCTCTAGTTGCAGTGAGCAGGGGCTACTCTTTGTTGTGATGCATGGGCTTCTCATTGCAGTGGCTTCTCTTGTTGCAGAGCACGGGCTCTAAGTGCGTGGGCTCAGTAGCTGTGGCGCGTGGGCTCTAGAGCGCAGGCTCAGTAGTTGTGACGCACCGGCTTAGCTGCTCCGCGGTGTGTGGGATCTTCCCGGACCGGGGCACGAACCCGCGTCCCCTGCATCGGCACGCGGACTCCCAACCACTGCGCCACCAGGGAATCCCATGGCAGGCGGATTCTTAACCACTGCGTCACTAGGGAAGTCCTGTAGCGTATTTCTAATTTCATACTAGTGTGATTGGAAAAGATGCTTGATAGGGTTTCAGTCTTGTTAAATTTATTGAGACTTGTTTTGTGTCCTAACACATGATCTATCCTTGAGAATATACCATGTGTGCTTGAGAAGAATGTGTGTTCTGCTGCATTTGGATGGAATGTTCTGTCCAAATCTATCAAATCCATCTGGTCTAATGTTTCATTAAAGCCACAGTCTCCTTGTTGACTTTCTGTCTGGAAGATCTGTCCACGGATGTAAGTGGGGTGTGAAAGTCCCCTACTATTATTGTGTTGCTGTCAATTCCTCCCTTTAGGTCTGTTAATAATTGCTTATGTATATTGATGCTTCTATGTTAGGGGCATATATATTATTAACTTTATGTCTTCTTGATCAACTCTCCCCTTTATCATTAGAGTCCATCATTGTCCCTTGTTACCTTTTGGCTTGAGGTCTCTTCTGTCTGATATGAGTGTAGCTCCACCCGCTTTCCTCTGGCTGCCATTTTCTTGGGGTTTCATCTTCCGTCCCTTCTCTTTGAGCCTCTGTGTGTTTGTGGAGCTGAGCGGGGTGTCCTGGAGGCAGCATGGAACTGGCTCTTGGTTTCTAACCCATCCAGGTTCTCTCTGTCTTTTGACTGGTGATGTCAATCCATTTATATTTAGGGTGATTATTGATAAGTGAGAACACAGGGCTGCCATTTCATCTTTTGTTTTCTAGTTGCTCAATACCTCCATTCCTTTCTTCCCTTGTGTTTCTCTCTGCCATTTTTGTTTGGGTTTTTCTAGGATACTTTTCTCATTTTCTTCTTTTTTGTGTTTCTTGCCTCTGCTCTAGATGTATGTTTTGTGGCCACCATAAATTTGTATAAAGCGTCTCATAGATAAAATAGTCCTCTTTCTGCTGACAACGTCTATTTTCATTTGCCTAGACAGGTTCTGTCCTCTTCACCATGTATTTTTGTTGCCTCAAATTACCCCTTTTAAATATTATGAGTTTGTTATGAAGTTGAAGTGGCTATAGTTATTTTTTTGCTTCCCCCCTTTAAACTTTATGCTATAATAAAATGTTTACTTAATTGTTTTTAACATCTTTATTGGGATATATGTATATGTATAGCTGATTCACTCTGTTATAATAAAATGTTTAAAAGCCTATTCTGGGACTTCCCTGCTGGTACAGTGGTTAAGAATCCACCTGCCAGTGCAGGGGACACGGATTCAAGCCCTGGTCTGGGAAGATCCCACATGCCGCGGAGCAACTAAGCCTGTGCGCCACAACTACTGAGCCTGAGCTCTAGAGCCCACGAGCCACGACTACTGAGCCCACGTGCCACAACTGAAGCCTGCGTGCCTAGAGCCTGTGCTTGGCAACAAGAGAAGTCCCCGCTCGCCACAACTACAGAAAGCCCGTGCGCAGCAACGAAGATCCAATGCAGCCAAACATTAAATAAATAAATAAATGACTAAATGAATAAATAAAGCAAGCTTATTCTGCTAAAGAGCTGCATTTCCAATTCTGTCTGTTCTTCCCTTTATTCAGTTTTGTGTGCTTTTGCCTTTTTGTTTCTGGTAGAAGAGCTCCTTCCAACACCTCTTGTAAGGCAGGTCTAGCGGTGAAGGACTCTCTCAGGTCTGTTTGTCTGGGAAAGCCTTTATTTCTCCTTCATATCTGAATGGTAGCTTTGCTGGGTAGAGGAGAGTTGGGTGACAGTTTTTATCTTTCAGTCTTTTGAGAATGTCATTGCACTCTCTCCTGGCTGGTAGGGTTTCTGCTGAGAAATCTGCTGGTAGCCTAAGGGGGGTTCCTTGATAGGTGGCCATCTATTTTTCCTGGCTGCCTTTCAAATTCTTAGTCATTGGCTTTTGACGATTTTAATATAAGGTGTCTTGGAGAAGGTCTTTTCGCATTGAGGTGATTCAGTGTTCTCTTAGCTTCACGGACTTGCATATCCAGTTCCTCCCCAGGTTTGGGCAGTTCTCAGCTATCATTTCTTTCTTTCTTTTTCTATTTCTTTTCTTTTTTTTCTTTTGGCCATGTGGCGTGGCTTGCGGGATCTTAGTTCCCTGACCAGGGATTGAACACAGGCCCATGGCACTGAAAGCCCTGAGTCTTAACCACTGGACCAGCAGGGAATTCCCAGCTATTATTTCTTTAAATAAACTATCTCTTGTCCCTCTGGGACACCCATCACCCTAACATTGCCCTTCCTATCTGAGTCAGATAGAGCTCATGGAATTTCTTCATTTTTAATATCTTAATTCTCTTTCCTTTTCTACTTGTGTCATTTCTAGATTTCTACCTCTCAGTTCACTAATTCTCTCTTCCACATGGTCTGCTCTACTTCCAATGCTTTCTAATGCGTTTTTCATCTCATTGATTGAATTCTTAAGCTGCAGAATTTCTGTTTGTTTCTTTTTTAGAATTTCAGTCTCTTTGGTAAAGTATTTCTTCTGTTCATTAAATTCACTTCAGAGCTGACTGAAGTGCCCTTCTGATTTTCCTACAGCTTGTTGAGTGCGTGACAGCTATGTGCATTGGCTGTCATTTAGCCCGCAATACTGCGTGACTTTAAGTTTGGTTTCTGGAGAACTGCCACTTCTCTTTGTGGTACAGGGTCCTGGCTTCTCCCCGGCGCTGAGTGGGGGATTCCTCCCCCGGCACCTTGGAAGTGGTGACAGGTTCGAAATTAGAGGCCTTTCCTTTGTCTTCCAGCAGGTGGCGCCATCACACAGGTTTTCGGCTTCTCCACCTGCGCTCCTCCGGCTATGCTTGGGAATCTTCACCTTCCGCCCTCCGCCGCCTCTGTCGGGGGGTGTCGCCCGAGCCCCCGTCATTGCTTCTTGTGGCTCCGGAGTCGCTGGTGCCCTGATGCTACCAGTGTCGCTGGCGTCACCACCTGGTTCCCCGGGGAAGATGAGCTTTGCCTTCCTGTCCGGGGTCCGCTGAGTCCCAGGCCCCCAGCCGCGGGGGAGGGAGATGGTGGCGGTCCGGTTAGAGCTGGCACCTCTTCCGCGTTTGGTGGTGTGAGGTTCACAGGCTCTGCTGCTGCGGTGAGGCGGGGGCTGCAGGGACGGGGTCGCAGGCCCCATTGCTGTTGCTGCCCGGTTACCTGTGGCCGCAGGTGCCGCTGCAGCCGGGATGCAGAGACCTGTGCTCCGCCTCGCCTGCGGCCCCGGTTCCCTGGGCCGAGGCCGCGATTCAGGCACCGCCTCCCCTGTTGCCCCGGGTCGGCCTCCCCTCTGTGTTCCCGCCCACCCTCCTAGACGTGCAGGGGTGTGGCATTCTGTCGTGCCCCCGTGTGTCGGGCAGAGGCACGTCTGTTAGTTGTGGATGTTTCACTGGTTATGGAACGAAGGGCAGGGACCCAGGCCACTTTCCCTGTCCCTCGTTGCTGACCTCTCCCACTGTCCCTGGACGGCCAGGCCGGCACAGCGTCCTCTGGCTGTTCTCCGCTGTGGACGGCAGTCACAGCCAGCCTGGTCCCTGCAAGGGGCACGATGACCCCCACATCCCCTCCCCCCCATCTGGCCGCCTTGAACCCTCGGCAAAGGGTTCCGTCCAAGTCTCGATGCTTTTGTCGGAAATCCCAGCTGCAAGGACGGACCCGAGGAAGACAGGGCACGTTTGTCCACACTGAGATCCCTTCAGTCCTACAGAAACTCTGCAGAAGCATCACCTCGCTCCTACTCTCCTTCTTTAGTTTCCACACGCGGAGCCATTTGACCACACACGGGGACCCTCCCTCCCCCCCATATGTCCTTATCATTGTTCCTAGGGCCTCTCGGTGGGTGGGGCTAGGACATGTATGTGTGTGAGCACACGCACACTTACACACACACACTCCACACACGTGTTCACGTCCAAGCCTGTGCCTCTTGGTCTGCCCGAGGCGCCCCCCTGCCTTGGCGGGACCAAGTCTCTGGAGCCAGGGTCCGGCGGGGCGTGCAATGACTCAGCACGGCCACAAGGGGCTGTGTTCTAGGGAAATCATATGATGGGCGTAACACGCAAAGGTGTATGGAATGTTATGCACACACACGATTCAGGGCGTGGTAGTGAAGAGAACACACAGGTACCTACAGGGCAGCCTGAGAAATTGAACACGAGGGGCTCCAGTCCTGCCAAGAAGCAGAGGCCAGTGAGTGGCAGCTCCCTGCCCCCAAATCAGCTCTGCAGGATCTATAAAGACAGTTGGTTCTAGCAGGAACCAACCTGGAGAGGCCACGAACCCCACACTCCAGGGGGCGGTACCCTCCGCCCGCGTGAGGGGGGAACATCTCCGTAAATTGTTGGGGTTCTTCTTCAGGGAGAGCTGTCTCTTCTCCCCCCTTTTTATTTTTCATCAATTTTTCACTTCTATCAGTGAATCCATTATGTACTGATATCAGTGTGGACTCACGGGTATTTATTTTACACTTTGGGGTCTAATGCAATACCCAGACGGTGGGCGGGGTGCCAGGAGGCGCTGCCCTGTGACCTCTCTCCCGGGTCTGGGAAACCGCCTGGTCTGGGGCGTGTGCGATGGCGCAGGACGGCCACCAGGAGGCACCCGAGCCTCGCCGTGTGGTCGCTGCGGGGGCTGGATGGTGTGTAGGGGCCGCGGCAGCTCAGGCGGATCTGCCAGTGTGATCCGAACTACTGAGTCCTGACCAGCAGCCACGGCTGAGCCTGCCCTGCCCGGTGTGCTTGGCTGCCTCCTTCTAAAATCGTCTCTTTTCCACTGAGTGTTCACCTCAGTGTGTCAGGAACTGCATTTTGCTGTTATGTAACATTATGCACTGAACTGTGTCCCCCCACCCAGTTCAAATGTTGAAGCCCTCACCTCCAGGACCTCAGAATGTGACTGCACTCGGAGACGGGGCCTTTAGAGAGGTGATCAGGTAGAAGTGGGGTTACTAGGGTGGGCCCTGATCCAGTCTGGCTGGTGGCCTCATAAGAAGATGACATTAGGACACAGACACGCACAGAGGGTGCCCACGTGAGGGCACGGGAGAAGACGGCGTCTCCACGCTACGGAGGGAGGCCTCAGGAGACGCCGAGTGCTGACACCTTGATCTTGGACCTCTGGCCTCCAGGACAGGGAGAGAGAATCTGTGGTTTCTGTGCTCAGTGTGCAGTGCTAATGGCAGCAGCCCACGCGGACTAGAACATGTCCCTGTGTGGGGTCTGCTGGGGTTCTCCAGCGTGCTGCGCCCGGTCTCTCAGCTCTTTTGGACAATTCTGGGCCCTTGCCTCTCCGTGCGCCCACTTCTTCTTTGGAAGATGAGTCCGTGGTGTGTCCAGGGCACTTGGTGTTGCTGTCCGTGTCCTCTCTCTCAGCCTCTCTGTGCTGCCTTACGTTGTGTCTAACTCTTCCTCCATCACAAATTCTCGCTCCAGCTGTTTTGATTCCACTGTCAAACACCACCTTTTTCAGTTCTAGGACCTCTTTTCAAATCTATTGGTTTCTTGAACACTTTTGTCTTACTTCGTCAGACTTGGATACATTCTTCAATTAAAAAAAAGCCCCTTCAGCCCACACCCTGCATGTTCTGAGTCTGATGGTTCTGATAACCGGCACTTCCTGGGGTCTTACTCTGTGGTTCCTTGTTTCACCGATTCTCGTTTGAGGTGGCTTCTTGTTTTTGCTTCATTATGATTTGCTCTGCTTGTTAGTGGGCTTCCGTTCCCAGATCTCTATCTTGAGCCTTCTCTGAGGCTGAAGTCTCAGTGCCCCAAGTAGGCAGTCCCCTGGCGGATCCCCCAGCAGGACCAGCCATGTCGATGGCTGTCAGGACATTTAGGGTCCCTGGAGCTTGAGTCCCGGCTCCTACCAGCCTGGGGCTGTGGGGAGCTGGGAGGGGCCTTCCCCTCACAAGAGCCCTGGCAGAGCTGGACCGACTGTTATCCTTGTTGCCTCCCTCTGGGTGTGGGTTTCCCAGTTCATCCCCGGGGGCCTGGCTTGCAGGGGTGTCTGTCTGCCTTGACTCCCCAGACTGATGGGCCCTGGCCTGGCTCCTCTCCCTGATCCATGCAGACCCCCTACACTAACCCTGGCCACAGAGCAGTGCCCGCCTCAGCACCCACCCCCTTACTCTCTGGCCATCTCTGCCATCCATTCAGAAATCCCCCCGACGCTGATACAGACTGTGACCCACCCAGGTCCTAGACCCATGCCCAGGCTTGGTCCTGCCCTGTCGCAGATGGGCACTGGGCCTGGGTCTGGGTAACAACCCCCGGAGTAGTGCTGGGGCAATGCCTTGGGGTGGGGGTGGGAGCTTCCCGCCACCCAGGCAGAAGAACTGGTGAGTCTCTGAGCAGCTTGAGGAACCTGCTCACTTGGCCCAGAACCGAGTCCTGGCCCGGCCCCAAGTGCAACCCTGAACCCCAGCCCTGGTGAAGCTCCGGGGGGACCCCTGACCCTCTCCCAGGCTGCCCACGTGTTGCCCACAGAGCCACGGCTCAGAGCCCCGAGGTTGTGGGGAGGGGTCTGGTGACCCAGCAATGGCAGAACTGCAAAGGTGCAGGCTGCACCAGGGGGTGCCCAGCCTCGCTCTGTGGTCCCTGTGGGGACAACCCTGGTCTGGGAGGAGACAGGGCCTCACAGCCGGTATGTCCAGATGTCCTCCTAGGGGACACCCGGGAGTGAACGCCTGCCTGGGACCTGCTGCACGTGACCTTGGGACAGGCTGCAGAATGGGGCCTGGGAGGTCACCCGTGGGGCATGTGGGACGTGTCCTCACAACCTGCAGTGATAATACAGCAGCCCCAGCCGAGCAGGGAGTAGCGTGTGATCCTCAGGCCTTGCCCTCGCCCCTGGGCTGGGCCTGCAGCCCTCAGGACAGCTGACACACCTGCCGTGTCCACACCTGCCAACACAGGTGCCCAGGCACAGGGCCCGGCTCCCCACAGCGCAGGGCCCCCAGGTGTGCCTGGCGCCCGGTGTGACCCTTCCTGTATGGTTGTTCCAAGGACCCCAAAGCTCACCTGCGCCGAAAGGACGTGGGGCGAGGATGGGGTCCAGGATGCACACGCTCTCTGGGCCCCAGGGTGAACCCCGACACCCTCCTCCAGGTGTTGCTGGCCATGCCCTCTGCCCCCTGCCCTCTGCCCCTGCCCGCCCAGGGGCCCCAGGTCTGGGCAGAGCCTCCTGCAGGCCGAGTGCATGCGATGCTGCTGGCGGCCACACAGGGGCAGCAGAGCTCAGCGTGTTCAGGGACCGGATGTCCAGCTCACGGGGCCGCCCTGGGCCCTGAGGTCGGGAGTGGCCAGAGGGGACGCCTGCACGGAGGCCAGCCCCAGGCTCACCCGAGCCCGGCCCTAGGTCCCCTGACCCCAGCCCCAGGTTCAGCCTGGACCCTGTCCCCAGCGGGCCGAGCTTACTGGCAGTAGGTCACCCCTTGGTCCTGGGTCATCGGGACTGAGGTGGCTGCACCTGTGGTGAGTGTCCACGCCGAGTGCAGCGTTTGGAGAACTCAGGGGACGCTGGGCCCTGGACAGTGAGACTGGTGCTTGGGGGACAGGACGAGGGCGCCCCCTCCTGGCCCCCTGTTCTTGCACCTCTGTGGTGGGGGTCCTGGGGGTTCTGGCAGGAGGGGGCGCCTGGTGCCTGCCAGGGGAGGGAGCCGGGGGCCGCTCGGGTCTCCGGGATGGTGGCGGCGGGGCTGGGTTTGTGGGGAGGGGCTGTGAGGGACCCGTACTGGAGGTGGGTGCGCCCGGCGACCTCCTGGAGCCGTCTCTCCAGCCTTCGGTCTGCACGCACGGGGGGGGGCGGGGGGCTGCGGCCTTGGTCTGTGTGTGTTGTGTGTCTCTGCAGATGCGCCCATCCCAAGCCCTGCCCTGCACAAGGCACCCGGGTTCTATGCACCTCAGAGCCCCCAGCCTCCCCATGGGTTACAGCTTGATGGGGAGAGCCACTCTTTGTCTAGGTTTTGCCCGTTTGCTGCCCGTCCTTCTGGGCTGGCCACCACCAATGCTGAGGGAAGGTGCCCTGTAAGCCCAGGAAGTGAAACACCAAAGGGAAAAGCCACGGTGGGCGCTGTTTCCATCAGCAGGGCACAGCGACCCCCTGAACGGGCTTGCTGGTGAAAACCACTAAAATGCTGGACTTAAGAAACCTAAAATGCTCACTTTTCTAAAGCAAGGTGACCTGGCCAGAGGAGAGGGCTGGTGGGGGGAGGGGGCGGCAGGCGGCAGGACCAGGGGCTCCGCAGAGGGCCGGCGTGGGCGGTCCAAGCAGCCCCGGTGGCGGAGCCTGCAGAGGGCCGTTGTCCGCGCCCGGCTTTGTGAACGTCTTTCTGGGGAGACTTGCACGCCCGCTTTGGGAGCAGGGCTCCCCGTGAATCCTAAAAGCAGGCAAGCGGGCCCGTGGAGAGGCCGGCCCTGCAGGGTCCCGAGGTCGCGGCCCCGCCGGCGGGCGGAGGCCCTGCAGCAGCAGAGGCTCGGGGTCGCGGCGCCTCCCAGCCCTGCCGCCCGACGGCGCCCCTTCTCCGAGACACCCCTCTCCCGTGACCCCCCTGCTCTCCCCGCGCGCACCCCCCTCCGGTCCCGCCCAGCTCCCCGCGTCCCCTTTGGGACGCCTCTGGGCCCCGTCGCCTCCCCCGCTGCACCCCCCAGCCCCTAGCCCGCCGGATTTGGGAGTGAGGTGGGGCGGTGCCCGAGACCTCCGCGGGGGCGGCTCATCGTGTTCCAGGAGGTGACGTGGGACTCGCGCAGAAGATGGAGGGGGCTGCTCTGTACCTGAGCGCCCCTCCCCAGCCGGGACCCTCCAGAGCCCCCCGGGCCTTGTCCCCTTCACTTCAGCGAGACTGTGTCACCAGCGTGGGCAGCGTGTTTGCAGCATATGGTGTGGTTTCCAAGTTTTATCAGAGCAGTATTACAAATTAACATTTTTACCACTGAGAGAAAAACACAAAATAACATAATTGTCTGAAACCATGCAGGAGAGTCTGGGGTGAGCCCAGGTGAGGGACCCTAGTTTAATTACAGGACCTGGTCCCTCCCCAGCCAGTCCTTGGGGGTGCCCCGCGGTTCCAGCATCCCCTGGCCCCTCCCGACCAGACCCCCGCCCCAGACTCTCTGGGGGGGCAGTGGCGGCGCCTGAGGGCCGGGGGGAGGTCCCAGGAAGTGAGCACCCCCATGATGACTGAAACCTCCTTTCCAGCCATGATATGCCCAGTCTCGGGATCCATGGGGCTTGGGGCAATGGAGGGGAGGGGAGCCCCGAGGGGCCTTCTGCCATGGGCACAGGGGAGCCCGGGAGGAGGGAGAGCCTGTCACCCACCGCCCCTGGGGGACCCTCCTAAGAGGTGGCCTCGGCTTCCCCACCCCAGACCCTCCCGCTCGCTCGCCCGCCCCTCCCTCTCCATGGTCCCTCCCTGGCCCCCAGAGCCCCTGTCCTTCCCTTTTCTGGGCACCAAACTCGATGAAGGGTGCCCACACGGCCTGCCCCTCCCACTCCCCTCTGCTCTTCCTTTTCTCTTAAAGAAAAAAACATTTTTATTGTGAAATGTGGTATTCGGACAGAAGATTGCCCCAAACCAAGAAACGCCCTAGGGCCACTGCCAGCCCCCCGTGCTCCCACCCCAGGCAGCAGGGGTGCCCGCCCTGAAGGCCCCTTCCTCCCAAGGGCACCCAGCCTTGTAGGCGTCACTTTCCCGTGAGGACTCGTGCTCCTGTTGAGTCCCCCGGAGCATGGGGGCTCGGGGGCTCAGGGTCCCAGTGTGGCCAGCTCAGCCACGGCCTGGGCCTAGCCACCTGGGGGGGCACGCTGTCCTGGGGCCCCGGGGGGTCAGGACCGCCCTAGCTGTGGCAGCAGGCAGGGGCACTGGGTGACCAGCAGGCTTCCTGGAGGAGCGTCCAGGCTGGACCGTGGGCTCTGCGTGAGGAGGGTGGTGACCACGTCTGCCCCCGCTGGGCTTGGCCTGGGCCATGGCTCCACGCGCAGACCCTGCCCTGAGACGCCCTCCACAGCGGGTGTGGGAGCCAGGGTGCTGAGGGTAGCTGGAGGGAGGGTGGCCATGGAGGAGGGCAGTGCCTGCCCAGGATTCACCCCGAGAGTGCTGGGGCCACGGGCAGCCGTGGCTTCTAGAACAATCTCCAAGGTGCAGATGGTATGAGGGTTGGTGCAGGGCCACCGAGGGGTGCAGGGCCTAGCGGTGGGTGGACGAAGGTTCAGGGTCCAAGGGGACAAGGCCAGGTCAGCTGGACCACGAGCCCTGGGTGCTCAGACACGACAGGCAAGGTGTGGCCCCCCAGGGGACTGCCAGCCAGCTTCCTGTTTGTGTGTGTGAGAGTGAGTGTGTGCTCACACCTGAGCTACCGCCGCACCCTGGTCCTGACCACACGCGTGTGCATGCCTGTCTCCTGTGTTGGTGGCACATGCCGGGTGTCTGAGGGGCTCTGGGTGGGCTGTGTGCACACCACGTGTGTCAGGGACCCCAGCCCCGGGCTCAGTCACGACGAGGTGTGTCCCCTTCTGAATGGACGTCACTGTGCAGAGACCGGGTCCCGAGTCCCCTGAATGCAGCCCCGGCGCAAAGGGCAGTGCCTGAGACAGGCCTGGGGTCTCCGGGCTGAGCAGGGCTCACACGGCCTCCCAGCCCCCTCACCTGTGGCCATGATGACTGACTGTGTCCATCTGAGTCTGTGTGAGCCTGTGAGCCTGTGTGAATCTGTGTGAATCAGCGTGTCTTTGAGAGCCTGTGAGACTGTTCACACCTGTGTGCCTGTGTGGCCTTGTGAGCCTGTGTGAGGCTCTGTGCCTGTGTGAGTCTGTGTGATTCTGTGAGGCTGTTTGAGTCTTTGTGCCTGTGTGACTTTGTGTCAGTCTGTGTGCCTGTGTGAGTCTGTGTGAGCCTGTGTGAGCCTGTGTCAGACTGTGAGAGCCTGGGAGTCTCTGTAAGTCTGTATGAGTCTGTGTGAGCCTGGGTCAGCCTGTGTGCTTGTGTGAGTGTGTGCCTGTGTGAGCCTTTATGACTCTGTGAGCCTGTGTAGGTCAGTGTGCCTGTGTCAGTCTCTGTGAGCTTGTGTGAGCCTGTGTTAACCTGTGTGAGTCTGTGTGGGCTTGTGAGCCTATGTGAGTCTTTGTGCCTGTGTGAGCCTGTGTGAGCTTGTGTGACTCTGTGTTAGTCCTTGAGACTGTGTGAGACAGTCCGCCTGTGTGAATCTCTGTGAGACTGTGTGAGTCTGTATGAGTCTGTGTGAGTCTGTATGAGTCTGTGTGAGTCTGTAAGCCTGTGTGTGCCTGTGTGCCTGTGTGAGTCTCTGAGCCTATGTGAGACAGTGTGAGTCTGTGAGACTATGTGAGGCTTTGTGCCTGTGTCAGGCTGTGAGTATGTGTGAGCCTGTGTGAGCTTGTGTGAATCTTTTAGTCCTTGATCCTGTGTGGGTCTCTGTGCCTGTGTGAGTCTCCGTGAGACTGTGTGAGCCTGTGTGAGACTGTGTGAGCCTGTGTCAGACTGTGTGAGTCTGTGTGAATCAGGTGTTTTGAAAGCCTGTGAGCCTGTTTAAGTCAGTGTGCTTGTGTGGGCTTGTGAGTCTGTGTGAGTCTCTGTGAACTTGTGTGAGCCTGTGTGATTCTGTGAGCCTGTTTGAGTCTTTGTGCCTGTGTGAGTTTGTGTCAGTTTATGTACCTGTGTGAGTCTGTATGAGCTTGTGTGAGTCTATGTGAGCCTGTGTCAAGCTGTGCGTCTGTGTGAGCCTGTGTGAGCTTGTGTGAATCTTTTAGTCCTTGATTCTGTGTGGGTCTCTGTGCCTGTGTGAGTCTGTGTGAGACTGTGTGAGTCTCTCTGCCTGTGTGAATCTCTGTGAGCTGTTTGAGGCTGTGTTGTTAGCCTGTGAGCTTGTATGAGCTTGTGTGAGTCTGTGAGCCTATGTGAGCCTGTGTGAGCCTGTGTGAACCTTTGTGCCTGTATGAGTCTGTGTGAATCTGTGTGTGTGTTTGAGCTTGTGTGAGTCTGTGTTAGTCCTTGAGACTGTGTGAGCCTCTCTGCCTGTGTGAATCTCTGTGAGTCTGTGAGTCTCTGTAAGTCTGTGTGAGACTGTGTGAGTCTGTATGAGTCTGTGTGAGTCTGTGTGAATCAGGTGCCTTTGAAAGCCTGTGAGCCTGTTTAAGTCAGTGTGCTTGTGAGTCTGTGTGAGCCTCTGTGCCTGTGTGAGTCTGTGTGAGACTGTGTGAGTCTGTGAGCCTATGTGAACCTGTGTCAGACTGTGAGCCTGTGTGAATCTTGTTAGTCCTTGATCCTGTGTGGGTCTCTGTGAGACTGTTTGAGGCTGTGTGAGTCTTTGTGCCTGTGTGAGACTATGTGAGCCTGTGAGAGCCTGTGAGCCTGTGCCTGTGTGAGTTTGTGTGAGTCTGTGTGTCTGTGTGAGCCCATCTGAACTTGTGTGAGTCTGTGTTAGTCCTTGAGACTGTGTGAGTCTCTCTGCCTGTGTGAATCTCTGTGAGCTTGTGAGTCTCTGTAAGTCTGTGGGAGTCTGTGATTCTGTGTGAACCTGTGAGCCTGTGTAATTCTCTGTGAGCTTTTGTGAGTCTGTGTGTCCATGTTCCTGTGTGAGTGTGTGTGTGCCTGTGTGTAAGTTGTGAGTCTGTGTGAGTCCGTGTTCCCGTGTCAGTCTGTGTGCCTGTGTGGGCCTGTGTGGGCCTGTATGAGTCTGTGTGAGTCCGTGTTCCTGTGTCAGTCTGTGTGTCTGTGTGTGCCTGTGTGGGCCTGTATGAGTCTGTGTGAGTCCGTGTTCCTGTGTCAGTCTGTGTGCCTGTGTGTGCCTGTGTGGGCCTGTATGAGTCTGTGTGAGTCCGTGTTCCTGTGTCAGTCTGTGTGCCTGTGTGGGCCTGCATGAGTCTGTGTGAGTCCGTGTTCCTGTGTCAGTCTGTGTGCCTGTGTGGGCCTATATGAGTCTGTGTGAGTCCGTGTTCCTGTGTCAGTCTGTGTGCCTGTGTGGGCCTGTGTGGGCCTGTATGAGTGTGTGTGAGTCCGTGTTCCTGTGTCAGTCTGTGTGCCTGTGTGGGCCTGTGTGGGCCTGTATGAGTCTGTGTGAGTCCGTGTTCCTGTGTCAGTCTGTGTGCCTGTGTGGGCCTGTGTGGGCCTGTATGAGTGTGTGTGAGTCCGTGTTCCTGTGTCAGTCTGTGTGCCTGTGTGGGCCTGTGTGGGCCTGTATGAGTCTGTGTGAGTCCGTGTTCCTGTGTCAGTCTGTGTGCCTGTGTGGGCCTGTGTGGGCCTGTATGAGTCTGTGTGAGTCCGTGTTCCTGTGTCAGTCTGTGTGCCTGTGTGGGCCTGTGTGGGCCTGTATGAGTCTGTGTGAGTCCGTGTTCCTGTGTCAGTCTGTGTGCCTGTGTGGGCCTGTGTGGGCCTGTATGAGTCTGTGTGAGTCCGTGTTCCTGTGTCAGTCTGTGTGCCTGTGTGGGCCTGTGTGGGCCTGTATGAGTCTGTGTGAGTCCGTGTTCCTGTGTCAGTCTGTGTGCCTGTGTGGGCCTTCTGACTCGAGGGGCTTGAGCCTGTTCTTCCAGCCCTTTGATTCTCTGAAACCTCTGTGTGTGTGAGGTTGTGTGAGTGCATATGTCTATGTGACTCTGAGTGTGACCCTCTGAGAGTGTGCCAGTGGCTGGCAGGGTGCCTTTGTGTGTGTGTCTGTGTGTCAGGGTGTCTGTTTGTTCATGTGAACACATGTTTTCCTGAGAGGCCCCATGTGCCTGTGTGTGTGTTTGTGCCCATGGGGTCTGTGGCTATATCTCTATGTCAACACCTCTTTGTGTATCCTGTAGTTTGTCTGAGTTTCTGAGTGTGTTTACATTTCTGTGTGTCTCTGTGTCTGCCTGTGTCTGTGTCTCTCTACGTGTCTCTCTGTACCTCTGTGTCTCTGTGGGTCTCTGTTTGTCCCTGTGTCTCTGTGTGTGTCACTCTGTGTCTCTGTGCATTCTGTGTCCCTGTGTGTGTCCATTTGTGTGTCTGTGTGCCTGTGTGAGTCTGCATGGCCATGTTTGTTGGAGACTGTGTGTGTAAGGAGGGGCCGCCCAGTGACCCTGTCACTCAGGCCACACCCTGGGGGCCTGGGCCTGGCTGGGGAGGTGGGTGCAGGCACAGGCCTGGGCCCTGGCAGATGTGGGCGCCCCCAGGTGCTCCTAGCCACGGTCGCCACGCACTTGCTGGCCCTCCGGGGGTCTCAGTCTGCAGGACGATGGGCCCAGAGGCCTCCTGTGTGTGGGGCCTCATGGGGCTTCCATGAGACGGAGGGTGCAGGGTGACCGTGGAGTGGGCAGCCCCTGTTCTGGGCACGGCAGGGACAAAGGTTTGGTGGCAGGATGGGCCATGAGGGGCTGTGAGGCCAGAGCTGTGGGCTGAGTGGGACCAGGTCCTGGGCCAGGGGCTTCGTCTCTGGCTGGCCTGCAAAGCCTACTTCCCCAGGTGCTGGGCCTGTGGGGCTGTGCCTGGTCCCTCCTGTCCATGGGGCCCCCTCCACCAGGCAGGCCACTGGGAAGCGGCCTGGGTGCCTGGTCACTCTGGCCGGGCCATGGCACAGGCTTGGCCACCTGGGGGGAGGGGTGCCCAGGACGCGGCGGGAGGATGGTCAGGAACCCTCCCCACCAGCTGGCCCAGCTGGGCCCCCTCCCCACCATCCACAATGCAAATGCCCTGGGGCCCTGGCTCTGCTGTTTCAGTCTCAGGGCTGTGGGGCTTTCCACCCTGGGCCCCACCTGCTCTGTGGCCCGTCCTTGGCCCGTTTTTAGAAACATTTGCAAGTGTGTTTGTGCTGTGTGTGGGGCGGGGGTGGGGCACAGCCAGCACCCTTGGGGCTTGTTTCTCAGACTGGGCTGGGGGAGGGGAGCCCACATCCAGCCTCCCCAGGGGGGCAGTGAGGGTCCCGGCAGGAGCCCAGGCAGTGTGTGGAGCCCAGGCATGGGTCAAGGCCTTAGTGGGGAAGCCTCTGTGGCTGGTGTTCCCACCTGGGTGTGGCTCACGGCTCTGCCAGAGGGAACCTTCCAGAACCACAGTCTCCCTGGGCCAAGGGGGCAGATAGAAAAGTGAAGCTGACAGCAAGGCCCCGGCTGCACACTCACATCCCATGCGTGTGCCCCCACACACACCAACACACGTGCGCACACACACACCCAGCACTGACTGCCCAGGGGTCCTCACCTGGGCTCCGGGTGGCGGTGCAGTCCCCTCACCACGGCCTCATGCCTCTGACCTTGGTGCTGACCAGGGAGGCTGGAGAGGCCGAGGTGCCCGCTCAGCCAGCTTTCTCTGACCTCAAGTGCAAACCTCAGGGCCCACAATCCACTTGTGTGCATGTGAGTGTAAACATGTTGGTGAGCATGCAAGTGTGTGAAGGCGCATGGCGTGAGCATGACCTGCAAGTGTAGTGTGTAGGTGTGTGTAGGTCCATGGGTGTGCACAGGTGTGTGGGTGTGCAAGGCGTGTGTAGATGGGTGTGGGTGTGCACAGGCATGTAGGTCTGTATAGTATGTAGGCGTGCACAGGTGTGTGAGTGTGCAAGGCGTGTGTAGATGGGTGTGGGTGTGCACAGGCATGTGTAGATGTGTGTAGCTATGTACAGGTGTGCAGTGGAGGCTCCTGGCCAGCTCCCCTCACCTTCCAGGCCTGGCTCATCGTCACCCCCAGGACAAGACCTCTGGCTCTCCTCCGGGTCCCTGCGTGCCCCTCAGCCCCCTGGGGGCAGTGACAGGGCTGGGTCGGGGGCCAGGCAGGGTGTGGCCTGTGCCACAGAGGAGACTTGCATTTACGATGTGAGCACCGTGCTGAACAATGGCTGGGGTGTCCTGGGGCAGGTGTGGTGCACAGCCCTGTGCTAGGGCCTGGTGTCTATGCACGTGTGTCAGAAGGCTGGGGCTTGTGGAATTGCCCAGCTCCAAGCTGGCCTGGGCAGAACCCCCAGACTCCCGGCCCCCAACAGAGGCTCCCACCCGAGGAGGGAGGGGTGGCGAGTGGGGGGCCAAGGAGACCCTCGGGGTCAGGGCCTGGCTGGGACTGGGTGGGGGCCCCGTGACTCGGCCTTGGGGGGAAGTGGGGG
Organism: Phocoena sinus; assembly: GCF_008692025.1. Classification (NCBI taxonomy): domain Eukaryota; kingdom Metazoa; phylum Chordata; class Mammalia; order Artiodactyla; family Phocoenidae; genus Phocoena; species Phocoena sinus. The sequence goes on from NC_045764.1 coordinate 178,191,226, forward strand.
CCTCAGGGCAGGTGGCCTGTGAATACACGCTCACCCCACTCACATACACACAGAGAAGCACACTGAGAGACACACACACTGAACACAACACCCACACCCACTACACACCCACAAACAAAATACAGACACACAACACCCAAGCTCTCACTCCCCCTCCCCCCACACAGCCAGAGCACATGGACAGACTCACACACACAGGATGAACATATAGACACCCACACACCTACACACCCACACACTCACACCCACACTCACATCCACACCCACCCACACCCACACACCACCCACACTCACTCACACATTCACACCCACACACTCACACCCACACACCCACATTCACACACTCACACTCACACCCACACTCACACACTCATACCCACACTCCTCCCTCCAGGCCCTTGGGGCTCAGGGAGCCCCACTGAGGCTCTCTCACGCCCGGCCACTTCCTTTGGGGCCGAGAACCTGCCCAGGTGTCTGCATCCACCGGCCCCACCTCTCACCCGCCATGTGCCCCCGTCCTGCCTCAGGGGTCCCATCTGGGAGGTGGGCACATGCCCTCCGCTCGGGGAAGGCCCCCCAACACACGGTGCAGGAGCCCAGGGGCACAGGTCAGCTGGCAGCTGGGAGCGGCCGAAGTGAGCCCTGGGTCAGAGCCGGGGGCCTGAGTGCAGGTCGGGGCAGAGCGGCTCCGGGACCCACCTGCGCCCTCCGGGGTCCGGCCCCCGAGGTCTCTGGGATCCCCTCGGCCCCTCTGCCCTGTGTGCTGGCGCTGTGCTTGCCAGGGCAGGCCTCCAGGCCTCGGCGAGAAACCCACAGGCCTGTCTGGGCCCCTGAGCACGGGGCTGGCAAAAGGGCCAGCGCCCAGGGGAGCCGGGAGGTGCTGGAACTCTGGGGCACTGGGACCCCAGCCCCGGGGCTCAGACCGGGGGCTGGTGCAGGATCCCCCTCGAGGGGCTGACAGCCAGGGGCTCTGGGCCGGCTGCCCTTGGAGCCGGTGCTCAGAAGCAGCAGAGCAGGGCAGCCAGCACAGCTCAGCCTGAGGACAACGGCGGTGCTGCGAGGGCCAACAGGACGGGGGCTGGGGGCAACTTCCAGGTGGTGGGGGGTGCCCTGGAGGGGCCTGTGCAGGGCTGGTGTCTGTGGGAGGCTCTGGCTGAGGTTCATCCCGCCCTGGCCGGGAGCAGCCGGGGGGCATGGGGAATGAGGCAGAGGAGCAGTGAGGTGGGGGCGACAGGGCCGGGCGGGGGGCTGGGGGGTGATGGTTTGCTCTGACTGAGCCCAGCTGCAGGGTGTGACCTGCTGGGACCCTGTTCCTCTGGCTGCATGGAGAAGGGACCCAGGCCCAGGCGGAGGCAGGGACATGGGATGGGGTCCTCATTTCACTGAGGGTTCAAGGAGGTCTCCCACTTCTCCAACCCATCATGTGTCAGCTGGGAACCCTCTGGAAGGAGCGGCACCCTCAGCTACTGTCTGGCTGTTGCAGAGCATAAGGCGCCCTTGAATTATTCACTAGTTTTCAGAACAGCCAGTCAGTCCCTGGAGTCAGAGGTCCTGTGTGGAGCCTGCAATGCGGCCCGTGTGCCCACATGGGCGCAGCCTCCAGCTTCTCCCCCAGCCACGCGGCCTCCTCGGCCACCACCCAAGATGCCAGCCAGGCCGCCAAGGCCAGGAGGCCCCTTGCTCCTGCCACCCTTGCCAAGGCAGCAGGCACCCAGGCCTCCACAGGCACCTCCCTCCAGTGGGCCAGTGACACCGTGGCCACCCAGGCATGGGCCCTGGTTGCTGTCCTTCAAACACCAGTGGTGGGGTCTGTGCTTCCTCCCACCATCCTGGGCCCCTGGGTGCTGCGTCCTAGCTGGCCAAGGGCACAAGGGGCCGAGCAGGACTCTGAGCCTCACGTTTTCCTCTGGGGAGGGACCTGCCTGGGGGGCTGCTGGGGGGCTGCTGGGGGCTTCCGTGGGGGCCCAGCCTGTGCACTCAGCGCTGTGCTGGCAGGGCCGTTGGCGGCCTGGGGGCTACCTCGTCAGGGTCTCTGGGCCCCGAGGCCAGGCCGTGACCTGGGCCTGCTTCCCCACCCCCCACCCCCTCGCTCCCCCCAGGCAGGTGCGAGGCCGGCTCAGTTTCTCCCCAGGTTACTCATTTGGGGCAAACTTGGCCCCGGAGGGCACATGCAAATGGCTGTTTGCTCCACACCGAAAAACAAGTCTCTCAGTCTCTGAGGATGTTTCCCGAAATAGCTTGTACCGACCACCCACCTGCAGCTCCCCCAGTGTGGCGGGTTGGCCTAGGCCTCAGGAATCGGGGGGCCGAGCCCGCCGGGCCCACCCTGGGCCAGTGGCCACCCTGCGCACGGCAATCTAGTGAAACACAATTGCTCTCAGCTTGCTTGCACCTTTGTGACCTGGTCCCCCACGGGGCGACCCTCAGACCCCAACACTGGGGGCGGGAGCGTGCAGAGGAGAGCAACCCTGTGGCTCAGACGCTGGCCACCCCCCTGGCTGGACAGCCCCCGCCGAGAGCCTGGGATGGTGAGGCCCCACGCAAGCCCGTGGGGCCCCAGGGTGGCCACGGCAGCTGAGCCCCGTCAACATGCCCCTCCCGTGACCCTGCCCTGCCCTGTCCTCATCCTACTGTCCACACGCGTCTCCCCTGCAGCCTCTGTGTCCACCACTCTCGGACTCGCCCCCGTCCCCTTCTCCTGACACCCAGGTCTCTCCCTGTCTCTGTCTCTCTCTGGTTCTCTCTCTGTTCCTCTGTATTTCTCTTTGTTTCTCTCTCTCTTTCTCTCAGTGTGTCTCTCTATCTCTGTCTCTCTCTGTTTTTATGTCCTATGTCTATTTATTTCTCTCTGTCTGTCTCTATGTGTCTGTCTGTCTATCTCTACCTCTCTGTCTCTGTCTCTCTCTGTGTATCTCTTTGTCTCTGTTTCTGTCTCTTGTTTTCTCTCTGTCTCTCTGTATCTTTCTGTCTCTGTGTCTCTCTGTCTCTGTGTGAGTGTCTGTCTCTCCCACTCCCTCTCTCTGTGTGTCTGTTTCTGTGTCTCTTTGTCTCTCTCTCTCTATGTCTTTATCTCTGTCTCTCTCCCCCTCTGTTCATCTCTGTCTCTCCCTCTCTGTCTCTCTCTCTGTGTCTCTCTATCTCTCTGTGTCTCTGTCTTTCTGTATCTCTGTCTCTTTCTCTCCTGTCTCTTGTTCTCTCTCTATCTCTATGTTTCTGTGTCTCTCTGTCCCTCTCTGTCTGTGTCTCTGTCTGTCTATCTCTCTGTCTCTCTGTGTCTCTATGTCTCTTTCTCTTTCTGTTTCTGTCTCTTGTCCCCTATCTCTCCATCTCTGTGTCCCCTCTCCCTCTGTCTATGTCTCTCCCCCTGTCTCTGTCTCTCCCCCTCTGTCCATCTCTTTCTCCCCGTCTGCGTTTCTCCCTGTCTTGAGCTGGTGCATAAGGGGAGGACGTGAGAACCTGCACCCACTCCTCAGTGATCTGTGCTCCACGATCTTCAGGCAGTAGGTGAGGGAGCTTCTCCTTTTGGAAGGTTCCAGCTGACACATGAAGAAGGGACAGAAGGGGTGGGAGCCCCCACCTGTGATCCCTAATGAGACACAGTCCCAAGGCCAGTGGCGGACAGGGCTACCCTCTGGAGTTTGTGGCTCTGGTGGGTGAGGCTGGGGCCAGGCTGGGCAGTGACGGTCGTGGTCCTGACGCCCACACCCGTGGCTCCAGAGGGTTCCCCCAGAGGGCCCGAGGGTCTGAGGAGCTGGAGTGGCCCTGACACCCGGAGCCACAGGACAGTGGCAAGGGCCCGAGTGGGACCACCAAGGGTGCAGGACTCAGTGTGGGAGATTTTGAGTGGCCGGGGTGGCACTGAGAAGTTAGGAGCCACCAGAGCCTCTGGGCCTTGGAGACTCGGGCTGAGGTTTACAGGTGAGACGTGGGGTGTCAGGGCCTGCGTGCAGGTGGAAAAGCCTGAACGCACCGCGACCCAGGCCCCTTGCCTTCCTCAGCAAGTGTTTTCAGATGGACCCTGGAAAGTGCTGAGCGACACGGGGAGCGGGCGGAGGGACACAGGCACGTGTGCGATGTTGACACACGTGCAATGGGAGGCCTGCCGAGACAGCTCTCCCGGCTGCCGTGTGTGTTTGAAATACCTCTAGTCAGCAGGGTGGAAGTGCTCCTCTCTGCCAACACACTCCCTCCCAGCCCTGCCACCCCTCACCCCAGGGCTCCCGCCTCCACCTGGACCCCCATCTGGACCCCCACCCCGAGCCCCTGAGGCTCCCACCTGGACACGCAGCCTTCACGCTGGTGTCCCCGCCCTGACTCAGACCCCAGGTCTGTTCCCCATGCAGCAGCCGCCCTGCAGCTGGGCTCAGTCAGAGCAAACCATCACCCCCCAGCCCCCCACGCCCGGCCCTGTCGCCCCCACCTCACTGCTCCTCTGCCCTCGTTCCCCATGCCCCCCGGCTGCTCCCGGGCCAGGGCGGGATGAACCTCAGCCAGAGCCTCCCACAGACACCGGCCCTGCACAGGCCCCTCCAGGGCACCCCCACCACCTGGAAGTTGCTCCCAGCCCCCGTCCTGTTGGCCTCACAGCACCACCGTTGTCCTCAGGCTGAGCTGTGCTGGCTGCCCTGCTCTGCTGGCTTCTGAGCACCGGCTCCAAGGGCAGCCGGCCCAGAGCCCCTGGCTGTCAGCCCCTCGAGGGGGGATCCTGCACCAGCCCCCGGTCTGAGCCCCGGGGCTGGGGTCCCAGTGCCCCAGAGTTCCAGCACCTCCCGGCTCCCCTGGGCGCTGGCCCTTCTGCCAGCCCGTGCTTCAGGGCCCAGACAGGCCTGTGGGTTTCTCGCCGAGGCCTGGAGGCCTGCCCTGGCAAGCACAGCGCCAGCACAACAGGGCAGAGGGCCGAGGGGATCCCAGAGACCTTGGGGGCCGGACCCTGGAGGCGCAGGTGGGTCCCCGGAGCCACTCTGCCCCGACCTGCACTCAGGCCCCCGGCTCTGACCAGGGCTCACTCGGCCGCTCCCAGCTGCCAGCTGACCTGTGCCCCTGGGCTCCTGCACCGTGTGTTGGGGGGCCTTCCCCAAGCGGAGGGCATGTGCCCACCTCCTAGATGGGACCCCCGAGGCAGGACGGGGGCACATGGCGGGTGAGAGGTGGGGCCGGTGGATGCAGACACCTGGGCAGGTTCTCGGCCCCAAAGGAAGTGGCCGGGCGTGAGAGAGCCTCAGTGGGGCTCCTGAGCCCCAAGGGCCTGGAGGGAGGAGTGTGGGTATGAGTGTGAGTGTGGGTGTGAGTGTGAGTGTGTGAATGTGGGTGTAGGTGTGTGGGTATGAGTGTGTGGGTGTGAGTGTGAGTGTGTGTGTGGGTGTAGGTGTGGGTGTAGGTGTGTGGGTGTGGGTGTGAGTGTGTGTAGGTGTGAGTGTGGATGTGACTGCGACTGTGGGTGTGAGTGTGAGTGTGTGTGGGTGTGAGTGTGAGTGTGGGTGTGGGGTGAGGAGGTCTGTGTGGTCAGGGGCTCTCCTGTGTACGTGTCTCTGTCGGGAGCAGGTGTGAGTGTGTTGAGAAGGCTTGTGCAGATGCCTGTGCCCAGCTCACGGCCCTTTCTTTCTCTCTGCACTCACTTTATCTCCTTGATCTGTCCTCTCTGCATCTCTGTGTCTCCGTGTTTCTCTCTCTGTCCAGGTCTCATGTCTACCCTTGTCTCTCCCTGCCCCATCTCACCCTGTGTCTGTCTCTCCCAGCCCTGTCCCTGTGGCTGACCCTGGTGCTGTCTCCCCTTGCTAATCCCTCCGTGTCCCTGTGTGTGGGACGTGGGTCCAGCCGTGAGACCTGTAGGCTGTTCCTATCCTGGCCTGTGGCCCAGGGGGAAGCTGCTGGGGTCCCAGGGCGGTGCCTGCAGCCTGCCCCTGGCTGTGGGGCCTGGCACAGGGGAAGAGGAGGGACAGGGTGCATGGGGTTCAGGGCCATGCGAAGTCATTGCTGGACCTACGACGCCAGCTCCCCATCTGGGCCTGGCTCTGTTGCGGGCTCAGCCAACGTGGGAGCAACACCCTGAAGGGTCCTGTAGCTGGCAAGAGCCCTGCTGGCCCAACCTGGGTGGATGCCAGGATAACCTGTGCAGACCCAGGTAGAACCTAGGCTGACCCTGGCCTGACCCTGGCTGACTGTGGGTTGACCCTAGCTGACCCTGACTGACTCTGAGCTGGCAGAGCCAGGTTGAACTTTGCCTAATCCTGGCTGACCTTGGGCTCTCTAAAGCCTGACCTTAGTTGACCCTGGCTGATCCTGGATGACCCTGGACTGACGCTAGTTACACTGGCTGATCCTAGGCTGACGTTGGCTATTCAGGGTGATTCCAGCTGACCTTGGGAAGATCCTGGCTGACCTAGGCTGCTGTGGGCTGGTACGGCGTGGGGGCTGGGGCAGGTCTCGGGGAACTCACTGCCCCCAAAGGGCTCTCCTGGGCTTTGGCCACTTGCCAGGCCCCAGGGCCCAGTGGCTAGGTCTCTGTTTTGGGACATGATTCTCAGAACAGCAGTCTGGCTGGGACACCTGGGCTAGCCTGTGCTCGCAATGACTCAGCCTCCCATAGGGCTATTTTGGGTGTTTCAGCAGGTGATGAGGTGCAGGAGGCTTGAGAAGAAAGAGAAAAACAAGAGAACACAAACACCATTGCGTCCCCCATCCTGCCTACACTCCGGCACCCAAGCCCTCCCCTTCTGGTAACCGTGTGGACTGGTGACCCCAATGTACTGGGGGTCTGGCTCATGCAGCCTGGGCCCTGGGCCAATTTTCTTGCCATGAAGTTGGCCTGGCATCTACAAACAGCTGTGGGCACTGGAAGGGGTGAAGCCAGGTGATGAGGTATCACCTCATTCTCCATCCAGTACTCAGACCAAGAGGGTCTTGGGGCCCCTGGGAGGCTCTCCTTCCTCTGTGTGAGTAACTTCTTATGAGGGTCAGGACTCAGGACCAATGGGGTGGGAATAGGACTCAGGATCTAAGATAAAGTGATGAAGCCAAAGAATGAGGGCTCCAGGAAGAATGGACAGAATATGAGGGCCTGGCTGAGAGAGGAGAGGGACACAGTTTTTAGGACCAGGGCCCAGTGATCAGGACCAAGGCCCCAGTGATCAGGACCAGGGCCCAGTGATCAGGACCAGGACTCAGTGATCAGGACCAGGACTCAGTGATCAGGACCAGGCCCAGTGATCAGGACCAGCGACCAGTGGTCCAGGACCAGGACTCAGTGATCAGCACCAGGACTCAGTGATCAGGACCAGGGCCCAGTGATCAGGACCAGGACCCAGTGGTCAGGACCAGCGCCTAGTGGATCAGGACCAGGGCCCCGTGATCAGGACCAGGCTCAGTGATCAGGACCGGCGCCCAGTGATCAGGACCAGGGCCCCGTGATCAGGACCAGGGCTCAGTGGTCAGGCCCAGGGCCCCGTGATCAGGCCCAGGGCCCAGTGATCAGGACCAGGGCCCAGTGATCAGGACCAGGACTCAGTGATCAGGCCCAGGGCCCAGTGATCAGGACCAGGGCTCCCAGTGATCAGGACCAGGACTCAGTGATCAGGGACCAGGGCCCAGTGATCAGGACCAGGGCCCAGTGGTCAGGCCCAGGGCCCAGTGGGTCAGGACCAGGGCCCAGTGATCAGGACCAGGGCCAGTGATCAGGACCAGGACTCAGTGATCAGGACCAGGGCCCCGTGATCAGGACAGGGCCCATTGATCAGGACAGGGACCAGTGATCAGGACCAGGGCCCACGTGATCAGGCCCAGGGCCCAGTGGTCAGGACCAGGCCCAGTGATCAGGACCAGGGCCCGTGATCAGGACCAGGGCCCAGTGATCAGGACCAGGCCCCAGTGATCAGGACCAGGCCCAGTGATCAGGATCCAGCGCCCAGTGGTCAGGTACCAGGACTCAGTGATCAGGAACAGGACTCAGTGATCAGGACCAGGGCCCAGTGATCAGGACCAGGCCCCAGTGATCAGGACCAGGCCCAGTGATCAGGACCAGGCCCCAGTGATCAGGACCAGGACCCAGTGATCAGGACCAGGGCCCAGTGATCAGGACCAGCGCCCAGTGATCAGGACCAGGCCCCAGTGATCAGGACCAGGGCCCAGTGATCAGGACCAGGGCCCAGTGATCAGGACCAGGACCTCAGTGATCAGGACCAGGGCCCAGTGATCAGGACCAGGGCCCAGTGGTCAGGACCAGGGCCCAGTGATCAGGACCAGGGCCCAGTGATCAGGCCCAGGGCCCAGTGATCAGGACAAGGGCCCAGTGATCAGGACCAGGGCCCAGTGATCAGGCCCAGGGCCCAGTGGTCAGGACCAGGGCCCAGTGATCAGGACCAGGGCCCCGTGATCAGGACTAGGGCCCAGTGATCAGGACCAGGGCCCAGTGATCAGGACCAGGCCCCAGTGATCAGGACCAGGACCAGTGATCAGGACCAGGGCCGAGTGATCAGGACCAGGGCTCAGTGGTCAGGCCCAGGGCCCCGTGATCAGAACCAGGGCCCAGTGGTCAGGACCAGGGCCAGTGATCAGGACCAGGACTCAGTGATCAGGACCAGGGCCCCGTGATCAGGACCAGGGCCCAGTGATCAGGACCAGGGCCAGTGATCAGGACCAGGCCCCAGTGATCAGGACCAGGCCCAGTGATCAGGACCAGGGCCCAGTGATCAGGACCAGGGCCCAGTGATCAGGACCAGGACTCAGTGATCAGGACCAGGGCCCCGTTATCAGGACCAGGGCCCAGTGATCAGGACCAGGGCCCAGTGATCAGGACCAGGGCCCAGTGGTCAGGCCCAGGGCCCCGTGATCAGGCCCAGGGCCCCGTGATCAGGACCAGGGCCCAGTGGTCAGGACCAGGGCCCAGTGATCAGGGACCAGGACTCAGTGATCAGGACCAGGGCCCCGTGATCAGGACCAGGGCCCAGTGATCAGGACCAGGGCCCCGTGATCAGGACCAGGGCCCAGTGATCAGGACCAGGGCCCAGTGATCAGGACCAGCGCCCAGTGATCAGGACCAGGGCCGAGTGCTCAGGACCAGGGCTCAGTGGTCAGGCCCAGGGCCCCGTGATCAGGACCAGGGCCCAGTGGTCAGGACCAGGGCCCAGTGATCAGGACTAGGGCCCAGTGATCAGGACCAGGCCCCAGTGATCAGGACCAGGACCCAGTGATCAGGACCAGGGCCCAGTGATCAGGACCAGGCTCAGTGGTCAGGCCCCAGGGCCCCGTGGTCAGGACCAGGGCCCAGTGGTCAGGACCAGGGCCCAGTGATCAGGACCAGGGCCGAGTGATCAGGACCAGGGCCCCGTGATCAGGACCAGGGCCCAGTGATCAGGACCAGGGCCCAGTGATCAGGACCAGGGCCCAGTGGTCAGGCCCAGGGCCCCGTGATCAGGACCAGGGCCCAGTGATCAGGCCAGGGCCCAGTGATCAGGACCAGGACTCAGTGATCAGGACCAGGGCCCCGTGATCAGGACCAGGGCCCAGTGATCAGGACCAGGGCCCCGTGATCAGGACCAGGGGCCCAGTGATCAGGACCAGGGCCCAGTGATCAGGACCAGGACTCAGTGATCAGGACCAGGACTCAGTGATCAGGACCAGGGCCCAGTGATCAGGCCCAGGGCCCAGTGGTCAGGACCAGGGGCCCAGTGATCAGGACCAGGGCCCTGTGATCAGGACCAGGGCCCAGTGATCAGGACCAGGGCCCAGTGATCAGGACCAGGACTCAGTGATCAGGACCAGGGCCCCGTGATCAGGACCAGGGCCCAGTGGTCAGGACCAGGGCCCAGTGATCAGGACCAGGGCCCAGTGATCAGGCCCAGGGCCCAGTGGTCAGGACCAGGGCCCAGTGATCTGGACCAGGGACCCGTGATCAGGACCAGGGCCCAGTGATCAGGACCAGGGCCCAGTGATCAGGACCCAGGACTCAGTGATCAGGACCAGGGCCCAGTGGTCAGGACCAGAGCCCAGTGGTCAGAACCAGGGCCCAGTGGTCTGGCCCAGGGCCCAGTCATCAGGACCAGGGCCCAGTGGACAGGACCAGTGCCCAGTGGTCAGGATCAGGGCCCAGTGGTCAGGCTCAGGTCTCAGTGATCAGGACCAGGGCCCAGTGGTCAGGCCCAGGTCTCAGTGATCAGGACCAGGGCCTCAGTGGCCAGGCCCAGGGGCCAGTGGTCAGGCCCAGAGCCCCAGTGGTCAGGCCTAGGGCCCCGTGATCAGGACCAGGGCTCAGTGGGCAGGCCCAGGGTCCCGTGATCAGGACCAGGGCTCAGTGGGCAGGCCCAGCGCTCTGGGTGTTGTTACTGTGAGAGGACTTTGCTTCACCTTCTCTTTGTGAAAACCCAGTACTTGCCGTGAGCCTGCACGGCCACAGGACCAGCTGATGAGTTCTAGGCAAGGGGTCCCGCGTCCAGACCCCTGAGACCCTGCCGTGGGCCATGGGGCCGGCATCCTTGTCTTCAGAGCCTCTGCCCCTCTCCTCCCCCTCCCCTCATTCAAAGTTTGAGAACTTCTGCCTTTGGGATCATTTATTGCACCAGGAAGGCCTTTTGTGGGTGCGCACATGGCTTCTGAGCAGCGCTGAGCTCTGGCATCCAGCTGGGCCTCTCAGGAGGCTCCTCACGTTTCCTCCCTGCAAACACGAGAGGTGTCAGGCCTGGGGGCCTCCAGAGGTGGGTAGCGTCCTTGCCAGTGGTCCTTCCCCACCATGGCCTGGCTCCCATAGACTGGATGGAATCCCGTGGCAGCCGCACCCAGGGAATCTGATGCCCTGACACTGCTGGGGCACATCCGTGCTCTGCCCCAGCCCTGCCCAAGCTCTCAGGGTCTGTGGGGGGGCCGCCTCTCTGTAGGCCAGACCCCCATCAGGAGGGACAGGGGAGCTGTGTTGGAGCCGGGCCCTCCTGCCCCCCTCAGCCAGCTGCTGGGACCTTCTTCTCCTTTATCTATCCACCCCCGTCTGTCCATCTCCCACCTGTGCCCGGCTGGCTCCTGGTCAGTACTGGGGACCCCCTCAGCTGCCAGGTGGGCCCCGGATGCTAGTCACAGTCAGTGCTGTGCTGTAGAAGAGGCTTAACAGGAAGAGGGCGAGCAGGGTGATGGTGGCGGGCCACAGGCTGGCTTCCGGGCCGTCCTCCTCGGGGCCCTCCCACGGCAGGTCCAGCACCAGCCAGGGCAGCGGGTCCCGGTGATCTGTAAGACACAGCAGGCCTGCGAGGGTCCGGGTCTGCGTGAGTGCGGGTCGAGCCCAGTGCCCTCCCCGCCGGGAGCTCTCAGGGTGGGGACGCTGGCGGTGCGGGTGCCCTGTCTCAGGTCTGAGGCTGCCTCCCGGAGGGTGAGAGAGCAGGTGCCCGGGGCAGGGGCTGGACTTTGCCGCTCTTGAGGCACCCTCAGGACTCCTATCTCTGGGGTCCTCAGGGCACCTCAGAGAGAGAGAGGGACATGGCAGGGCAGGAGGGTGGGCACCGTCTCTGCTCTTGCAAGGAGAGCTCAAGCCCAAGGCCCTCCTGGATCCCAGTCCTACTTGTGAGCTCAGCAAGCCCTTGCTCTTGGACCTTCTTGGCCTGGGCCCTGGATGGACCAGAGAAGATCAGACATGCCCACCCTCAGGGTGCTCCAGGTTGAGACATAGGTCTGGGTCTGTGGTTCATTGTGCCAAGGGCCAGATGGACAAGACCAAGGGGCTCTGTTGCTGTCCCAGGAAGTGGCTGATAAGCTACAAGGAGCATGAGAAAGGCCCAGGTGAGAGCCACCAACACAGGCAACCTTGCTGTCTTCAGGGTCCCAGGGCATAGACCTCCCATGTTAAATGGATTTGGACCAGCTTGTTATATGCTGACACAACCAATCATTCGTCCATTCATCCATCCATCCATGTAACCATTCAATTACCTACCAATCTATCCATCCGTCCATCTACTCATTCATCCATCCACCTGTTCACTCACCCATCCTTCCATTCATTCATCCATCCACACCCCATCTGTCCTTCGGTCCATCCATCCACTTCTCTGTCCTTCCATCTGTCCATCTGTTCATCCATCTATCTGTCTCTTCGATCATCTGTTCATCCATCCATCCATCCATCCATCCATCCATCCATCCATCCATCCGTCCATCCATCCATCCATCCACCCATCCACCTGTCCATCTGTTTGCCCATTTGTCCATCCATCCATCATCCATCCATCCATCCATCCACCCACCCATCCACCTGTCTGTCCATCTTTTCCATCCATCATATGTCCTGTGACCCATCCACCTGTCTGTGCTGTCCGTCTGCTGGCTCCACCCTCATCTACTGTCTCTTCTGCCTCCCCCTCTCTTTAGAAAGCTCCTCCTGTGGGCAGGTCTTGGTCCCTTGGTGGCTGGACCACCTTCTCTGTGGCAGCACTTCCCCAATTAATCCATTGCTCCCCCCATTGCCCTTTGGTGACTGGACCCTTAAGAGGGGAGCAGTGGCCAGGGTGGGCAGGGGTGTCCACCCCACCTTGGCCCTGGAAGCAGAGAGAGGCAGCCAGAAGGCTAGGTCCCCTGGGAAGGCCCAGAAGGTGACTAAACGAGAGCAGGGGCCCCGCTGCCCCCTTGTGGGAGCCCTTGTGCAGGTGTCCCATGGTGGTCACGGGACTGTCCTTCTAGGTTCGGTCTCCCTGACCTTCCCTCCTGCCAGGAGCTCCGAGCAGAAGCTGTCTAGGGGCCCTAGGTGAGAGCTGTCTCTTCTGACCCCTCTCCACCCCAGCCGCCCGCCCCATCTGTGGTTTGGGCGACTTGAATTTGCAGACCAAGTGGGGAGCAGGTGACGTCTGAGAGGGTTCTCTCCAATCGATCCCTGAACTGTGCCCAGCTGGGTACACAGGGAGGCCTGAGGCCTGGAAGGACCTGAGGCAGCAGGTCTGGGCCTGGGGAAAACCCTCTGGGAGCTTGGGTGGGGACTCCTCTTGCCTTCCTGGAGCTGGTTCTGGGCTGTCAACTTCCTGCACCTGCAGGGCTCAGACGGTGGTGTGTGTGTGTGTGTGTGTGTGTGTGTGTGTGTGTACGTGTGCCCGCGTGCGTGACCACGAACACATATGAGAGTACGTGTGCATGTGTGTGTGCGCCCTTGTGTACATGTGCAGAGCAGTGGGATGTGGGGTGGGGAACGCTGTACCCAGGTGGGGTGGCCCCCTTTCCGTGCGGTCAGTGGGGCCGTCCTACACTTGTGTGCGCTGTGCCCACAGAGGGCCCCTGAATCCAGCCCTCTGCCCTCGCCACTCCTCCTGTGAGCCCCCCTCTGCGTGATGGCACCAGCCCCTTCTCTGGCTGCCAGGCTCCCCTCTCCCTCGCTCATGCCTCCCGGCTGCCCCTAGAGGCAGTTTCCTGAAATACAAGTGACCAAGTCACCTGCCCCTGGGAACCATCGTGGGGCCACTCTTCTCAGGACCCAGGAGGCTGTGCCTGTCTCGCACATCTCAGCCCCAGTTCGACGCTCACTCCTGTGCTCACACTCACGCACAGCCATGAAGGCACGTCCGGCATCAGGCTGAGGGGAAACCAAGGCCTAGAGAAAGTCGGGGCAGCAGCTGCTCTTTCCTCCTGGGTCCTGCCCCCTCCTGGCGTGTGCAGACCCCGAGCACGGACAGATAGGCAGCCGGAGGGAAGCGCAGAGCTGCTTCAGGCGAGCATGGAGTTTATTCAAGGGGCGGGTGGGGCAGGGGCACGGCTCAGTAGCAGACGCCGTCCACCTCCGACATGACCACGGACACGTTCACGTGGGTGGGTTTACCCGCCAGGCGGTCGATGGTCTTCTGGGTGAAGGCCAGGGGCAGGGTCTCGTGGCCCACCATGCAGGAGAAGGACTCCCCCTGCTTCCAGGCCTCGGCATCCACGCGCAGCACGCTGGTCACGGTGAAGGTGGGGACACTCTGGTTGGGCTCGGGCAGGGGCCTCCAGGTCAGGTACTTCTCGTGGGGCAGCTCCTGGTTGCCCTGCAGCCACCGCACCAGCACATCCTTGGGGCTGAAACCTCGCACCAGGCACGTCAGCGTCACCATCTCATTGAGGGCCAGCTCCTCCGACGGCGGCGGCAGCAGGTGGACCTCTGGCCGGAACGTGTTCACTGGAGGGCAGAGAGCAGGGTCAGGGGTCTGGGCAGGGAGGAGAGTGCCCCCTGCCCCCCGGGCGACCCGTGTGGGGGGTGGGCGGGAGCTGGAGGGTGGAGTGGGCTCAGGAGTGCACCTCTCGCACTGTGTAGTGCCCAGCCGCCCACTCGCGGGTCAGGGCCCACCTGAGGGTTTTGTGATGGTGGCGGTTAGCAAGTCCTCGGACTCGGGGTGGGTGGCGGTGCAGGAGAAGGACTGTCTGTTTTTCCAGGGATCGGCGCAGCCCGGCAGGACACTGGACACACTGAAGCAGCCGCAGGAGTCAGGCTTGGGCGGCTCCTGGATGGCGTTCTTCCCACCTGTCGGGTTCCAGGTGAAGGTGGCGCCCTCGGGGTCTCTCAGGCCACTCAGTGTACACGTGAGGCTGGCATTGGAGCCCAGGAGCAAGTCCTCAAGGGCCGGTGGGTTCAGGGACAGGCTGGGCTTTTCCGCACGAACACTGAATAGCTAGAACTGAGAGAGAAGCCAGAGCAGGTCAGCAAGCCCCTCCGTCCGCCTCCCTGGCCTCCATCCCCAGCCCAGGCCCCTCTTGGCCACCCGCCGGGCCTCAGCCACCTCTTGTCTGAGGGGAGTGCCCACAGGGATGCAGTCAGGGAGCTGGGTCAGGGTGGCACCATGGGGGACCCGCCCCAGCCTGCCCTCTGACCTTGGCAGGGACCTGGGCAGTGAACTGCGCAGGGCACGTCCACGGTCTGGCTGGATTTGGAGAGGTGCTGCACTTGGCATTTCACAGACTTGTCGGCTGGGCACTGGTTGGCTGGCAAGGTCAGCTGGCTGCTCATGGTGTACAGGCCCCCGGCCTGAGCAGGGGGGAAGTTCCTGATGGACACGCCATTGCCGCTCTGGCTCCAGGTCACCTTCGGTGGCTCTGACGGGAAGAAGCCCTGGACCAGGCAGCCAATGACCACCTGCCCGGCTGAGTTTTCGCTGCTCAGGCTCAGTGGGAAGAGTCTGGGGCTGGTTTCAGGCTCTGAAACATAGGGTGTGCTGTGAGATGGCAGCCTTCACGCCGACCAGACGCCCGACACAGCCCCATGAGGGCAGGACGACGCCTGCGTTTCCTTAACACACAGAGAGTCAGTGACTGCCCCAAGGTCACGCAGCTTGTACGCGGCGCACCCGGGGTCGGCAGTGGCCACCTGAGTCCAGCTGAGCCATTTCTGAACGCACTCCTTGGGACTCTGAGCATGTGGACCACACACGCTCCTCAGACGTGAGGCCTGGCTGTTGCACACGGCTCTCCCACTGACCAGCTGAGTCTGTGTGTACTGTCAGAGCCTCAGCTGCCCTCTGTGCAGTGGGCACGGTCATGCCCTTCCCCAGGGTGTGGGGTATCGTGAGAAATGGGCCCAGAGAGAGGGCAGAGAAAAGACAGAGAAGCCTGGGCTTGAAGCTGAGTCTGCATGGGGGCCAGTTTGTCTGTCCTGGGGCTCAAGCTGGGGAGGTGAGGGGGCCTGAGAATTCTATGTCCCCCCTCCCACTTCCTGGGTAAAAGTCCCAGTCCAACCATTTCCCCCTACAAAGCACCCCCCGCCCCCGACCCCTACCTCCCAAACTAGCAGTTGACTTCCATGGACTATGTGGAACTTTAGGCTGGAGACCCAGTTCCAAATCAGTCCTTCTGGGATGCCCCCTGGACAGCTGGGCTACAGAGGGCACGGTCTGCCCTTGACCTTTCACAGTTCCCTTCCGGTCAACTGGTGAGGGGAGAGGGGAGCACCACATTTGCACCCTGAGGCTGCATGGCCCTGTGCGCCCCCGAGAAACAGAGGGGGCTGTCTGGCTGGAAACCAGGGCTCTGGGGGTGACCATGATCAACCCACTGTCCCCTGTTCACCTCAGGCACTAACCCAGTCCACCACAGTTCAGCCCAGCCCGGCCCACCCCAGCTCATTTCAACCAAGCTCAGCCTAGTTCAACTGAGCTCGGCCCAGCTCAACTCAGTTCAAGCCATTTCAACCCAGTTCAGCCAAGCTCAGCTCAGACCAGTGCAGCCCAGCTCAGCCCAGCTCAGCCCAGCTCAGCTCAGCTCAGCCCAGCCCAGCCCAGCCCAGCTCAGCCCAGCTCAGCCCAGCTCAGCCCAGCCCACTTCAGCCCAGCTCAGCCCAGCTCAGCCCAGCTCAGCCCAGCCCAGCTCAGCCCAGCCCAGTCCAGCCCAGCTCACCTCAGCCCAGCCCAGCCCAGCTCAGCCCAGCACAGCCCAGCCCCAGCCCAGCCCAGCCCAGCCCAGCCCAGTGCAGCCCAGCTCAGCCCAGCCCAGCTCAGCCCAGTTCAGCCCAGCTCAGCCTAGCCCAGCCCAATTCAGCCCAGCTCAGCCCAGCCCAGCCCAGCTCAGCCCAGCCCAGCCCAGCTCAGCTCAGCCCAGTCCAGCCCAGCTCACCTCAGCCCAGCCCAGCTCAGCTCACCTCAGCCCAGCCCAGCTCAGATCAGCCCAGCCCAGCCCAGCCCAGCCCAGCTCAGCTCAGCCCAGCCCAGCCCAGCTCAGCCCAGCTCACCTCAGCCCAGCTCAGCCCAGCCCAGCTCAGCCCAGCTCACCTCAGCCCAGCCCATCTCAGCTCACCTCAGCCCAGCCCAGCTCAGCCCAGCTCAGCCCAGCTCAGCCCAGCCCAGCCCAGCCCATCCCAGCTCAGCCCAGTCCATCCCAGCTCAGCTCAGCTCAGCCCAGCCCAGCTCAGCCCAGCCCAGTCCAGCCCAGCTCACCTCAGCCCAGCCCAGCCCAGCTCAGCCCAGCTCAGCCCAGCCCAGCCCAGCCCAGCCCAGCCCAGTGCAGCCCAGCTCACCCCAGCCCAGCTCAGCCCAGTTCAGCCCAGCTCAGCCTAGCCCAGCCCAATTCAGCCCAGCTCAGCCCAGCCCAGCCCAGCTCAGCCCAGCCCAGCCCAGCTCAGCTCAGCCCAGTCCAGCCCAGCTCACCTCAGCCCAGCCCACCTCAGCCCAGCCCAGCTCAGCTCACCTCAGCCCAGCCCAGCTCAGCTCAGCCCAGCCCAGCCCAGCCCAGCTCAGCTCAGCCCAGCCCAGCCCAGCTCAGCCCAGCTCACCTCAGCCCAGCTCAGCCCAGCCCAGCTCAGCCCAGCTCACCTCAGCCCAGCCCATCTCAGCTCACCTCAGCCAGCCCAGCTCAGCCCAGCCCAGCCCAGCCCAGCTCAGCCCAGCTCACCTCAGCCCAGCTCAGCCCAGCTCAGCCCAGCCCAGCACAGCCCAGCTCAGCCCAGCTCAGCCCAGCCCAGCTCAGCCCAGCTCACCTCAGCCCAGCCCAGCTCAACTCACCTCAGCCCAGCCCAGCTCAGCTCAGCCCAGCACAGCCCAGCTCAGCCCAGCTCAGCCCAGCCCAGCCCAGCTCACCTCAGCCCAGCTCACCTCAGCCCAGCTCAGCTCAGCCCAGCCCAGCCCAGCTCAGCCCAGCCCAGCCCAGTGCAGCCCAGCTCAGCCCAGCCCAGCTCAGCCCAGTTCAGCCCAGCTCAGCCCAGTTCAGCCCAGCTCAGCCCAGCTCAGCCCAGCCCATTCCAGCTCAGCCCAGCCTAGCCCAATTCAGCCTAGCTCAGCCTAGCCCAGCCCAGCTCAGTCCAGCTCACCTCAGCCCAGCCCAGCTCAGTCCAGCTCAGTTCAGCCCAGCTCAGCCCAGTTCAGCCCAGCTCAGCCCAGCCCAGTTCAGCCCAGTTCAGCCCAGCTCATCCCAGCCCATCCCAGCTCAGCCCAGCCTAGCCCAATTCAGCCTAGCTCAGCCTAGCCCAGCCCAGCTCAGTCCAGCCCAGGACAGCCCAGCTCAGCCCAGCCTAGCCCAATTCAGCCCAGCTCAGCCTAGCCCAGCCCAGCTCAGCCTAGCCCAGCTCAGCCCAGCTCAGTCCAGCTCAGCCCAGTTCAACCCACTTCAGCTCAGTCCAGCCCAGCCCAGCCCAGCTCAGCTCAGCCCAGCTCAGCCCAGCCCAGCTCAGCCCAGCCCAGCCCAGCCCATCCCAGCTCAGCCCAGCCTAGCCCAATTCAGCACAGCTCAGCCTAGCCCAGCCCAGCTCAGCCCAGGACAGCCAGCCCAGCCCATCCCAGCTCAGCCCAGCCTAGCCCAATTCAGCCCAGCTCAGCCTAGCCCAGCCCAGCTCAGCCCAGCCCAGTTCTGTCCAGCTCAGTCCAGCTCAGCCCAGCTCAGCCCAGCTCAGCTCAGTCCAGCCCAGCTCAGCCCAGCCCAGGCCAGCCCAGTTCAGTCCAGCTCAGCCCAGTTCAACCCAGTTCAGCTCAACCCAGTTCAGCCCAGCTCAGCCCAGTTCATCCCAGTTCAACCCAGCTCAGCTCAGCTAAGCCCAGTTCAGCTCAGCTCAGCCCAGCCCGGCCCAGTTCAGCCCAGTTCAACCCTGTTCAGCCCAGCTCAGCTCAGCTAAGCCCAGCTCAGCCCAGTTCAATGTAGCTCAGCCCAGTTCAGCCCATTCTACCCAGCTCAGCTCAGCCCAGCTCAGCTCAGCTCAGCCCAGCTCAAGCCAGCCCGGCCCAGATCAGCCCAGTTCAACCCTGTTCAGCCCAGCTCAGCTCAGCTAAGCCCAGCTCAGCCTAGTTCAATGCAGCTCAGCCCAGTTCAATGCAGCTCAGCCCAGTTCAGCCCATTCTACCCAGCTCAGCTCAGCCCAGCTCAGCTCAGCTCAGCCCAGCTCAAGCCAGCCCGGCCCAGATCAGCCCAGTTCAACCCTGTTCAGCCCAGCTCAGCTCAGCTAAGCCCAGCTCAGCCCAGTTCAATGCAGCTCAGCCCAGTTCAATGCAGCTCAGCCCAGTTCAGCCCATTCTACCCAGCTCAGCTCAGCCCAGCTCAGCCCAGCTCAGCCCAGCTCAACCCAGCTCAGCCCAGCTCAGCCCAGCTCAGCTCAGCTCAGCCCAGCCCAGGTCAGCCCAGTTCAGCCCAGTTCAACCCAGCTCAGCCCAGTTCAATGCAGCTCAGCCCTGTTCAGCCCATTCTACCCAGCCCAGCTCAGCCCAGTTCAACCCAGCTCAGCCCAGTTCAATGCAGCTCAGCCCAGTTCAGCCCATTCTACCCAGCCCAGCTCAGCACAGCCGAGCTCAGCTCAGCTCAGCCCAGACCAGACGAGCCCATGTGTACAGCACCCTGATCTGTGTCTTCTGGGTCGATGGCCGTCTGCCTTTCTCCTTCTTGTCTCTGTACCTGTCCCCCATCCTCCCGCCCCAGGAGGCTGTAGTATGGCCTGGCCGATCAGCTTCTGGGACCCACCTGCTCAAGGCTGCCGGCGGGTCCAACACGGCTGGCAGAGGCCCACGTCTTTTGGCCGTGTGGCCGTGCCCTGCTGGTCCCTGTGCCCACCTGCCCAGAGGCGCTGGAGTGGGGAGGGAGAACGAGGCCTCGTCCAGGCCCGCTGATGGCCGTATAGTCTCAGCCGACCCCTGCCCCGCTCTGGGCCATTTGCGCTGTGAGGTGAGGCCGATGCTGGGAAGGGGCTGCGTGACGGTGTCTGGCCCACAGCTGGGGGTCACTCACCCACTTCCTGTCCCGCCAGTTGTGGCCGCGTGCCTCCACGTCATGTCTGGTCTGTGGTCTGGCTGTGGCGGTACCAGGTGTGTGTGGCCTGGGCTGTGGGACCCCCAGGAGCCCGGCCCTGGCCTGAGGCCCTGTGTGTGCAGGCGAGTGCCGTGGTGGCGTGTGTCTCCATGGGGTGCCCACAGGGCTGGGCTGGTGGCCGAGGTGCAGAGAAGCAGAGGCCAAAGTAGACAGAGTCAGGGGCTTAGGGTGCCTGAGGGAGAAATAGTCCCCGAGGTGCGGGTGAAGTGAGGGCCGCAGGGGAGGCTTCACAGGCCGGCAGGGGCGGAAGCCCCAAGGGACAGCCTCACCAGAGTGACCGCAGTGAGCAGGCCCCATAGACCTTCAGGCCACAGGGCGGCTGTGAAGGTGGGGGAAGCCACCCCCTCCTCCACCAGCCTCAGCAGCAGTGGGGCCCTTGACTGAAGCTGGACAGGGGGTGTGGGCCCCCCCCCCGCCCCGCGTGGAGCCTGGAGTCCTGTGGGTCGGGGTGGCTGAGGGCCTGCCCCCGCCTGCATCCACCCAATTCCCTGCCTGGGGTTCTCCCACCCACGGACCCTGCCGGCTGCCCAGCTGCTCGGCCCTCCCTGGTGCCCCTCAGGAGGTGGTCCCTGCCCAGGCACACGAGGGGCCGTGGGACCTGCACCTGCTTTTACATGTTCATTCATTTCTTCACACCCAGAAGGTTCTGGAGCTACACACAGGCACCTGTGGTCCCCTCCCGGGAAGGACACCATTGTGGGGAGAGCTGCAGGCAGGTGGGGGGGGAGATCAGCATTTCCCTGGGGGTGGGGTGGGCCCAGGAAGGGAGTTGGGGCAGGTGGGCTGGGAGGGGGAGATGGAGGGAGGAAGGGGGGCCTGGGGCAGGGCACCAGGTGGGCAGACACACCTGGCTCGGTCAAGGGACTTCCGGGGTTTTATCACCGACCCTGGCACACTCACAGCATTGCCCACGAGGGGCACTTCCTCCTGGGCTGCTGGACTCCGGTCCACCCCACGCCCGCCGCTCTCACGAGCACCAGCGGCTCCTGCATCGTGGTTGATTGGCCCTGAGGATCCTTCCTCTTGCCGACCCGTGAGGTCCTGGGGCCCTGCCCCTTCCGGGAGTCTGAAGCCCCGGTGTCCCCTGGAGCCGCCCCGAGGGAGCTGGAGGCGTGGGACTCGGGGTGAGTGCTGGGACAGTGCCTGGCAGGAGTGGAGGAAGCAGAGGGCGGTGTGGGGCCGGAGGCCGCCCTCTCCTGAGGCCAGTGTCCCCCACGCAGACAGCACTGCCCTGCTGTGGGCACAGACGGGTGCAGAATGCGGGGCAGAAAGAAGAGCTTGGACTTGAGGCGGACGGATGTGGGGTCTTGCATGACCTGACGGTCGCAGCGGTTGGGGGAAGGGCCTGAGCCCGAGTGGACACTCTTGTTAAAACCAATGAGCACCTCTGGGAGTCAGGGACTTGCCGAGCGCGGGTCCAGTTGGGAGGGAAGAACCGGGACGGGGCGAGTCCTCCCCGGGCTTCTTCGGAAGGAGGAGGGGCCTCGGCTTGGCCAAGGCCGACTGGCTGGTGGTGAGTGTCCTGGGGCCGCGATGAAGGACCTCACACTGAGGGGCTTGAACCAACAGAAATTCAGTCTCGCACTCTGCAGCCAGACGCCGGAGATCCAGGTGTCCCAGGGCCCTGCTCCCGTCAGCAGCTTCAGGGGAGGGTCCTTCCTGCCCCCAGCCTCTGGTGGCCCCAGGTGTCCCAGGCATCACCCAATCTCTGCCTCTGCCCTCATATGACCTCCTGCCCTGAGTCTGATCTCTCCTCCTCTGTCCCTTGTAAGGACGCTTCTCACTGGATTTAGGGCCACCTGGACAATCTCATCTTAAGGTCCTTAACTTCAATCATATATGCAAAGACGCTTTGTCTGAACAGGATCACCTTCACGGGTTCCAGGGCTTAGGACGTGGACATAACTTCTGGGCCTGGGGGCACCATTCCGCCCTCTGTGGTGGGTTGATGAAGAAGAAAGAGGAGGAGGGGCAGAGGGGAGCCCGAGAAGGTGGGTCCTGCTGCTGGGAGGGCGCGTGCGGCACGGCTGCTGGCTCTGGAGCCCGTCTGGCTGGCTGGGATGCATCCTGCTTTTCTCTGCGGGCCTGCTCTTGGGCTGTGCTCCCACTGTGCCAGCCCCTCTAGTGGGGTAACTGCCACTGTTCTCGGAGAGACAGAAGTGAGCGGTCCTGAAGTGGGATCTTAGTTCCCTGCCCAGGAATTGAACCCGGGTATCCTGGATGAAAGCCAGGAATCCTAGCTGCTAGACCACCAGGGGCCGGAGTCTAGAAGGAAAGTTGCCCTGGCTCTTGCCCCGTTTGAAAGCAAGAATGTTTCACGGACCAAAAACTACAAAGCAGGTATAAAGTTTCTTTTTTTTTTAAACATCTTTATTGGGGTATAATTGCTTTGCAATGATGTGTTAGTTTCTGCTTTAGAACAGAGTGAATCAGTTATACATATACATATGTTCCCATATCTCTTCCCTCTTGTGTCTCCCTCCCTCTCACCCTCCCTATCCCACCCCTCCAGGCAGTCACAAAGCACCGAGCTGATCTCCCTGTGCTATGCGGCTGCTTCCCACTAGCTATAGAAGCACAGCACAACATGTGGGCTAGAGAAGTAACCTATTGAAGACAGGAGGAGGCAGAAATACTCACCTGGAGAGTGTGGACGTTCTCCCTGATGAGAAGTGAAGGGGTGCTTGGCTCGTCTGTACAGCGCGGCTCTCCCGGATCTCTGTCTTCCTCTGGCCCATTACCTCGCCTCTTTTCCCACATCTGACCTGCCCTAGGGCCCTCCTGACAAGTGTGTATCTTTTTGACAAGAAAGATTCCAACGCGGGCTTCCCTGGTGGCGCAGTGGTTGAGAGTCCGCCTGCCGATGCAGGGGACGTGGGTTCGTGCCCCGGTCTGGGAAGATCCCACATGCTGTGGAGTGGCTGGGCCCGTGAGCCATGGCCACTGAGCCTGCGTGTCTGGAGCCTGTGCTCCTCAACGGGAGAGGCCACAACAGTGAGAGGCCCGCGTACCACAAAAAAAAAAAAAGAAAAAAAAAAAAGATTCCAACGCAAAGGCTAACGGGAAGTTTGACAACACATTATGGGCTGGCACGCCCTCCCTTTTTGACCCCCGAGGAGGCTTCCTGCACATGTGCAGTCGGAGAGCTTTCCCTGACCTCAGGAGCGATAGACGTGGTCGTCTTATCTCTTTACTCCAGCAGGGCTCAGCTCCTGCCACTGACTTTGTCCTTGGAGTGTCAGGGAAAACAGAGCTCCAGTTTCCTCTGCTTGGCAAGCTCCAGCTGCTCAGCCCAGGGGCCCATCTGTCTCCTACTTCACCACCTTTCTTCCCGACTTGGGGGAGATGCGCGTTGTCCGTGTGTGACGACGCCCAGCTTTCAGGGGCCCGTGTGGGCTGAGCCCTTGTTGCCCTCGCTCTGGATTCCATGGGTGGTCTTATGATCCGGGGTGCAAGTCAGAGAAAGGGAACACTCAGCTCTGCCCCCGGGGTCTCCCAGCTCAGGAGACGGGAGGAAGGCCCCTGGACCTCGGCTTGAGAGAACCATGCAGGTGGGGGCCGGTCTTGGGGCCTGGTTTCTGGAAACTGTGTGCGAGTCTGTGCAGGTGTGAGTGTCAGTGTGAGGGGGCAGAACAGAGCAGGGCTGTGCTCTTGACCTTGTGTGAAGTGCTCTATTACTCCTCTCATGTTCTATTTGAACCAAACACTTGGGATCTCTGGACAAGCCTCAGAATTGCCCAGTTCTGGGTTTTCTATGCCCGACCTCCACAGGCTGCATGGTCCGTGTGGGAGTCTGTGGGATGCCTGGTCTCCCAGCGCAGATGGAAGCTCTCAGAAGGGCCTTCGCCACAAGTGGACTCTCCTGTCAGAGTCTGGGCACTCGTATGCTGGGAAGGAGGCCACCGGGCCCTGAAGAATGGTCTTAACTGCTCACAGGCCCTCAGAGGCCAAGAAGGTCACTCACCGCCCCTAGTTTCCTCCTTATTGTACCTTTCCTAATAATTGAAACCTTTTCTTCCTGTTATTGGCCACCTGGTTTTTCCTTACAGTGCAGGACCCACTGCCCACATTTCTTTCTTTCCATTGGTTGCCGAGTGCTCTTTGTATATGAAGGAGTCCTGCCCTGTGTCACATGTGCTCATGTGCTCTGCCCCGTTTCCATGGGACTTCAGAGCCCCTTGTGGGCGGGCTTCTCCAGCTCTTTACCCTCAGGAGGGGGCTCGGCCCATGCCCACCACTGTGCTTGGCCAGCCGGCCCTCTCCCTGGTGCCTGTGGCTCCTGCCTGCGCGGCTCCCAGCTTTCTTCTCGAGGACGGTGGCGGCCAGCCCCAGACAGCTATCGCTTGTTCATCGGGACGTCCGGGCAGGCTGGCGGGATGGGGCCCGAGGACTGGCCTGTCTTTGTGAGCTCAGTGGGTGGACGGCTGGGTGGTGACTGGGGCCCCAGGAGGCTGATGCCGGCCTCCACCCTGGTGCTTGTGCAGCTGTGTTCCTGCGGCCTCCTGCACTGACCACTGAATGAGCCCCTCAGGGTTTGCCCACGGGGAGTGGGACTGTTGCCTTTACCTTCGTGTGGGGAGGGGCGGTGAGTCTGGGCTGGAGGCCAGTGGCGCAGGCGTGGTGGAGCCTGAACCGGGGTCTCAGTGGGCATTGAAGGACTTGAGGCGGAGCCTGGCTGGACACTTGGGTCCTCGGGGCCCAGAGCGGCCCTCTGCCCCCTTCCCTCTGGCCCCTTGTCCACGTCCTCGGCGGGGGGCACCTCCTGCTCCCAAGTTACCACAGGCACCTCCCCAAGGTATGCTCAGGTGGCAAGGGATTCTTTTTTTTTTTTGTGGTACGCGGTCCTCTCACTGTTGTGGCCTCTCCCGTTGCGGGTCACAGGCTCTGGACGCACAGGCTCAGCGGCCATGGCTCATGGGGCTTGCCGCTCCGCGGCATGTGGGATCTTCCCGGACCGGGGCATGAACCCGTGTCCTCTGCCTCGGCAGGCGGACTCTCAACCACTGTGCCACCAGGGAAGCCCTGGCATGGGATCTTTTTTTTTTTTTGCGGTACATGGGCCTCTCTCTGCTGCAGCCTTTCCCGCTGCGGAGCACAGGCTCCAGACGCGCAGGCCCAGCGGCCATGGCTCACGGGCCCAGGCGCTCCGCGGCGTGTGGGATCCTCCCGGACTGGGGCATGAACCTGTATCCCCCGCATTGGCAGGCGGACTCTCAACCACTGCGCCGCCAGGGAAGCCCCTGGCATGGGATTCTTTAATGAACTTTACTAGGAAAAGTTAGGAGAGAGGTCGAATGAGGGCATGGGGGATGTGGGTGGGTGCTGCAGGGCTGACTTGGCCACACTGCGGACCCTTTGGGAAGCGCCTTCTGCTGTGGGACCCTGCCTCACAGCCTAGGGCCCTGCCTGCAGCCCTGGAAACTCCCCTGGACCTTCCCCAGAAGGTCTTCTCTGCATCCTCATTCTGCATGAACGGTGCCTGGGGGTGGACAGCAGGGAGGGTGGGCAGGGGGCAGGAGCAGGGCATGGGGTGCAGCGCACTTGGCCCTGGGGGCACTGAGGGCGGGACTGAGCCTGGGGAGTGAGCCCGTGGCTCGGCTGGGCTGGACTCAGACGCTGGATCGGGCTGGTTGGGACTCTGAGTTCTAGATCTGGCTCTGGGCTCCAGCGTGGGCTGGGCAACGGGCTCAAGGCCGTCACTGTGTTTCAGGGGTTGTTCAGTCAGAATCGGTGTGGGCCCGAGCCCAGGGGCCTGGGAGAAGCCTGGGGTGGTCAGCACCCACGCCCAGCCCAGGTCTCTCTGTGGAGGAAACAGATGCTCTTCTGGGACTTGCCCCAAATTGGGGTGGTGTGGGGCTGTGATAGGTGGGCCCCCTGTTGCCTTCGACCTTGGGGCTGAGCTGGGGGCTCTCGGCACCCGTGTGCTGGTCGCTGGGCCCCTGGCTCTGGCCCCCTGGGGGCTGGTCTGCTCCTTCCTCCGGCCCAGGGTCGAGCTGGCAGCCTCGGGGACGCTCACACGAGGGCGGAGGCAGGGCTGCACGGCGTTCCTGTGGTCGCGGGAAGCCTGCGGCTGTGTCTGCAGGGCAGCAGCCAGGACCCACTTCACCTGGGGGACGGCGTGCGTGAGGGACTGTGCGCCCAGCCGAGGCTCTCCCTCTGTTGGGGCGCCCTGCCCTGGAACAGGGCGTCCCCCCCGGAACGGGGCGTCCGTGCCCACCTTGCAGAGGGTGACGGCAGCGCCATAGCTCACGCTAAGCAGGAAGAGCGCCACGAAGGTTAGGAGGCCAGTCTGCGTCCCCTCCAGCTCGTCACTCTCGGCCTCCTCTGTGCACAGGTCCTCCAGGGCCAGCTCTGCGGGTGCCAGCTGGTCAGCCACCTGGCCTCGGGGTCCGACGGGGAAGGACAGGCCTGGCCAGCCTTAGGGAGTCGAGGGGACTGGGCCTGGCGCCCTGGTCCTGGGCAGTCCCTCCGTCTGGCCCCTCTGCGACTGCCCAGAGCCACCAGCCGGACCTGGAGGGTGGGGGGTTGGAAGCCCCAGAGCTGGCCGGCGGCTGTGTGGGGCGGCGCTGCTCCCCTGCCCTCTGCTGTCCCTCCACTCTCTGGTGGCTGGTGTTATCTCTGCCACCATTTCTCCACCACCATTTCTCCGGCTTTTCTCCTGACGGCTGGTCGCCCCTCTCAGCCCCGCGGGCCCCTCACCTCAGCTCCAGCTCTGCCCCACCCCGCTCCCTGCCCCGTGGCAGGCGGGGGCCCTCGGCCTGGGGAGCACCCACGTCCACCCACTGCATGGCCTGTGGCTGCCCAGTCTGGCCCCCTGGGCCCCGTTCCTGCTCGGCTCCATTTTCACCAACCAGGGGGGCCCTTGAAGAGCACAGGCTGGCCTCCCTGCCTGGAGCCCTCAGGAGGGGGTCTGGACCCGGGAGGGCCCCTAGGGTCATAGGATCATTGCAGAGGGTGCCCCGAGGGCTGGGCCCGGCTGCACGGATCTTGCCCAGTGTGCGGGAACCCAGAGCTGCCCCTGGCCCCTAGCTCCTCCTGTCCTGGGGCTGGGCCCCTTCCTTCCCCAGCACGGCCTCTGCTCTGGGCTCGTGTTCAGGGTGTGGGCTGTGCTTTCTGTATGGATGTGGTGGGTGCCTGTGTGCTGTCCACGAGTGTGTCTGTCCGTGTGTGTCCATGTGTGTCCACGTGTGTCAGTATGTGTGTGTGCATTCATGTGTGTGGGTTCATGTCTGTGTCCCCGTGTGTCTGTGTCCATACGTGTCTGTGTATATCTATGTCTGTGTGTGTCAGAGTGTCTGTCCATGTGTATCAGTATGTGTCCATGTGTGTGTCTGTGTGTGTCCACACGCATGTGTCTCTGTGCGCCTGTGTCCATATGTCTGTGTGTATCCATGTGTGTGTCCATGTGTCTGTGTGTGTCTGTGTGTTCATGTCTGTGTGTCCATGTGTCTGTCCATGTGTATCAGTGTCTGTGTGTCTGTCCATGTGTATCTGTGTGTGTTCATTTGTATGTGTTCATGTCTCTGTCCTCATGTGTCTGTGTCCGTGTGTGTGTCAGTGTGTGTCTGTGTG
The DNA here is from genome assembly GCF_008692025.1 of Phocoena sinus. Taxonomy (NCBI): domain Eukaryota; kingdom Metazoa; phylum Chordata; class Mammalia; order Artiodactyla; family Phocoenidae; genus Phocoena; species Phocoena sinus. The sequence continues at coordinate 178,218,496 of NC_045764.1, forward strand.
TCCAACTGTCCATCTGTGGGGTGCAGCTGACAGGGAGGGCTTGGCTGCACGAGGAAGCCATGTGGGGCAATGGGTGGGTCCAGGGGCCCAGGTATGACGGCGAAGGGTTTGGGAGTGGCCTGGGAGCTAGGGCGGGCCTCGGGAGGCCACCTGTGAGTGTGTGTGAGATGTTACCAGCGGTTGGCAGTGCCGTGTGACTTGGGTGCATGCGGAGCCCTGGCACCAGTGGGCATGACAGTGTGAGGGTGCGTGCGAGGGCTGGGTGCTTCCCTGGACCGATTCAGGGTGGAGTGAGCCTGAGCGGCAAGATGGGGACCCTGGGCGCCGACCCTGGCCTGGTGTGGCCACGCAGGTAGGCTGGGGGTCAGAAGGCAGGGGTCAGAGGAGTGGGCTCCGCACAGGCCCCTGTGCAGGGTTGACCCATTTGTGCCCAGGAGGTGACAGTGGAGGGACCTGCGTGTTGGTGCCAGTGCGGGGGTCTGACTCGGCCCATTTCTCTACCTGGAGGGCCTGTGTGTGCAGCTGGTCTTGGGAGCCTGGGGGCTTGTCTGTGTCCAGAGGGTCTGGCAGGAGGCTGGGGGTGGAGGCTGAGGCCTCCGGGAGCTCCGGGAGAGGCTGGGGTCTCTGTGGTCCCTCCCCTAGGACTACTCTCGGGCTCTTAGAGCCCCTTTGACTGGGTAGAGTCCATAGTGGCGTGGCGGGGAGGCCCTCTGACACAGACGGCGATGCTGGATGGAGACGCGCCTCAGCCCTGGCCCCCACCCCATGCCTCCCTTTCCTCTGTGCCAAGACACCGCTCCCTGCCCCACAGCTCCCCAAGGATGGGCACGCCCAGGGCTCTGAGCAGGCACTGGAGTGTTTATTGACAATGGACAGAAGGTCTGGCCGGCCCCCTCCCCCACCCCAGTAGGATGGAGCCCTGGGATGAGGAGAGGGGGGAGGCCAGGCATCATTTACCAAGGTTGATGGACATCGATTTCTTGAGCGTCCTTGAGCCGGGCAGCGCCTCGTGCGCCACTTGGCAGGTGAATTCGCTCTTCTGCTCCCAGTCGGCCCGCCTGACCACCAGGTGGCTGTAGATGAAGTAGGCGGAGACGTCGGGGACGGGGCTGCGGACCTTGTGGGGCCTCGTGATGGTGTGCTGGTCTGCCTGCATCAGGGTGCCGTTCCGCAGCCACTGCACGGAGATGTCCGCGGGGAAGAAGTTCTGGATCAGGCAGGTGAGGGTGACCTCGCCCTTGGTCTTGAGCTCCTCCTTGGGTGGCGGGAACACGTAGACATCGGGAGCCTTGCGCTTGCCTGCAGACAGGTGTGCGGTCAGCCAGTCTCCACCTGGGGGGCCGCCCACCTCCCCTCAGCCTGCGGCTCACCAGGGCCCTTGGAGATGGAGCGCAGGATCTCCTTGGGTAGGTGTGGGTGGGTCACTCTGCAGTAGTAGGTGTCGCCGTTGAGCCAGTCACTGACGTTCACCGGCAGAGTGGACGTGACAGTGACCGTCCCGTTGAACTCATCCTTGAAGACAAGCGGGTCTGGATACATTAGATCCTTGCTCTCCCTGGACCAGGTCAGTCTAACGTCCTTTTTGCTGGCCAGGTCCACCACCAGGCAGGTGATCTTGGGTGACTTGTTGACGTACAGGTCGAGGGGCGTGGGTGGGCTCAGGTAGGCGCTCACGCCACGGGGCTCGGACTCGGCTGTGTGTGGGAAGGGGCTGAGTGAGGCTGAGTCTGCCCTCCTCTCTGAACCCCCAGCGGCCGGGTGTTGGCGTGGGCGAGGGCCATACCTGTGCACCTGCGGGCGTGGTTGTCGTAGGTGGAGCCATAATAGGTGACCCGGCAGGTGTAGGTGAGTTGGGACACCCACTGGCCTTGTGTGATGTTGAGCTCGCTGTAGGTGGAAGCCAGTTTGCCCTCCACCCTTTCGGGGCCGGTGTGTGGGAACACGTCTGTGGCCTCACGCCCGTCCACCAACCAGGTGACCTTGATTTTGCCTGGGGTGTAGCCGGAGATTAAGCACAGGAGCCGGATGGTGGTATGGGTGTCGCCACGGGGGTCGCAGGAGGAGTAAAAGAGCTTCACGGTGGGGTCGGTGAAGCTCTTGATGCACCCTGGCGGCAGAGGCAGCAGGAGTAGGGCTGGCCTCTCTGAGCCCCCAGCCCTTCCTCCCTGTCCCTCCCGCCCAGCCTCCCCTCCCCCTCTGGCTGTCTCGTGGGCTGCCCGGGCCTGGCTCACCAGTGACGGCCTTGGTGGTGGTGGTGCTGGACGCAGCGTGGGCCACGCTGCAGGTGAACTTCTGCTTGGACCACTCGCCCGAGACTGTCACCTGGCTGCTGGTGGTGTAGAGGCTGGAGTTCAAGTTTTGGATGGCAGGGAAGGTCAGCGTGCTCTTGTTCAGGGATGCTGTGTCCCAGGTCATGGTCACTGGGCCCGGGAAGTAGCCCGTGACCAGGCAGCCCAGCGTCACAGAGGTGGCATTGGTAGCACTTTTGCAACAGGGACGCAAGGGGTAGACGGATGGGCCGTGGATGGAGGCTGTGGGGACAGGACAGCGGTCAATGCTGGCCTCAGGACTGTCACCTGTATGTGCCAGGCTAACTGCTGGCTTTGGAGGGTGGGCTGTGGGGTGGAGGTGGGGAGGTCCAGTGCAGGGAACACCGGGACTGTGTTCCAGCTTTGGGGGACAGATGGCTCCTCCTGGGTCCTTTCCTCATCTCCTGATTCCACTAGGGACGCCCTCCAGTGAATCCTTGTGCCCTGCAGAAGCAGTGGCTGTCACTGCCCTTGGCCAGGACTCCTGCCCTCAGCCCCAAGTGGGTGGACACGGGGCTCCTGAGTGGAGGCGCTAACCCACTCCCTGAGGTGGAGGTTCAGAGCCCATAGCCCTCTGTTGGCACCCAGGGACCCAGGGAGAAACCCCCCAGGCCCAGGAGTTACCAGGCTACTCTTCTGCCCCCACTCATAGACTCCCATTGGAGATCAGGGACCCTGAGAACCTCAGTAGCCACCAGTCTGTCCCCTCTGCCCCACCCATAGCCCTGGGAACACAGGCCTGGGACACAGAGACCCCCAGGATCACTAAGCTGCTTTCCCACTCCTGACCCTAACTCAGACCCCCATCGGGGATCAGGGAGACCCCCAGGAACCGTCAAGCTTGCCCTTCTGCTCCAAACCAAAGACCTCATAAGGGCCTGGGGATCCACAGGATCCCACTTCCCAGGAATCACCTTGTGTCCCCGCCCCACTCCAAAGTCCCTGTGGGCCTGCTGTGGGCGGATCCACCTGCCACCCACTGGACCCCTGCTACTTGCAGCCGTGGGTCAGCCTTCAGGTCCCTGAGCAGCTTTGCCATGGCTGCCCCTTCACCCCATCCTTCGGCTGACCAGCCCAGGCCCGCTGGTGCTCTACCCGCCCTGCTGACCCCCCAGGGGAGCCTGATTCCAGGCCCCATGGAGAGATGACAAAGGCCCCTCAGAGCCCTCCTCAGTCCCCCTCCTCAGCCCTTCTCAGGCTCCTCTGGCTGCCAGGCCTGTCTGCACGTCCCCTGGCCTTGGAGCTCCAGCCCCCAGCCCATCCCAGCTCTGCATCCCAGCTCGGCTCTTCCAGCTTCCTCTATTCTGCCGGCTAGCCCAGCTGAGCACAGCCCAGATGACCGTGTGTCAGGACAGCTGAGACCAGCTGAGACAAAGCAGCTCGCGAGTACAGCCCAGCACCGCTAACGAGTCCTGCGCATTTCAAGTCAGCTCAGCCCAGTTCATCCCAGTTCACCCCAGCTCAGCCCAGAGCAGCCTGCCTTGATCCAGCCTGGCCCGCTTCAGCCCCTGACGTCCCATCTCAAGCAAAACAGCTCATCTGAGCTGCGTCCACGTGGTTCATTTTAGTTCAGTTTAGCTGACTGAGCAAAGCTGGCCAGGATGACCCCACAGCCCACTCCACCCAGTTAATCCAGCTCAGCCCAGCCCAGTCCAGCCCAGCTCAGCCCAGCTCAGCCCAATTCCACCCAGTTCAGCTCAGCTCAGCCATGCCTAACCCAGTTCAGCCCAGTTCAGCCCAATTCCACCCAGTTCAGCTCAGCTCAGCCCAGCCCAGCTCAGCCCAGCCATGCCTAACCCAGTTCAGCCCAGTTCAGCCCAGTTCAGCCCAGCTCAGCCCAATTCCACCCAGTTCAGCTCAGCTCAGCCCAGCCCAGCTCAGCCCAGCCATGCCTAACCCAGTTCAGCCCAGTTCAGCTCAGCCCAGCCCAGTCCAGCCCAGCTCAGCCCAATGTAGCCCTACTCAGCTCAGCCCAGCCCAGCTCTTCAGCTCAGCCCAGCCTCTCAGCTCAGCCCAGCCTAACCCAGTTCAGCCCAGCTCAGCCCAGCTCAGCCCAATTCCACCCAGTTCAGCTCAGCTCAGCCATGCCTAACCCAGTTCAGCCCAGTTCAGCTCAGTTCAGCCCAGTTCAGCCCAGCTCAACCCAATTCCACCCAGTTCAGCTCAGCTCAGCCCAGTTCAACCCAGTTCAGCTCAGCCCAGTTCAGCCCAGTTCAGCTCAGCTCAGCCCAGTTCCACCCAGTTCAGCCCAGCTCAACCAAGCCCAGTTCAACCCAGTTCATCCCTGCTCATCCCAGCTAATCTCAGTTCAGACCAGCTCAGCCCAGTTCAGCCCTGTTTAACCCAGCTCAGCCCATCTCAGCCTAGTTCAGACCAGCTCAGCTCAGCCAACCCTAGCTCTGCCCCACCCCTCTGGGGTAGGCAAGCTCAGCAGAGAAGAGCCCAGCCCAGTGCATTCAGCCCAGGTGAGCCCAGATTGCCCCTTTTATCCTGCCTAACTACGCAAGTCGGGCCCCACTCAGCTAAGCCCATTTCTTCTGCCAGCCCAGCTCAGTCCAGCAGAGTCCAGGTCTGCCTAGTGCACCTGAGGACAGCCCGGCTGAGCCAGGCTGGGAAGGCTCAGTCAGCTGGGGCAGCCTGCTCCCTCCCTGTCTGTCTGAAGCAGCCTGGCCCACGACAGCCCAGCTCACTTTAGCTCAGTGCACGGTCCCACGTGGCTGGGGACAGCCCTTCTGGCCAGTGTGGCCCAGCTGAGGCTGGGATAGCTCATCTGCCTCCACATAACTCCATCCACTCAAGCCAAACTTGCCCAGCCCAGCCCTGCCTGGCCTACCCTAGTCAGGCTGGCTCAGGCCAGCCCAGCTCAGGCCAGACGACGTGGGCCCAGGCCTGCCTGCCATGTTGGCCGGCCTAGGGACTGAGACCCGCTGCTTCCCCCTGACCCTGGGCTGGCCGTCACCATGTTTACTGGTTGTAGGCAGATCCACGCTCAGCCCGAGGTCCATGCCCTGTGTGTGATTCTTGCCCTGGCCCTGACCTGTCTGAGATTCTCGGCTCCTTGGTCTTCTCCAGGTCGGCTTCGAGCGTTCTCTTACTTCCCTGTGTCCCCATGCAGGGAAGGGACAGCTGCAAGGCAAGCAGTGACTCAGAAGCTTGGTCCCCGCTGGGTGGGCAGTCCAGGTGTCTTCTCCCAGCAGTGGTCTGGGCAGCTCCAGCGGCGGGGTGCCTGAGGGGCTGGGGTCTTCTGTCAGGTGCCCGTGGCTGGTGTGGCCCATCTGGCCAGTGGTGGCCGTCTGCAGGCTCCCAGATGAGGTGAATCGTTAGGAAGCATTGCTGTTATTTTTATGCCCAGACGATAGAGCCTGGGGCAGGGCGGGGCAGGGGGGCGAGCTCTGCCTCAGTGCTCTCAGCTAAAAATGGGGTGGGAACCCCCAGGGGCCTCGGCAGCCCTGGAAGTTCCCTTCTCTCTCTCTGTTCTCGGGAAGTCAACCCAGCGACGGCCGGTCTCAGGTGAGGCTCCTCTCTGTGGCCTCTTCCCCGGCCTCTGCCACCCGGCTCGTGACCTCTCCCTCGATGCCACGGGCTGACTTGGTGAGCAGCCGGCACACACTGTGGTCACTACGATGGCCCGGGAAGGGAGAGGCACCAGGCACTGCCACCACTGCCCCCGAGGCAGCCCATGAGGGACGGTCCTGGCCGTTTTGTGCTTGAGAAGTTGAGGCCCGCGTGGCCTAGGTGCCTGCGGCGGAGTGCGGGGCTTTCTGAGCAGTGGTCTGGGGGCCGGCCTGGTGGGGTGGCCCTGGGTACGAGCGTGAGAGGCTGTGGGTCCAGCTGGGTGTAGGCAGGTGCTGGTCCTCTGGTGGCTTCCTGGGCACCCTGCTGGCCGACAGTCTCACCCGCTGTCTGCGAGCCAGCCTCCCGATCGCTGTCCTGCAGCTGGGCTCCCATCGGGGCTGCGACTGGGCTGCGTGGCCGGCAAGGGCTGGCAGGGGCCTGTCGGGAGGTGGGACATGGCTGTGAGCTTGGCCAGCGGCTCGGCAAGACCTCTGCAGCCACCGGACCCTGGGGTGTACCATGCCACCCTGTGCTGTTGCTGTCCATCAAGGTGTGGGGACCACAGAGTGGCCTTCGTAGAGGTGCCCGCAGCATTCGACTCTGGTCTGTCGGGGCAGCCAGTCTACCGTCGACGCTCCCTGCCATGTGCTGAGCCAGATGATGTGCTGAGTCTTGGCCTTGCCTCCATGCTGTGGACGTGTCCTGCAGGCCGGTGTGTCTCTGGAACCCCCCAAAGGCCCAGATGCACACACAGGGGAGGCCACGAGAACTTGCAAGCTAGCTCATCAGCATGGACTCCTGGGAGGTGACATGTAGTCTTTGTGGAGAGGGAGACAGCAGGACCACGTCCCCTGGGCCCAGGACACCCAGGGCCGCTGGTCTGCATGCAGGGAGGCTGTGCAGAGATGAGCTGTCAGGCCTGCACGCCCAGAGGAGTGTCCGGGCCTCTTGGAAGACCCAAGAGGGGCCGCTGGATGGCTGGGGAGGGGCCCTGTGTGCAGAGCCAGGGCCCCGAGGCCCCCAGGACAGATTGTCCTGGTCTGTCCCACCCCACCCTTGGCCCCAGGGACAGATGCTGCATGGCAGGTGCAGGGGGAACGCCGAGTTCCCTGGAAGGACTCAAGGTTCTGAGAGAAACCACAAGGCAGGCAGAGCCCCACCGGGGAGCCTTCTGCCAGGTGGTGCCTGGCCCTGCGGCCTGTACGGTGTGAGCGTGTGGGGCTGGGGGCTTGGCCCAGCACCCCTGCGCTTCCTACCCAGCTGTGGGCGTTCAAGACTGAGGCCTCGGGCCCAGCCAGCCCCTCCCCCAGCTCTACCCCAGCACCCCAGGAGCCACTGGGCTGCCGGCGCAGGGGCAGGGAGGGTAGGGGGTGTGTGTCCCTCGGTCAGTGGAGGAGACTCGCTCCTGCACCTGCCCGGCTGCAGGAAGTTAGATGGGACCTGGCCAGACAGCCTGGGATAGGTGGGCCTTCAGCCAAGGCAGTGTGAAGTCCCTCTGAGGCTGGGCCTCCGTGTAAGGGCCTGTGGGGTAGCCGGGGGCCAATGCTGGCTCCGGCCAGTGGATTGCTTGGAGGGAAGGCCAAGCTGCAGATGGTTTCTTTGACATTTCCTGACCAGGACACTAAATGGGTGGCAGCGCTAGCCTCCAGATCCCTCAGACTCAACCAGGGGCTCACTGCCCTTGGTACCCATGGTGGGGGCCAGGCCCCAGAGTTCTCCTGGACAGTGAGACCAGCTGACCCCCTTGTTGCCCTTGGTTGTGGCCCCAAACATGGGCCCAAAGATGCTTCAATCCCCCCTCCCCGGCTTCCTTCCCCCAGGCCAGGCCTGGCTCCACGGCTGTCCGCTCCCTCTTGGGGCTGGCCCACCACCACCCAGGCCTCCAGACGTCCTCCACCCCAGGGAGGCCCCGCTTCTCCAGCTCCGTGCCTGCCTTTCCAGCAACGATGCTGTCATTACACTCTCTGAAGTGTGCAGTGCTTTGTCTCCTAATTTAAATGCTCCCATTACTAATGAGCTGGAGTATCTCTTCAGAGACTTGGGAGACATTTGGACGTCTGTCTCTGATCTCATCCTGCTTTCTGAAGATTTTCTTGGCGATTTCCTGGGAATTTGCGAGGCAGTCATCTCTAGGGGCTTGCCCCTTGCTAGTTTTAACCTTGGGATAAACTTCTCCTGGTCAATGCCCTGGTTGCTAATGCTGCTTGTTGAGTCCTCCTTTAACAGAAATTCTTCATTTCCACGTGGCAGGTTCATCAGCTCTTTACCCTGCAGCTTGCACGTTTGGAGGCCGCCATGTGAGCTTCCTGTGGCTGCAGTCACAAAGGCCCCCAAACTTAGTGGCTTAAAACTACAGAAATGGACTCTCACATTCTGGAAGGCAAGAAATCCAAAAACAAGGTGTTGGCAGTGCCAAGCTGCCCTGAAGACTCCAGGGCAGGGTCCTTCCTGCCTCTTCCAGCCCCTGCTGGCTATTGACATCACTCCAATCCTTCCTCCATCTTCACATGGCCATCTGCCCTGTGTGTCATCTTCTCCTGTTATAAGTCACTGGACTTACAATGCTTCTGAAATCTAGTGTGATCTAATCCCAAGGTCCTTAACCTAATTACATTTTCAGAGACCCTATATCCAGACAAGGTCACATTCTGAAGCTCTGGGTGGACATACATCCCACCAGGCTGTTGCTGTTCCTGTGCTCCGCCAGCCTTGCTGGTCCATTTCCTTTCAGCTATATTTAAAGTTAGCCTTTCAGATGCAAGTGTTTGATCCCAGCAGGCTCCATCACCACTCACCGTGCATATGGTGTGGAGTAGAAACCCAGGTTGAAGTTCTCCACAGAAGAAGCCAGTTTCCCACCCATCTCAGAAGCTTTCCCGCTGCCTGAAGGCACCACACTCATTGCAGTCCAAGTTCCTAGGAACGACCAGGCTGTTTCTGAGTGCTCTCCTATTCCTTGGGTCTGGTAGTCTGTGCATGAGTACCATCATTTTCAGTGATGGCTTTGTGTATGTGTTAACATTCAGGGGGACAGTCCCCCTGAAACCCCTCATCCTGTGCTTTTATTTTTCAAAATGGTCTAAGCTGTAAATGGATCTCACAAACAAACAAAGAAACGAACAAAACCAACCCAGTTGGAATTTTGGTTGGGAGTACACTGTATTTCTTAGTCTGGGAGATAGATGACACTTTAATCTAACATGTCATTCCTTCCTTGACCAGTGTATCTCTCCAGCCATTCAGATTTCTTTTATGTCCTTGAATAGAGTTCAGTTTTTTCCTCAGAAGTCTTGGGCGTTCTTTCCCAGGTTATTCCTCCCATTGCTGTGACTTGTGCCCGGCTTTCTGTTACATTTTCTAGTAGGTTTTTGCTGACATAGAGGAACACAGCTGCTTTTGGTAAGTTGGTCTTGCATGGAAATTGCCCCGATTTTCTTGTTAGTTCTAACAGTTTGTCTGCTGATTGTGTTGGCTTTTCCTTGGAAATGATCACATCATCTACAAATAATACCTCCTTCACATCTTTCCTTTCAATCTTAACAGCCCTGTTTCTTTTTCTTGTCACGTAGCATTGGCCAGGACCTCCAATAATCTATTAAATAAACATTTTCCAAACTGTTTTGACCACAATCCTTGTAAAAAAGGTGTCTTATAATCTAATTCACATACACACATTATTTATATGTAACATTATTATGTATATTTATTTATGTAACTGAAACAAAATTTTCATGAAAATATTTACCATTGTTATGTACAATGCATAGACTTTTTTTCTTTGTTTATTAAAAAGAGCTGGCTGTAACTGTCTGATTTGATTTCACAATCCACAAATAGTTAAGCACATATCTGAAAAGCACTGCAAAATGGTGTGACAGAAGTGACAGGCGTCCTTGCTGTGTCCCTAATCTTATGGGAACACCTCTTAAAGTTTGGCTATCGAGTGTGTTCACTGTAGCTTTATTCCTTCTTTCCTACATTCTTTTGGGTTAATAAGTACTTCTTAGTACTTAGTAAGTACTTTAAGTACTTATTCCATTCTAACTTCTCTGGCGACTTCCCTGGTGGCTCAGTGGTTAAGAATCGGCCTGTCAATGCAGGGGACGTGGGTTCAATCCCTGGTCCGGGATGATCCCACGTGCCACAGAGCAACTAAGCCCATGTGCCACAGCTACTGAGACTGCACTCTAGGGTCCATGCACCATAACTACTGAAGTCTGCTCACCTAGAGCCTGTGCTCCGCAACAAGAGGAGCCACGGCAATGAGACACTCGTGCACCACAATGAGGAGTAGACCCTGCTCGAGAAAGCCCACACGTAGCAACGAAGAGAAGGCCCATGTGTAGCAACGAAGACCCGATGCAGCCAAATATAAGTAAATAAATAAATGTATAAAAAAAATAAAGGAAACGAAAGAGGCATGACAACTGAAACAACGTGTGATCTAGGATTTCCTTTTTCTTTTCTTTGGTTTTTTTTTTTTTTTTGCGGTACGTGGGCCTGTCACTGTTGTGGCTTCTCCCGTCGTAGAGCACAGGCTCCAGACGCGTAGGCTCAGTGGCCGTGGCTCACGGGCCCAGCCGCTCCATGGCATGTGGGATCTTCCCGGACCAGGGCACAAACCTGTGTCCCCTGCATCAGCAGGCGGACTCTCAACCACTGGGAAGCCCTAGGATTTCCTTTTTAAAAAAAATTTCTCTGTCAATTTTTTATAAATTTATTTTTATTTATTTATTTATTTTTGGCTGTCTGGGTCTTCGTTTCTGTGCGAGGGCTTTCTCTAGTTGTGGCGAGCGGGGGCCACTCTTCATCGCGGTGCGCGGGCCTCTCACTGTCGCGGCCTCTCTTGGTGCGGAGCACAGGCTCCAGACGCGCAGGCTCAGTAGTTGTGGCTCACGGGCCCCATTGCCCCGTGGCATGTGGGATCTTCCCAGACCCGTGTCCCCTTCATTGGCAGGCAGATTCTCAACCACTGCGTCACCAGGGAAGCCCCTCTGTCGACTTTTTAGATAAGCCTCTTTGCATATGGATTCAGTGAATATAATGTGCATCCTGAAGTCATCACAATGAACTTAGATTAAATAATTGACTACCTCACATGAGTCATTAGAGCCTTGAGAAAGTAGAGTTTCATTTATGAACTCATCTTTTGTGCTACTGTCATATATGTTGCATCTGTACCTATTATAAGCCCCACAACACACTGTTAATAATTTTTACTTTAAACAATCGATTATCTTTTTAAGAAACGAAGAGAAAAAAGATTAGTTTTTGCACTTGCATATTTGCCATCTCTGATGCTCGCCTTTCCATCCTGTAAATCAGAGTTTCCGTTTGGTGTCATTTCCTTTCAGCACAAAGATTCTCTGTTAGCCTTTCCTTTACTGCAGGTCTCTTGGAAATGAACTCCCTCGGTTTTTGTGTATCTAAAAATGTCTATTACATATTCATTTTGGAGCGATATTTTCTCTGGATGTAGAATTCTGGGTTGAAACCCCCCCCTTCTATTGCTTCCTGGTCACCATTTTTTCCGATGAGAAGCCAGATGTAGTTTGTTCCCTGTATGTCTGTGTTCTTTCTCTGGCTGCTGTCAAGACATCTCCTTTACCTTTGGTCTTCATCAGTTTGCACGATGTGTCTCAGCATGGCACATCATGTTGTATTTATGGTTAGGAACTGGCTGAGCTTCTTAAATCTGTAAATTGATATTTTCCTCACATTGGGAAATTTTGCTTTTTATCTCTTCAAAGACTTTTTCTGCCCCATTCTATCTCTTGTCCCTTTCTGGGACTCCAAAATTTTACATATTTTCAAATGTTTCATAGTGTCTCATAGGACATTGAGTCTCTTTTCTTTTTTTTCAATATTTTTCTTTCTGTTCTTTGGATTGGATTAAAAGAACATTTTATTGATATATAAAATATATAGATATTATATATAATCTATATATTATATATAAATATATTTTACATACATAATACATTAGAATATCTATAATAAATATAGAATGTCTCTATATTGAAATGTAGTTTTCTGACCTTTCTTATGCCTTCTCCAATCTGCTGTTAAGCTCATCAAGTGACTTAAAAAACTCAGAATTGTACTTTCTAGTTCTAGAATTTTTATTTGGTTCTTTTTTTTTTTTTTTTGTTTTCTTTTTTTTTTTTTTTTGTGGTACGTGGGCCTCTCACCGTTGTGGCCTCTCCCGTTGCGGAGCACAGGCTCCGGATGCGCAGGCTCAGCAGCCATGGCTCACGGGCCCAGCCGCTCCGCGGCATGTGGGATCTTCCCATACCGGGGCACGAACCCGTGTCCCCTGCATCTGCAGGTGGACTCTCAATCACTGCACCACCAGGGAAGCCCTTTATTTGGTTCTTGTAGATAGTTTAAAATTTTCTGTAGAGGTTATCTAGTCACTCATTATGAGCATATTTTCCTTTAAGATCTCTGAACATATTTGTAATAGCTGCTTTAAAGTCCTTGTCATAATTGGGTCTGTGTCTGGGTCATCTTTGGATCATTCTCCATTGACAATTTTGTATTCTGACCATGGGTCACATTTTCTTGTTTCTTTGCACATTTAGTAATTTTTGAATGTGCGCTGGGTGTGGTGGATGAAGTATGATCCAGACTATGGATTTTGTACTCTTCCTCAGAGAAGTACTGATTTTTTTGTCAGGAGGCAGTCTGCTTGACTGGATTCCAAAATCTGTCTGCCATGGTATTATTTCTGTGGTTGGCAGTAGCTAACGTCTCCTCAGTTCTTTCAGCCTCCTGCTTGTGGTTTTTCCCTGGCCCTCTGGAGTTTCCCCTACACATGCACAGGTAAGGGGACAGTCAAGGATTTGAGCAGAGTGTACATACAGAAGTTGGGGGTTCCCCTTCTGTGGCTCCCTCCTTTTATGGACATCTCCCCTTAATTTCCAGCTGCCCTTGCAATGTAGCCCTGCATCCCATGATCTGACCCCTCGAACCAGTGTGACTGCTATTCTTGTTCATATTCTAGCTGCACCTGGTGCCTGGTAGGGGTACATCCTCAGAGAAATCTTTCAAGGGGATCATTTTCTCCAGTGTCTGCTTGCTTTCGGTCATTCCCCAGTGCCTTCAACTCCTCTTTTAAAACAGCTCCCCCCCACCCTGCAGGGCTTATAATTGCTATTTGTAAGGGATTAGTCTGGCCCAAGCTGCCTCACCTGTGGTGGAGTCAGAACTACTTTCTCTGATGTGGTTTTTCATTTTCATTTCCCTCCTAACCAGTCTGGTTCCTTTCAAATGTTTGAGGGCTCTTTGGACATCTTTTGTGAAACATCTGTTCAATTCTCTTTACCACTTCTCTACCGAATTGTTTGATTTTTCTGATTGATTTGCAGGAGTTCGCTTTATATTCTAGATCTGTTTCTGTGAGTTGTATATGTTAATAGGAGAAATTGTGAAAGACTTGGAAATGGACCAAAGGGTTACTTCTTGTGTCTTCGGTGGAAAGCAAGGCATTGTCTTGCACACCCTTCAAGGTTATCTGATTCTACGATTTTCATTATCTTTGAGCTACTTCACAACTCTGTAAGCCATGGATAATTGATGGCAATGCAAATTCTCTTTTTTTGGAACGATGATTGATTCTTCTCCGCCTCCCATGTATAAACTCACTTCAGTATCCTTGATTCAACTATATACATGTAGTACTTTGAATTCTACTTTGAAGTGGGTGTAAACCATTAATTGAGTTAAATAAAATTGTGAGATGTGTTCTTTATGTATCTGTGTGAGCGTCATCATCAGACCATGTTTTGAAACCTATCATGTCACTGACATCTGCTCCCACTTGGCCCCACGTATCCTGGGTCCAGAAGTTCTGTGGCCAGGAAGGCAGGAGACCAGGTGTTGACAAGCAGACCCGAGGCAGCCACGCCACTCCTCCAGGGCTCCGCTTCAGGGTGCTCCCCCCGGGGAGTTCACCCTGGCCCCGAGACTGGGCTGTTGCTTCTGTTGTAGGGCCGCATGCTCCAGCTTTCCATTCATAGCACTTATCATGATGGTCCGTACATCATTGTTTGTGGGATGATTTACTGGAGACCTGCTTTTGCCCTGCTCCCTACTGTCCTTGAGGCCAGAGGCCACACCTGTGTTATTCATCACGGGGTACTCAGTGTCCAGCGATGATGGCAGAGTTGCCATTGGGTGAGTAGTTGTCCGGTAGATAAATGGATGCACCTTCACAGGACTTCCAGGGCTTCTGTCTCTCCAAAGATCTCCAGGCTGGAGGGATGTCCTCAGACAGCCTGTCCCCGAGGGCAGGAATCAGATGAGGAGGGTGTTGTCGAGTCTCTCTAAGAGGTAGTGTGGGCAGTGGAAAGAACATCAGAAGACATAGATGAAGCCCTGGCATCCTCCCCAGAGGCAGGGTGTCCTCTCGGACAGGGGCTTCAATGGTAAGATTGTGACAGTGGCCCCTGCCTCCTGGGGTGTTGTGAGTACGAAAGGAGAGGAGGTCCCTGTGAGGGTCAGAGTCATAGACCCACTCAGCTGGGCCGTGTGTTCGGACATTAGTCCGGGCGTTGCTGTGAAGGTATTTTGTAGATGTGGTTAACATCTACAGTCAGTGGGCTCCAAGTAAATGAGATGACCCTGCATGATGTGGGCGGGCCTCATCCAACCAGGGAAGGACTTAACAAAACTGAGACTTCCTGGAGAGGAAGGAATTCTGCCTCAAGACAGCAGCACCTACTCCCGCCTGAGCTTCCAGCCCGCTGGCCTGCCCCACAGATTTCAGAAGTGCCAGGCAGCCCCGCACAAACATGAGAGCCAGTTCCTTGAAAGAAATCTTGTTGTCTCTATATGTCGATATATGTATGTCCTCTATATCCATGTCTATCTTTAGCTGAATTTTAGCTCTATCTATAGATGTACATATGTACATATATAGCTATATCATATGTAGGTATGTATTATCTATCATCTATCTATCTATCAATCATCTATCTATCTATATCTATCTGTCATCTATGTTCTATTGGTTCTGTTTCTCTTGAGGACCCTGACTAATAGTCTCTGAAAACCCTGTAAAAGTCAGGACACTGTGTGCACATCACATGTGGTTATTACACTTGTGCTTGTTGTTGAGTTTACTTCACTCAGTGGCATTTGAGGGTGGCTGTATCAGCCAGATTTCACCAGGGTGCACTGTGACCACAGCCCCCAGGTGAACAGGCTGTGATGTCAGGGTCTATTTCTCTCTCGCTGCTGCGTTGGCTGCAGTTTGTCTGGGCTTCTCTGTTCTGGGATCCAGGACAAAGGAGCAGGTGCCTTCTGGGACTTGCCAACGTCAGGGCAGAGGGACGGAGCAGTGGTGGTCTGCACAGTGGACAGAAGCACAGAGGGTGGGCCGTGAGTGGTGGGGACAGTCATCGACGCACCCCCAGGATGAAGACACACTTGGGGAGCCCAGAGCCAGCTGCCTGACAGCTGGTACGCCACCTCGTCCTGTGCACTGTGCCCTCCTGGGTCTGTCTGTATCACTGACACTGCCGGCCCCTTGCCTGGTCTCGCTCTCCCCACACCTGGCCGTGGGCAAGCTCTACAGCCCCCACTGGCCTCTCCCCGGGCCTGGCCCTCTGCAGCCTGCATTTGAAAAGACCCTAGGGGTGGCAGTGGGGAGTTGTCACCCAGCCCCAAGTCAGGCTGATGCTGTGACCAACTCCTCCACCTATGGCCCCCAGCCCCGGCCCCAGCCCCTGCCCACATCCGTGCCAGGTGGGGCCGGGGCCGGGCAGGCCCTGGCTGTGACTTTGCAATGGTGATCCCAGCCTGGAGAGCAGCCTGACGGATCCACAGGGATGACAGCGAGACGGGTGCCCAGGCTGGTCCCTCCCTCGTGCTGCGGCTCAGCCACGTCTGGGGGTGCCCGTAAGAGCCTCTTTGGGGAGGCCAGGCTGCTCTCCCCGTGCCCTCCCCCACAGGCTGACTGTCCCTGTGACTCTGGGAGGGCCTGGGGACGTGGCAGCCGCAGTGCCAGGAGCCCGTGGACTGGGACAGAGCCCAGCAGAGTTCCACACGACCCCCAGCCCTGGCCTGGCCCGTCCCCAGGCCCGCCCCATGCAAGCTGAGCACACGTGGGGGCTTCAGCAGCACGTGCGCGCCAGGGGTCTCACGTGCCTACGCCCCACGGTGGCGGGTACTTCCCGCATCTCACCAGCCCTGCCGCTGCTCTGCCAGCCCACCTCGGTCCTGGGGGTGGGGGCACCTGGCCAGGGGTTTCCTGTCTCAGTTCGTCCGGCTGCTCCAACAAGGCACCACACATGTATGGAGGGCAGACACTTGCCCTCACTGCTCTGGGGGCTTGAAGTCCAAGGCCACGGAGCCGGCAGATTCGGTGTCTGGTGAGGGCCGCTTCCTGGTTCACAGATGGCGTCTCCCTGCTATGTCCTACCATAGAGAAGGACTGAAGCTCTATAGGGTCCCTACAGGGACACTAATCCCACTCACAGGGGTCACCCTGATGACCTCATCAACTCCCCAAGCCCACCGCCTGATGGCATCATATTAGAGGCTTAGGGCTTCAATGTATGGATTTTGGGGGAGATATTCAGCCCATTGCATCACCTTCTCTTCCCCTCCTCCACTCATACCAACCATTCTGTCTTGGACCCCACATCATGGACATCACACCACAGATGTCACAACGGGATTCAGAGTTCAGACTGACAATGTCTCCCTTGGTGAGGGAGGAGTCTGGGACCGGGTGGCGGCCCAGGGGTGCAGGCGTGTGTGTGCGTGTGAAAGACACAGATGGAGGTGTGTGGTGGTGAGGTGAGGCACTGACAGGTGTGTGCGGAGCTCATGGTCTGGGGGACTCTAGGGGTCAGGAGGCAGCCGGAGGCTGATCTCAGGCTCACACAGGGGCAGCCCGAGGGGCTCAAGGGCAGGCGTCGGCCACTGGGCTTCGGGGTGCTCGGGGGGCATGGAGAGGGGAGGGATGCCGTGTGGTGTGGCACTGCTGGGGGAGGAGGGTGGGAGCCCTGGGGCCCCGTGTGGGGCAGTTCTCCAGGGGCCCAGAGGCAGCCGTGCCAGGGACGGGGCTCAGCTAGGAGGCCGTGGGGCCGGCCCTCGTGTGACCACCCTGGCGTTCGTGCGGGGCGGGCCGGCTAGCGGCTGCTCGTTGGTCTGGGGGATGGAAGCGAGGGGCAGGGCCCAGGGCTGGGCAGGCGGTGCTGCCCTCAGGCAACTTCAGCCTCTCGGTCACCTGTTTCGGGGGAGGGAAGCGCAGGGTGTGGGCTGACCCCCAGGTCCGTCACCGGGAGCCCCCACTGGAGCCCAGCAGGCAGAGGGGGTCCTGTGCCGGCGTGCCCAGCGAGCCTGGCAGGGTCCCCGAGGGCCAGGTGTTCTCCCGGACACTGCTGTGCACCCCTCGGCCATCCTGTTTGCCGCCCCTCCCGGCCTCCCCGTTTGGTGCAGGGACCGCTGAGCGATGCAGTCCCTTCCTTGCATACCATTCTCTCTGTCTCTGCCTCTGTCTGTCTCTGTCCCCCCACAGGAAGCTGCACCGGCACATCGGATGGCCTTGGGGTGCAGCGTCCCTGCTGACCAGACTCCGGCTGCCGGTCTGGGGGGCTGTCCTGCTAGTCCCCTCGCCCTGAAAGGCTGCAACAAACACAAGCGTGGCTTCCAGCAGCCCAAGGCCGCGTCCCCGAGATGAGCCAGCCCTCCTGAAACGCCGGCCTGAGGGAGCCCAGCACGGCCAGCACCCGACCCGGACCCTGGCCCACTTTTTTGGAGCTTTTACTGAGAAGGGCCGACAGCTGTGGATCCTGACTCTGCCCTCTGGGGAGGGTTGTGTCTCCTCTGAGGTGGAATCACCAGGGGGATGGGTCCCTGGTCTCCGTGAGGGCGGAGTCCTGACCCATCCCTGCATCCTTGCCGGCCGGCGGGCACAGCGGCCTCATCGCCTCTGCACGGCCACCCTTCCTGGTCCCTCACCAGAGCCCCTGGAGCCCCACTCCTGCTTCTCCTGTGACACACTGGTCACCTCTGTGCAGCCAGCTGAGCTCAGTGCCACCCGACCCCCTCCCCTCCTGCGGTCCTTCTCACTGCCGTCTGTCCTGAGCGGTGAGCCAGGTCTGGCTCTGCTCCCCTTTGGCAGCCCCTCCCCACCACTGCCCCTCCTGGCCTGGCGTCCCCCCGGTCCTCCTTTCTCGCACCCAGCTCGGCTGTTTTGGGCTGAATTGTGTCCCCAAATTCCAGCTTTGAGGACCGGACCCCCAGGACCTCAGAATGTAACTGTATTTGGAGATGGGGTCTGTAAAGATGTGGTGATGTAAACTGGGGTCTCTAGGGTGGGTCCTAATCCAGTCTGACTGGCGTCCTTAAAAGAGGAGGACATTAGGACGGAGAGACGCACAGAGGGACGACCACGTGAGGACACGGAGAAGACGGCGTCTACACGGCACGGAGTCAGGCCTTGGGAGAAGCCAGCCCTGCACCTCCAGGATCTGGGATTCCAGCCTCCAGGGTGTCAGACAGTGATGTCTGTTGTCAAAGGCCCCCTGTGGTGTCTGTTACAGCCTCCTGTGCAGACACACCCAACACGTGCGACTTCCCCGTGGCTCCCCCAGGCCCCTGGCTCGCCCCTGCACCCACGGGCCAGGTGGGAACCCCAGCTTGGGTGGTGGCATGGGGGAGACTGGCTGTGGATTTCACGAGGGTAGGCGGCGTGTTAACCTAGGGAGACTTCTCAGCGAGCTAGGCGATTGTAAAGAACGCTTTATTGTCATTAAGAAAATGAAGACACAGCGAAGAGCATCAGTGGGCCCCACGTTCAGGAAGGAGAAAAGCCTCCCGAGCTGCGATCACGTGGCCCTTCTTTCCAGTCCGGGAGCAGCTCCACCACATGCGCATGCTGACTGCGCTTTTCCGCAGAGACCGGAGAGTTGGTACCGGGCCCTGAGGCGGGGGCCCGGCGTCCGAGGCTGGCCCTACGCGGGTCGCGTCTCTCACCCCCACCCCGGTGCAGGCGGAGCTCCTGCTGTACGTGCCTCAGGCCTTTGGCTGCAGGATGGGCTGGCATGCCTTCTGCCCTCTTTTCCGGGAGCCCCTCCAGCTCAGCCCGCGGGGCACCAGGTCAACAGCGTGCTCCCCCGGAGGCCGGTCTGGCTGGACCTCGTCGCCTCCCGCGCTGGGGCTCCTGCAGCGGCCTCGGGCCCAGGCCCTGTTCTGAGCAGCGTCCTCGGTGGAGGTGACCTGAGGGACTGTTAGCGGCACCTGCAGAAGCTCTCCTGCTGGCAGAGGCGGGCGGCTCCCCTCCAGCATCTGGCACAGGCCCTCCTCCCGGGGACCCTGCGTCTGGAGCCCGGCCGGGACAAGATGCAGGGGCCAGGCCCTGTGCAGAGGCCTGGACGCCGGCCTCCTCCTGTTCGACGGGGACCCCCACGCTGACCCGGGCGTTCCCGGTGGTCCCTGGGGTCCCGGAGGTGTCCTGCGGGGACATCAGCTCAGGTTGGGCATCACCTGCGGTCCCCTCGGGTCTGTGAGTGGGGTGGGGGCAGGTTGTGGTGGCCACGAGGCCAGAGGCCGGGGGTGCAGGTGAGGGTGCTCAGAGGCTGGCGAGGTCAGCGGGCGGAGGAGAGGCCTGGCGCAGGCTGAGCAGCACAGGGGGATAGACGTGGTCCTATAGGTCAGGGGCAGCCCAGGACGCAGCCCGTAGTGAGCGCTAGGCACCCTGTCCGACCATGTTCCTGTAGTCGGGGACAATCGTCCGCTTCAGCTCCACCACCGACGAGAAGATCCACTTCACCTGAGGGGCGGCTAGGGTGAGCGCAGGCTAGAAACCACCTGGGCCGCCCCCCGCCCTGTCCCCATTCCCCGGGCCGACAGACAGCGAGGAGTTCTGGGGGGACAGGAGGCCATGATGGGGACAGTGTGGGAGAGTGAGGGACAGGGAGGGACAGTGAGGCGACAGTGAGGGACAGTGATGGACAGTGAGGGACAGTGAGGGGACAGTGAGGGACAGTGAGGGACAGTGAGGGCCCATGAGGGACAGTGAGGGACTGGGGGGGAACAGTGAGGGACCGTGAGGGACAGTGAGGGACCGTGAGGGATAGTGACGGACAGTGAGGGACCGTGACGGACCATGAGGGACAGTGAGGGGACAGTGAGGGACAGTGAGGGACAGTGAGGGATAGTGAAGGACAGTGAGGGTCTGTGAGGGGACAGTGAGGGGACTTGAGGGACAGTGAGGGGCCGGGGGCCAGGAGGAGACACAGTGGGGACAGCGAGGGCGCCGCGGGGCCGGCCCGCCCACCTTGAAGAGCGTCACGGTGGCGCTGTAGCACACGCTGAGCAGGAAGAGGGTGATGAAGATGGAGATGGTCGTCCACAGCCCGTCCAGCTCCCCGTCTTGGGCGTCAGCACAGGCCTCCTCCTCTAGCAGCAGGTCTGCAGAGGGAGGGCGGGGTCAGTGCTGTGCCTGCCCCCGGGGGCGGGGCTGGGCTCGTGGGGCCTCGCCGCGCGGCTCCCAGTGTGGCGCGGTGGTGGCGGGATGCCCCGGGTGGGCCGGGCCAGAGGCACCTGAGGACAGCCGCTGAGCACCGGCCCCAGCCCCCCATTCCTCCAGCCTGGGCCCCCGTCTCGGCCTGGCCAGTGGGTCCTGCTCCCTCCCCTGTGCTGTGCGCTGAGCTGGGGCGCTTGCGGGGAGGGTGCCTGGACCCCCCGCAGGACAGTGGCTCAGGCCCTGGCCGCCTCTCCCGCTGGGGGCCAGACCCGGAGGGCGGGAGTGTCAGCAGAGCACGTGGGCTGTGGGCCCAGGGAAGGGGCAGCACAGTGCTGGTCTCTGTCCCATGGGAGCTGGAGGGTGGGGACCAGCCTGGGGTCTACGGTGAGGGCTCGTGAGACCCAGCTCTGTGGTCGGGTGTGCGTCTGTGCGGCTGCCCTGTGGGAGGGCCCGTGTGCAAGGCCCGCGTGTGTGCACGCGTGTGGGTGTTGTGGAGGGTGCACTGCACACGTGTGTACGTGGGCAGGTGAGTGCATGTGGATGAAGGCGGTGGTGTGCCGGCTGGTGTGGCTCAGTGGGGGGCTTGTTTTCAATGGCTCTGGGCTCAGTGTCCATGGGTGCGTATGGAGGGTCCCTCCCTGGGCACTCAGGGCTGCTTGCCTCTGCCCCTTGTGGGCACAGGGATGAGTGTCCCCACGAGTGCACAGGCCTGCCCCTGGCAGGGACAAGCAGGGCAGAGCCACCTGGCCTGAGGGGGGGTCCTGATATCCTGTGCCCGACAGTGCAGCAGGGCCGTCCCCCAACCCTGGGTCGCGTGTGGCCCCCGTGAGGGCAGAGAGCCGGCACGCGGACTCTGGAGCCGGGGACAGGAATGTAGGGACGAGGACGGCCAGTGTCCCACTGCTTGGGCTGGAACAGGGGTGGGAAGAAGTGGGTACTCATTCTCCTGAGGGTCTCTGGTGGGCTTCTCCCATTCCGGGCACACACTCCAGCCCCAGCAGCTGCCGGGTGGAGGGCGGCCGGAGCAGCTGTCCCCTCCGGGAGAGGCCCTCCCCGGCCTCGGGCAGCCCCCAAGCGGCCTGCGCAGACCCGCACACTCTGGGTCCGGCCCTGAAGGGGGTCAGCTCTCCCGCACTGGTGGTGACAAACTGTGAGCCAGAGCTGGGTCCGCCCCTGCCCCATGCAGGCCCGGCGTGCCCCAGGGCTCTGCTCGGAAAGAACCATGACAGCATTGCGGGGTCCCAGGGCGGCGCTGGGTGCTTTATTTCATGGCGCCCGGGAGGAATGTACACAGGGCTGGGGCTCAGGCGTCCTCGCTGGACCCTGAGAGCCCACGGGGCGGAAGGGCTCGCTGGGGCAGCACTGCCGTGCGGCTCATTTACCCGAAGACTGGGTGATGGACTTCTGTGCGTTGTGATTGCGTAGAGCCTCGTGCAAAACCACACACGTGTAGGTGTCTCCCCGCTGCCAGCTCTTCTTGTCCACCCTGAGCTTGCTGTACAGGAAGAAGGACCCGTCGGCATCCAGCTGGGGTGGGGTCGTGCCATAGTTGCCCTGTGGCTCCGGATTCCCGTTTCTCTGCCACTCCACGTCGATGTCGCCCGGGTAGAAGTCGATGACCATGCAGGTTATGCTGACGCTGACTGAGCTCTTGGCCAGCTCTTCCTGTGATGGGGCCAGTATGTACACCTGCGGCTCCCGGGGCTGCCCTGTGGGGAGAGGTATGGCTGTTAGCACGATGGTCACTGCTCTTGGCCCCCAGGGACCCTCCTGCGCCCGTCCACCTGACCCACCTTTGGCCTTGGAGATGGTCCTCACGATGGGGGCCGGGAGGCCTTTGTTGTTGACCTTGCACTTGAACTCCTTTCCCTTCAGCCAGTCCTGGTGCTGGATGGGCAGGGCGCTGACCACACGGTAGGTGCTGTTGAACTGCTGCTCCCTTGGCTTCGTCTTGGCCGTGCGCACCTCTACATCGTCCACATACCAGGAGAACTGGACATCGGAGTCCTCCTTGCTCACATCCACCACCATGCAGGAGACTTCCGGTTTTCGGGACATTGTGAGGATGTCCCTGGGTTTCGGGGGGAAGATGAAGACGGACGGTCCTCCTGGGAGCTCAGGGACTGGTCGGGGAGACATGGTGGGGGGTCAGCCCCTGGGTGGACCTCCTCTTGGGCACCCATCCATCCCTCCCCCCCAGTGCCACAGCTGGTCAAGGTCCACCTCCAAGGGGTGGAGGGTGAGGCCGGCTGACTTACGTGGACATTTGGGACACCTGGAACAGGGGTTTGGGCCGTTGATTTCTGCAGAGAACAGACTGGAGGTTACTGGGGTTGGGGATAGACTGGGGCTGGGCTTAGGGCAGGGACAGGTTTTGGCAGGTGAGACCTGTGCCCACCTCTGTGGCCCCAGGGGCTGGGGGAGGCGTCCAGCCTGTGCCTACCCTGGACCTGGTGGAAATGCCCAGAGGACCCCCTCCCTGAGACTGGGAGGCCTTCAGGTGAGGGAGAGAGACAGGCCTCCCGTGACACCCTGGGCGGGATTCACCATCCCTGGTGTGCGGTCCGTTCAGGTGGGAGGGCTGACCCTGGGCCTGTCTCGTAGTGGGCACCCTCCCTGTGGCCCGTCCTCTCACCGATGCGCTTGTCCACCGTGGTGCTGCTGGCCGGGTGGGCTATGTTGCAGGTGAAGGTCTTGCCGGACGAGATGCTGGCAGGCACGGTCACAATGCTGCTGAGAGAGTACAGCCCCGAGGACCCTCGGACGGATGGGAAGGTATGCACGTTGCTGGATTGGGCGCCTGAGTTCCAGGTCACGGTCACTGGCTCAGAGAAGTAGCGCGAGACCAGGCAGCCCACGACCACTGTGTCACTAGGTGTGTCCCCACAGCTGCGAGGCAGAGCGTAGACTTCCGGGGCCGTGGCAGAAGCTGTGAGAGAGGAGGCCGTGTGACTGCCAGGGCCTCACCCCTGCGAGGGTCCGGGCAGGGCATCAGGCGTGCAGGCCTGGGGCACCGTTGAGCCCAGAGACTATGTGCTTCCAGAGAGTCTGAAGACCAGCGGCCCAGCATGGCTGTCTCCCACCCCAGGTCCCTGCGTCTGCAGCTGTGGGCTCCAGGCACAGCTGGGGGCCAGTGCTGGGTGACCACTGAGCCCAGGGTCTAACAGATCCCCGGGGCCCCTACCCTCCTGTGGGTGTCTGGCCTGATCAGGCCCTCGGTCTGAGCCCTGACCAGTGGCTACTGCTCCCTGAGCCCACTGCCCTGCTCTGCTCCTGTCCCCTTGTCCTGGCCTGCTCTTTGCCACCCAGGGCCCCTGTGTTCTGGATCAGCTCTGCCCATTGGCATCCCGGGAGCCTTGCACTGCCCCTGGCCTTCTCCGCCTGCAGGGTGCTAGCACCCCAAGCCCCATTCCCCGGCTGGACCTATCCCCTCTGACCCTGCTCTGTGCAGCCCAGGTATGCAGACCCGTCTGAGCCCCCAAAGAGCCCCTCGTTTCTCCTCTGCCAGGTCCACTGACCTGTCAACCCCACCTCGCTTCTGCACATTCACCCCTCCTGTCCCAGCTCCTACAGTCTCCTGGAACAGGGTTGGGACCCTGGATTCAAGAACTGCGGCCCATTGGGTCCCCTCAGGGTCGCCCATGCCCCTTCAGCCCCAGAGACCTGCACTCCCAGGTTCCCTCTCCACCTGGCCTTGCCATCCACAAAGCCCCTCCCAGCAGATCAGGGCTCCCTTTTCCTCTGCCTTTCTTCCTCTAACTCTGGCGCACCTGGGGCAGCCCCTGCCCTCGCAGCCCCCTGCTGCCCTGCACAACCCCGCCTGCTCCCCTGAGTTCTTGGAGTAGCCCCTTGCGCCCGGCCTTACCAGCCCCCTGAGCTCCAGCGGAAAGGCTGCTCTCCTTTCTCAGGGCACTCAGGTTCCCCTCATCTAGATGCTCCCTCACCTGCCTCCACCCCTCATCCTGGCCCCTCAGCTGAGCGCGGGCTTCCTGTCCATCGAGTGTCTAGCCTCTGCCCATCTGCGCTCCGGTTCACCATCTCAGGCCTGAGTCGTCCCTGCCCTTGTGCCCCTTCTCTCCTGCCCTGGGCCCTCCGCACACCCCAGGGGGGCCCCCAGCCCGCTCTCCTGTAGGACTCCCTGCTCTGCCCCCACTGCCAGCTGCCCTGCGTCCTGCCCTCCCAGCCCCCTAGGCTCAGGTCTCTGGGCTCAGCTCAGGGATGCTGTATCCTCATGTCATCTGCTCAGCTGGCGTCAGACTGCCTACTGTCCCTGGAGCGCTGGGCCCACAGCACCAACGGTCCCTGCACCCTATGACACTTGCCTACTCACCTGCTCACCCCAGTACCTGGTCTGCTGAGGTCCTGGGCAGGTCCCTGTCCTCCCAAACCCCTGCTCACCTGCACAAGCTCTCCCTGCTCCCCAAAGCTCCCAGGGCAGTCCCAACCCCTCCCAGGCTCCTTTTCACCTGCACAAGGCGTACCTGCTACCCCAAAGCTCCAGGGCAGCCCCCTTCCCTCCCAGCCCCAGGCTCACCTACACTAGCTCTACCTGCTCCCACATGCTCCCCGGAAGCCCCCCGTCCTTCCAGCCCCAGGCTCACCTACACTAGCTCTACGTGCTCCCCCAAAGCTCCCAGGCAGCCCCCTGCCCTCCCAGCCCCAGGCTCACCTACACTAGCTCTACCTGCTCCCACATGCTCCCCGGCAGCCCCCCGTCCTTCCAGCCCCAGGCTCACCTACACTAGCTCTACGTGCTCCCCCAAAGCTCCCAGGCAGGCCCCTTCCCTCTCAGCCCGAGGCTCAGCTACAATAGCTCTACCTGCTCCCCCAAAGCTCTCAGGCAGCCCCCTGCCCTTCCAGCCCCAGGCTCAGCTACACTAGCTCTACGTGCTCCCCCAAAGCTCCCAGGCAGCCCCCTGCCCTCCCAGGCCCAGGTTCACCTACACTAGTTCTACCTGCTCCCCCAAAGCTCCCCGGCAGCCCCCTGCCCTCCCAGGCCCAGGCTCACCTACACTAGCTCTACCTGCTCCTCCAAAGCTCTAAGGCAGCGCCCTGCCCTCCCAGCCCCAGGTTCACCTACACTAGCTCTACCTGCTCCTCCAAAGCTCTAAGGCAGCCCCCTGTCCTCCCAGGCCCAGGCTCACCTACACTAGCTCTACCTGCTCCTCCAAAGCTCTAAGGCAGCGCCCTGCCCTCCCAGCCCCAGGCTCACCTACACTAGCTCTACCTGCTCCTCCAAAGCTCCCCGGCAGCCCCCTGCCCTTCCAGCCCCAGGCTCACCTACACTAGCTCTACGTGCTCCCCCAAAGCTCCCAGGCAGGCCCCTGCCCTCCCAGCCCGAGGCTCAGCTACAATAGCTCTACGTGCTCCCCCAAAGCTCCCAGGCAGCCCCCTGTCCTCCCACGCCCAGGTTCATCTACATTAGTTCTCCCTGCTCCCCGAAAGCTCCCAGGCAGCCCCCTGCCCTCCCAGCCCCAGGCTCACCTACACTAGCTCTACCTGCTCCTCCAAAGCTCTAAGGCAGCGCCCTGCCCTCCCAGCCCCAGGCTCACCTACACTAGCTCTACGTGCTCCCCCAAAGCTCCCAGGCAGGCCCCTTCCCTCTCAGCCCGAGGCTCACCTACACTAGCTCTACCTGCTCCCCAAAAGCTCCCAGGCAGCCCCCTGCCCTTCCAGCCCCAGGCTCACCTACACTAGCTCTACATGCTCCCCCAAAGCTCCCAGGCAGGCCCCTTCCCTCTCAGCCCGAGGCTCAGCTACAATAGCTCTACCTGCTCCCCCAAAGCTCCAGGGCAGCCCCCTGCCCTCCCAGCCCCATGCTCACATGCATTAGCTCTAACTGCTCTCCCAATGCTACCAGGAAGCCCCCTAACCGTCCCAGCCCTGTGCTCACGTGCAGAAGCTCTACCTGCTCCCCAAAAGTTCCAGGGCAGCCCCCGTCCTCCCAGCCCCAGGCTCACCTGCACTAGCTCTACCTGCTCCCCCAAAGCTCCCAGGCAGGCCCCTTCCCGCTCAGCCCGAGGCTCAGCTACAATAGCTCTACCTGCTCCCCCAAAGCTCTCAGGCAGGCCCCTGTCCTCCCAACCCCAGGCTCAGCTACAGTAGCGATACCTGCTCCCCAAAAGCTCCCAGGCAGCCCCCTGCCTTTCCAGCCCCAGGCTCACCTACACTAGCTCTACGTGCTCCCCCAAAACTCCCAGGCAGCCCCCTGCCATCCCGGATGCGGGCTCACCTGCAGAAGCTCTCCCTGCTCCCCCAAAACTCATGGGCAGCCCCCTGCTCTCCCAGACCCAGGCTCACCTGCATTAGCGCTACCTGCTCCGCCAAGGCTCCTGGGAAGCCCCCTACACTCCCAGCCCTGTGCTCACCTGCAGAAGCTCTACCTGCTCCCCAGAACCCCTGAGGCAGCCCCTGGGGCCCTGTCCTCCAGCCCCAGGTTCACCTACACTACCTCGACCTGCTTCCCCAAAACTCCCAGGCAGCCCCCTGCCCTCCCAGGCCCAGGTTCACCTACACTAGTTCTACCTGCTCCCCCAAAGCTCCCATGCAGCCTCCTGCCCTCCCAGGCCCAGGTTCACCTACACTAGTTCTACCTGCTCCCCCAAAGCTCCCCGGCAGCCCCCTGTCCTCCCAGGCCGACTCACCTGCACAAGCTCTACCTGCTCCCCCAAAGCGCCCAGGCAGCTCCCTGCGCTCCCAGCCCCAAGCTCACCCGCACAAGCTCTACCTGCTCCTCCAACGTTCCCAGGGAGCCCCCAGCCCTCCCAGCCCCAGGCTCACCTGCACAAGCTTTACCTGCTCCCCGAAAGCTCCCAGGCAGCCCCCTGTCCTCCCAGTCCCAGGCTCATATACACTAGCTCTACCTGCTCCCCCAAAGCTCCCAGGCAGGGCCCTGCCCTCCCAGTCCCAGGCTCACCTAGACTAGATCTACCTGCTCCCCCAAAGTTCCCAGGCGGCCCCCTGCCCTCCTAGCCCCAGACTCAGCTACACTAGCTATACCTGCTCCCCAAAAACTCACAGGCAGCCCCCTGCCCTCCCAGCCCCAGGCTCAGCTACACTAGCTCTACCTGCTCCCCCAACGCTCCCAGGCAGCCCCCTGCCCTCCCAGGCCCAGGTTCACCTACACTAGCTCTACCTGCTCCCCCAAAGCTCCCATGCAGCCCCCTGCCCTCCCTGCCCCAGGTTCACCTACACTAGCTCTACCTTCTCCCCCAAAGCTCCCAGGCAGCCCCCTGCCCTCCCAGGCCCAGGTTTACCTACACTAGCTCTACCTTCTCCCTCAAAGCTCCCAGGAAGCCCCCTGCCCTCCCAGGCCTAGGTTCACCTATACTAGCTCTACCTGCTCCACTAAAGCTCCCAGGCAGCCCCCTGCCCTCCCAGGCCCAGGTTCACCTACACTAGCTCTACCTGCTCCCCCAAATCTCCCAGGCAGCCCCCTGCCCTCCCAGCCCCCTGCTCACCTGCTGCCTCCCTGCCACTTGTCCCTGGAGCTCTGGCCCTCAGCACCCCTGCCCCTCTGGCCCACCCCCGAGCCCTCACCCTAGTGCAGCTTCCGTCCTGCCTCCTTTCGTTCCCGGGGCTGAGCTCTGTTCCCTGGAGTCGCTAGGTGCCCACCCTGTCTCCGACCCCTCTCCCCTGGCAGAGCCCCTGTCGCACCGTGGGCCCCTCTCAGAGGAGCTCCTGGCCTTCCGAGCTTCACCCTCTTTCTCCCACCATCCCGGCATCCTGCTCTGGTCGCTTCTCCCTCCAGTTGCCGGGTCACCTGCCCTCTGCCTCCCCACTCCCGGCCCCCCAGGCCTTGCTCCCGGCCCTCAGGCCCTGGCTCCCCCCGCCCCTTGTGTAGCCTGTTCAGCTGCGTGCTCAGCCCCTCCCCTGTGCGGCCAGCTCGGGGCACACAGGAGCCCAGGCCAGCCCTGCCTGCTGTGCTCCCGCCGCTCCCGCTGTCCTGGGCCCCGGCCCCAGCCCAGAGCCCACCGCCACCCCGCCTGCCACTGTCCTGGGACTCAAGCCGGCCCCACTGTCCTGGACCGGACCCTCAGCCCCCTGCCATGGGGGGGGCCTTTCCTTCCCCTGTGCTAGCCAGGATCCTCCCTCTGTCCTCGCTCAGACCCACCTGTCCATCCTGACCTCGTCCTCAGCCCCAGCCCAGCCCTGTGCCTGCAGCACATCTGGCTGAGCGAAGCCCTGAGGCTCCCGTCCCCCAGCCCATCATGGTCCTTGAAGGCCAAGCAGCCCCACCGAGCTCTGCCGCCCCTGGGTTTCCAGCCCTGTTGTTGTGGACACGCCCCTGCCTGGGCTCCCTAGTCCCTGCCCTGGGCAGCACGTGAGCCCTGGGCAACCCGCCTTCCCCGTGCCCGCTGGGCTGCTCCCGCCGCTGTGTGGGTCCCCGAGGCCAGTCTTCCCTCCGTGGCTGCATTCCACTGCCTGCCCTGGTCCTCTCAGACCCCACTCACCAAGGCTTGGGGTGCTGGCCTCGCTCCCCTGCAGCCCAGGGCTCCACGCCCCCTCCCTGCTCTGGCCCCAGGCACATGTGGCTCTTCAGGGCTGTGCTCTGTGTCTGTAGCCCTGTTTACTAGGACTGGTAACCAGTTCCTGGAAGTGTGAACTCCTTGCCCACAAGCCTGCAAATATTAAGAAGTGGATTGAAACCGTGTGGCACGACTTGCTTCCTGAAGTTCCCTTTTCTTCTGGGTGGTTTCTGTCTCAGAGGGCCTGGGGGAGTCCAGATGCAGCCGGGGTGTCTCTTGTGGGTGTGTGGGGTGTGGTGAGTGGTGCCCTTGGACCCAGGGGACAGAGTGCACACCCCAGCTGTCACGGCTTTCCACCTTCTGCAGGGATTATGCCTGGTTTGCCCACCGCAGCCCGGGTACCGGGTCCCTCGCTTGAGCCCTCTGGGTGTCCCTACCCTGGTGGGCACCTCTCCTGACCCTGGAGAGTGTGTGGTTGGGCGCAGCCTGCATCCCAGCCCCTGCCTCGTCCTGCCTACCTGCCGGGGTGACCTCCCCTCCAGACCTCTGTCTTCCACCTCGTCCCTCCTCCTCTCCGTGGCTCCATCCGTGGCCTTGATATCTGACCAAAGGCCAGTGTAACGTGCACGGTCAGCGGGCAGTTGTTATTCCGGCCACAGCTGTCCCCCAGGGGACAGAGTTCACGATGGTCACTGGAGCCTGAAAATGGCCCTCTAGGTGAGAGAGAGCGTGCAGCCTGTCCACTGCTGTGTGTGGGCTGAGACTGGTCGTCCCATCTTTGGGGGACACTGACCCTCATCCCTGTGGGCGCCCCCTGGGCTGTCCCGTACCTTCAGCATTAGGTCTGGGATTGGGGATCCCGAGAGACACTGTAGCCCCCAACCCAGAAGTGCCATGGGTGGAGGACTTGTTCTCGGAGAGACAGCAGTGAGCAGTCCTGAAGTGGGATCTTAGTTCCCTGCCCAGGAATTCAACCCGGGTATCCTGGATGAAAACCAGGAATCCTAGCTGCTAGACCACCAGGGGCCGGAGGCTAGAAGGTAAGTTGCCCTGGCTCTTGCCCTGTTTGAAAGCAAGAATGTTTCAAGGAGGCAAAAACTAAAAAGCAGGTATAAAGTTTCTTATTAGAAGCACAGCACAACATGTGGGCTAGAGAAGTAGCTTATTGAAGACAGGAGGAGGCAGAAATACTCACCTGGAGAGAGAGGGTGTGGGCGTCCTCCCTGATGAGAAGTGAAGGGGTGCTCGGCTCGTCTGTACAGCGCGGCTCTCCCGGATCTCTGTCTTCCTCTGGCCCATTACCTCGCTTCTTTACCCACATCTGACCTGCCCTGGGGCCCTCCTGACAAGTGTGTATCTTTTTGACAAGAAAGATTCCAACGCTGGCTTCCCTGGTGGCGCAGTGGTTGAGAGTCCGCCTGCCGATGCAGGGGACGTGGGTTCGTGCCCCGGTCTGGGAAGATCCCACATGCCGTGGAGCGGCTGGGCCCGTGAGCCATGGCCGCTGAGCCTGTGCGTCCGGAGCCTGTGCTTCTCAACGGGAGAGGCCACAGCAGTAAGAGGCCCGCGTACCACAAAAAGAAAAAAAAAAGATTCCAACGCAAAGGCTAACGGGAAGTTTGACAACACATTATGGGCTGGCACGCCCTCCCTTTTTGACCCCCGAGGAGGCTTCCTGCACATGTGCAGTCAGGGAGCTTTCCCTGACCTCAGGAGCGATAGACGTGGTCGTCTTATCTCTTTACTCCAGCAGGGCTCAGCTCCTGCCACTGACTTTGTCCTTGGAGTGTCAGGGAAAACAGAGCTCCAGTTTCCTCTGCTTGGCAAGCTCCAGCTGCTCAGCCCAGGGGCCCATCTATCTCTTACCCCAAATCTCCCCTGAGAGACGTGAACCCCGTGATATTTTATTGGGAAGATGAAGGGTGAACGTCTGTCTTCTGCAGCTTCTTCAGTCTGGCATGGAGCTCGCAGATGCTACCTAGTTGGGGGTCATGGAGCTCTTGCTCCATTCTTTTTTTTTTTTTTTGTGGTACGCGGGCCCCTCACTGTTGTGGCCTCTCCTGTTGCGGAGCACAGCCTCCGGATGCGCAGGCTCAGCGGCCATGGCTCACGGGCGCAGCCTCTCCGCGGCATGTGGGATCTTCCCGGA
The DNA here is from genome assembly GCF_008692025.1 of Phocoena sinus. Classification (NCBI taxonomy): domain Eukaryota; kingdom Metazoa; phylum Chordata; class Mammalia; order Artiodactyla; family Phocoenidae; genus Phocoena; species Phocoena sinus. The sequence continues at coordinate 178,249,459 of NC_045764.1, forward strand.
CTGGGGCACGAACCCGTGACCCCAGCATCGGCAGGCGGACTCAACCACTGCGCCACCAGGGAAGCCCAGAGCTCCGTTGTGTTAAGGGGCCCCAGGGTGACTTCTGTTGTTATTTTGGCGGGACCCGTTCTGAGGAGTGGCTGGAATCTTTGCATTATTGTCATCTTGTCTAGAAGACTGCTGTGTTCTAGAGAGAACAAGCTAAACAACTTGGTTAAAAGAAGGCAGGGGTCAAAGATCAGTAAAAGAATTATTGTAACCAGGGGCCCGAGTAGGAGTAAGAACCAGGTTATGTTTCATAACAGTTTTTGATGGTGGTCCAGGTAGTGTCAGCGCTTGGGTTACCCTGTCCAAAGGAATGGAGCACTTGGCATGGTTATATACATTTTTTTAAAAGTTTTTTTTTCTGATGTGGACTATTTTTAAAGTCTGTATTGAATTTCTTACAATACTGCTTCTGTTTTGGTCTTTTGGCCGCAACGTCTTTTTTATTAGCCCATTGTGATTGATGTAGGTATAACAGACCCAGTTAGAAGTAGCTGGGCAACCTGAATGTTAATAGACAAAATCGATCTCCTTTCTTTTCAGGAGAATAAGTCTGAAAACCGGTCTGGACCTGGCATTTCGAAGATACTTGTAGCCAGGTGGCCACTTATCTGGTTTTATCTAAGTAGGTTTTAAAGCTTAGTGTGGTATTAACACATAATTTGTCATCATACATGTTTTTTCATCTTGTTACCATCTGATCTAAAGCAATTTCATTGTCTAAAATGTAGCAGGTACAAGAGGAGACCTTGCAGACGTAAGGTTGCAGTTACCAGCTGCCAGCTGATGTTGTCTTGAGAATAGCTGATGGCCTCGAATCTGACACAGCTCATAAAACTTAAGTTCTCAGCAATACAAGGACTGTCTCAAATCACACCCATAGTGTCACCTAGTATTACCTTGGATGTCTGAACCACAGTTCTTCCATCTCGACCTTCCTTAACAGCCCAAACAGTCGTCACCATGAATGACTTCAGTGTTTTTCTAGTATGAGAAGATGCAAGAATCTGGGTTCTTAAAAATCCTCACCTGGGAACATCTATCTGAAGGCCTGTTCCGTCAGTTTCTCCCAGAGCACAGAGGGCCTCTTTCCTGAGCTCCACCTTGAACTACGTGCAGGGGCTGTTGATGGTTGGCAGCCGTAGTGGCTCGTGATTTAGTCCTGGCAGAGGCAGGCAACAAGTGCCAGTCTCCAGCTGGCAGGGCCCCTTCATGGTCATGAATCTGACCAAGGTTTGGGGGGCATTTCATGACCATTTCGTCCCACAGCGCCAGGAATGCTCATACCCAGTTCTGGCAAAGATTTATTTGACAGGCCACTCAGTGTGCTGCCACTGGTGTAGGCCTTATTAACAGTAGCCCAAAGTCTCTGGACCACCTGTCTTCCTAGTCTCTTACGGTCCAGGAAACTCTTCCCTCTTTGTGTTTCTTCCCATACCTAGAGTTACACTGTTCCAGTCATCGATCTCGTATGGGACTACATATTATCATTTTGTCAGAGGCTCAGTCACACATTTGGTAATGTAAGAAAGAATGATTTTGTAAAACAGGCAATAAAAATAAAATAGCTAGCAGTATTAGTAAGGTCATAAGTAAGAAGGTAAGTCAAGAACTGGCATTAGGTGCAGCCCAGTATCTCCCCAGGTTGTCTCACTTAGTCTGTTTTTTCTAGTATTACTAGGCTGGTTCCTTTAAACGTAAATGACCATAGCCTGGTGTTAATCTCCTGTTTGTAGATAGTGGAGATCTTTATCCAAAGACTGATTACAGAAGTTAAGCTTCAGAAACAAACTCAGAGTGTCCTTTTAATAATTTAATTAAATCCTGTAGCAAAATAACATAACATCAAGGGACCATCTGGGAAGTGGGTTTTAGTAAACACCGTAGTTAACAAATCTAGAATTTAATATTTAGTGAAACATAATCCTCATTTTCTTCCCCCCTAAAGTACCCTCATCTCCACTAAACACAGCCAACTCAAGACTAATTTGTTTTTAAAATAAGTCTGGCCCATTGACCACATAGGCTCCTCCACACTGACTCTGGTATAATTCCTCAGAAGGAGTCCAGACTGAATTCACAAAAGGCCCCTCAAGGCCAAGAAAGCCATGCCAATGTCCTGCCGTCACATTTTGCCTGGTGGATCTCTCTCTTCTAGAGGTCCCCCAAATATTTGGAGATTCCTGTACATGTCGGGAGACAGTCTTTTTTAATTTACCTGATAAGGCTTCTCATAACCGAGTGTCTCCAATTTCTGGAGGGACAAGGCAGAGAGAAAAGAAAAACGTTTTCATTTTACCCACAGGTGTAAATCACCTAATTGCTGTAAGCCATAAGTAGCTTGAGGAGAAGGGCTTCTCTATATCTGAAAAACAAAGATTAGAAGCCAGTAATATGTCAGACAAAAGTCATAAAAATCATAATCCTATTTAGCAGTTCGTTGGATCCCATGTAATTAGTTTTGGTTTTGTTTGAGTTCAGTTTTTCCAATAGTGTTACTGACCTTGCCTGATGGTTGAGGGTGATAGTGACGGTGATAATTTTAAGAAATTTGTAAGGTTTTTGGTTAAGGCTTGTATGATTTGTCCAGTGAAGTGGGTGCCTTGATCACCGGAGATTATAGAAAGTGTACCCCCAGTGGAAAACACATTTTCTAACCATTTCCTTTTTCATTGTGAGGGCATCAGCCTTGCAGCCAGGGAAGGCTTTAACCCATCAAATAAAAAATGAGGCTTGCCAGGGAGCCGGGAAAAGCCAAGCAGCCAGCCATCTTGGATTCCCCATAGCCCTGACTGTTTAACTTACAGTTACTGTTGACCCGTTCCAATTTCTCTTATTTTGGAGTAGACCACTGCCATGCTACAAGGACATCAGGATGGCAGAAGTCTGACAATGAGGGGTTAATCTTTTTGTAGAAGTGGAATGAACTTTGTCTGCGTGTGCCATAATCTTTACAGATTCTGTTGTTATTACCTTTTATTTGACAATGCTTCTCCTGTAATTGAATCTGTCAAATAATCCCAGTTAGTTTAATATATATTTTTGGAGATGCTCCAGGGGCCCTCTGAAGCACCTCAAAGTTAGCTGGAGGTCAGAAGAATTTTAATTAGAATTTGACTCTTGGGAAGTTTGTTAAAAATATTGAAAAGTTTTAAAATACTGAGTCAAATAGAACCATAGATCATTGTGAAATAATTCTTATTCACTCAACCAAAGTGACAAACGATTTTAAAAGCAAATATAAATCACTTAAAGTCAAATAAATTCATAAAATCTGTCACCAAAGGCAGCTTTCCAAGGAAACTTTATTCTCTTAACAGAGAGAGAAAACCAAATTCCAGTCTTCATATCTTCTATCACTGACAACATATATTCTACTTGCTTCACACACCGAAATGTTTCCCTTATCCTTTTTTTTTGAATATTTATTTATTATTTATTTGGTTGTGTGGGGTCTTAGTTGCAGTAGGCAGGCTCTTAGTTGTGGCATTTGAACTCTTAGTTGCGACATGCATGTGGGATCTAGCTCCCTGACCAGGGATCGAACCCAGGCCCCTTGCATTGGGAGCGCAGAGTCTCATCCACCATGCCACCAGGGAAGTCTCTCCCTCATCCTTTTAGTAGCTTTAATGATGTATTATAATTTTTAACCCCTAAAAACCTTAACCTCTAGTGAAAACCAAGAAGAAAGCAATTGTGAACTGTTTGTCATGTTGGCATTTTCTGATTAGCGACCTTGAGAACGTATTCCATAACCTCTAAAAACATGCAGTTTCACAAAGCACAATTTCTTTTCTCAGTGTGGTACAAGGCATGTGTCTAATAAAGCGAAACATCTTTTGTTCCCCTCTTGTAAGAAGACAAAAGGTAAATTTAGATTTGTTCAGCAATCAATATTCCAGTATTTTATCTTAAAAATGATTTAGACATTTAATGAGTTCTTCTCATTTGACCTGATTTAGCAAAGCTCTAAAGTTTCAGGTTGCCAAAAATCTGAAAAAACTAAAACATAATTATTTCCAAAGTGTACAAACGTTGTAAGAGATTCAACACTGAATATTTCCCAGATCATGTGAACCTGAAATTTATTTAGCTTAGTATCTCTTCTATTTAGAATTGCTTGATTTGTAAGTGCTTACTTTTAAAAAGCCAAGTAGGGCTTCCCTGGTGGCGCAGTGGTTGGGAGTCCACCTGCCGATGCAGGGGACACGCATTTGTGCCCCGGTCCGGGAAGATCCCACATGCCGCGGAGCGGCTGGGCCCGTGAGCCATGGCCGCTGAGCCTGCGCGTCCGGAGCCTGTGCTCCGCAACGGGAGAGGCCACAGAAGTGAGAGGCCCGCGTACCGCAAAAAAAAAAAAAAAAAAAAAAGCCAAGTAAATAGAGCTCATTTACAAATTAACCTCCGCGATATTGTCCAAAGACAAAGACACGTAACTGAGGCATAAATACATCCAGACGGAGATCTCATAGTTTCCACTTGAGGTTTAAATGCCTCTTTGTCTCTCTCTTTCTTTTTCTTGGCTTGAAGTTCTACTAATTAATCCAAGGCCGAAGTCTCAGGCGAAGTGGGCTATGTCTGTATTTCAAGGACAGCGTAAGAGTTAATTTCAAGTTTTCCCCTAGGCATATTTTTGTCCTCTCAGGGTCAGAATTCTGAAAAAAAGTGTTTTAACAAGCTAGCTTTCTCTAACTGCACATGCAAAAAGAACCAGTTTTGTAATTTCAAGTGAGTTTTACCTTAACCAACTTTCTCCGGAGTCTAAAGAATATTGTGGCCATCCAGTGTCAAAAAAAATCGTCTTTCTTTTTCTGTAGTCATAGTTTCATAGCTAAAATATAGACCAAATATTGCTCAAATTGGCCCTAATAACAGGGGCAGGCTGGCTGATACACTGTCCCATCAGGGGTTGTCCCTCTGGGGAGGTGGGGGTCTTAGTTTGGCCAGAAGAATCTGGAGGGAATTTGCATGAGTGGGAGAAGCTTGGTTTCCCCCCTGAGAGCTGGGTGCAGGGTGGTGGTGGTTAAAAGAGGATCGTTTAGAATGTCAGGAGAGTTTTTTTTTTTTTTTGATTTCTCAGGCGTTTGATTATAGGAGCCACATTGAGCAGGGTTATGATAAAGGGCCATAAAGGCCTGAACATCGGGAACCTCAGTACATTTTGCCATCCTGCGGCAAAAAGATCTAACTGTAAGAGACATATTTTAGGCCATTTTCCCAACCCCCAACTTATATAAAGGCCAGGCAGTGTTACAGCAAAACCTAAGCTTCCCCTTTCTCAGCCCATGTGGCTTAGAAAGGGGATCCTCCCACGTTGAATAACCTGCAACGAGAACAGTGCTCCTAGAAATGAAGTCCAGCATCCTGGAAACATTAGTAGGAGGCGCCGGAAGGGGACTCAGAGCGTCTGGATTTCCTTTGACCTCAGTGCTAATGGGATGTGGAGTGTCCTCTACTCCCCCACTGATTTCTGTTCTGTTCTTCTTTTCTTTTTAAATAGACCTTTACTGGAGTATAATTACTTCACAGCACTGTGTTAGCTTCTGTCACACAACAAAGCGAATCAGCCATGTGCACACACGTGTCCCCATATCCCCTCCCTCTTGAGCCTCCCTCCCACCCTCCCTATCCCACCCCTCTAGGTCATTGCAAAGCACCGAGTTGATCTCCGTGTGCTATGCTGCTGCTTCCAACCAGCCAACTATTTTACATGTATACATGTGTATACATGTTTTTTTTTTTTTTTTTTTTGCAGTACGCGGGCCTCTCACTGCCCTGGCCTCTCCCGCTGCGGAGCACAGGCTCCGGACACGCAGGCTCAGCGGCCATGGCCCACGGGCCCAGCTGCTCCGCGGCATGTGGATCCTCCCGGACTAGGGCACGAACCCGCGTCCCCTGCATCGGCAGGCGGACCCTCAACCACTGCGCCACCAGGGAAGCCCCTGTGTATACATGTTGATGCTACTCTCACTTCGCCGCAGCTTCGCCCTCCCACCCCACGTCATCAAGTCCATTCTCTACGTCTACCTCTTTATTCACGCCCTGGAACTGTGCCCATCAGTACCATTTTTTTCTTTAGATTCTCTATATATGAGTTAGCATATGGTATTTGCTTTTCTCTTTCTGACTTACTTCACTCTGTATGACAGACTCTAGGTGCATCCACCTCACTACAAATACCTCAATGTCGTTTCTTTTTTTTTTTTCGTTTCTTTTTATGGCTGAGTAATATTCCATTGTATATATGTGCCACATCTTCTTTATCCATTCAGCTGTCGATGGACGTTTAGGTTGTCCCGTGTCCTGGCTATTGTAAATAGTGCTGCAGTGAACATTGCGGTACATGACTCTTTTTGAATTATGGGTTTCTCAGGGTATATGCTCAGTAGTGGGATTGCTGGGTCATATGGCAGTTCTAGTTTTAGTTTTTTAAGGAACCTCCGTACTGTTTTCCACAGTGGTTGTATCAATGTACATTCCCACCAACAGTGCAGGAGGGTTCCCTTTTCTCCACACCCTCTCCAGCATTTATGGTTTCTAGATTTTTTTGATAATGGCCAGTCTGATTGGCATCAGGTGACACCTCATTGTAGTTTTGATTTGCATTTCTCGAATAATTAGTGATGTTGAGCATCTCTTCATGTGCCTCTTGGCCCTCTGTATGTCTTCCTTGGTGAAATGTCTATTTAGGTCTTCTGCCCATTTTTTAACTGGATTGTTTGTTTTTTTGATATTGAGCTCCATGAGCTGTTTGTATATTTTGGAGATTAATCCTTTTTTGTTTCACTTGCAAATATTTTTTCCCATTCTGAGTGTTGTCTTGTCTTGTTTATGGTTTCCTTTGCTGTGCAAAAGCTTTTAAGTTTCATTAGGTCCCATGTGTTTATTTTTGTTTTTATTTCCATTACTCTAGGAGGTGGGTCAAAAAAGATCTTGCTGTGATTTATGTCAAAGGGTGTTTCTCCTATGTTTTCCTCTAAGAGTTTTATAGTGTCTGGTCTTACATTTAGGTCTTTAATCCATTTTGAATTTATTTTTGTGTACAGTATTAGGGAGTGTTCTAATTTCATGTTTTTACATGTAACTGTCCAGTTTTCCCAGCCCCACTTATTGAAGAGGCTGTCTTTTCTCCACTGTATATGCTTGCTTCCTTTGTCGTAAATTAGGTGCCCATATGTGCATGGGTTTATCTCTGGGCATTCTGTCCTATGCCATTGATCTATATTTCTGTTTTTGTGTCAGTACCATACTTGTCTTGATTACTGTAGCTTTGTGGTATAGTTTGAAGTTGGGGAGCCTGATTCCTCCAACTCCGGTTTTCCTTCTCAAGATTGCTTTGGCTATTCGGGGTCTTTTGTGTTTCCATAAAAACTGTAAAATTTTTTGCTCTAATTCTGTGAAGAACGCCATTGGTAGTTTGATGTGGATTGCATTGAATCTGTAGATTGCTTTGAGTAGTACAGTCATTTTCACAATGTTGATTGTTCCAATCCAAGAATGTGGTATATTTCTCCATCTGTTTATGTCATCTTTGATTTCTTTCATCAGTGTTTTATAGCTTTCCAAGTACAAGTCTTTCGTCTTCTTAGGCAGGCTTATTCCTAGGTATTTTATTCTTTTTGTTGCAATGGTAAATGGGAGTGTTTCCTTAATTTCTCTTTCTGACTTCTCATCGTTGGTGTATAGGAATGCCAGAGATTTCTGTGCATTAATTTTGTATCCTGCTACTTTAACAAATTCATTGATTAGTTCTAGTAGTTTTCTGGTGGCATCTTTAGGATTCTCTATGTATAGTATCATGTCATCTGCAAATAGTGACAGTTTTACTTCTTTTTTTCCAATTTGTATTCCTTTTATTTCTTTTTCTTCTCTGATTGCTGTGGCTAGGACTTCTAAAACTATGTTGAATAAGAGTGGCGAGAGTGGACATCCTTGTCTTGTTCCTGATCTTAGAGGAAATGCTTTCAGGTTTTCACCATTGAGATTGGTGTTTGCTGTGGGTTTGTCATATATGGCCTTTATTATGTTGAGGTAGGTTCCCTCTATGCACATTTTCTTAAGAGTTTTTATCATAAATTGGTGTTGAATTTTGTCAAAAGCTTTTTTGCATCTAATGAGATGATCATATGGTTTTTATTCTTTAATTTCTTAATATGGTGTATCACATTGATCGATTTGCGTACATTGAAGAATCCTTGCATTCCTGGAATAAACCCCACTTGATCATGGTGTATGATCCTTTTAATATGCTGTTGGATTCTGTTTGCTAGTGTTTTGTCGAGGATTTTTGCCTCTATGTTCATCAGTGATATTGGCCTGTAGTTTTCTTTCTTTGTGACATCCTTGTCTGGTTTTGGTATCAGGGTGATGGTGGCCTCGTAGAATGAATTTGGGAGTGTTTCTCCCTCTGCAATTTTTTTGGAAGAGTTTGAGAAGGATGGCTGTTAGCTCTTCTCTAAATGTTGATAGAATTCGCCTGTGAAGCCATCTGGTCCTGGACTTTTTTTTGTTGGAAGATTTTTTTTGTTGTTGTTGGAAGATTTTTAATTACAGTTTCAATTTCATTACTTGAGATACGTCTGTTTATATTTTCTAATTCTTTCTGGTTCAGTCTTGGAAAATTGTAACTTTCCAAGAATTTGTCCATTTCTTCGAGGTGGTCCATTTTATTGGCATATAGTTGTTTGTAGTAGTCTCTTATAATCCTTTGTATTTCTGCAGTGTCAGTTGTGATTTCTCCTTTTTCATTTGTAATTTTATTGATTTGCGTCCTCTCCCTTTTTTTCTTGATGAGTCTGGTTAAGGGTTTATCAATTTTGTTTATCTTCTCAAAGAACCAGCTTTTAGTTTTATTGAACTTTGCTATTGTCTTCTTCATTTGTGCTCTGATCTTTATGATTTCTTTCCTTCTACTGACTTTGGGTTTTCTTTGTTCTTCTTTCTCTAGTTGTTTTAAGTGTAGGGTTCAATTGTTTATTTGAGATTTTTCTTGTTTCTTGAGGTGAGATTGTATTGCTATAAACCTCCCTCTTAGAACTGCTTTTGCTGCGTCCCATAGGTATTGGGTCATCTTCTTTTCATTGTCATTTGTTTCTATGTATTTAAAAAATTTCTCTTTGAGTTCTTCAGCAATCTCTTGGTTATTTAGTAGTGCACTGTTTAGCTTCCATGTATTTATGGGTTTTTTTTTTTTACAGTTTTTTTCTTGTAATTGATTTCCCATCTCATAGTGTTGTGGTCAGAAAAGATGCTTGATACGATTTCAATTTTCTTAAATGTTCTGAGTCTTGATTTGTGACCCAAGATGTGATCTATCCTGAAGAATGTTCCATGTGCACTTGAGAAGAAAGTGTATTCTGCCACTTTTGGGTGGAATGTTCTATAAATATGAAACAGATCCATCTGGTCTATTGTGTAAGTTAAAGCTTGTGTTTCCTTATTTATTTTCTGTTTGGATGATCTGTCCGTTGGTGTAAGTGGGGTGTTAAAGTCCCCTACTATTATTGTGTTACTGTCGATTTCTCCTTTCATGGTTGTTAGTATTTGCTTTATGTATTGAGGTGCTCCTATGTTGGGTGCATAAACACTTATAATCGTTATTTCTTCCTCTTGGATTGATCCTTTGATCATTATGTAGTGTCCCTCTTTATCTCTTTTAACAGTCTTTATTTTAAAGTCTATTTTATCTGATATGAGTATGCTACTCCAGCTTTCTTTTGATTTGCATTTGCATGGATTTTTTTTTCCATCCCTTCACTTCCAGTCTGTGTGTGTCCCTAGGTCTGAAGTGGGTCTCTTGTAGACAGCATATATAAGGGTCTTGTTTTTGTATCCATTCAGCCAGTCTGTGGCTTTTGGTTGGGACATTTAATCCATTTACATTCAAGGTTATTATCAATATATATGTTCCTATTACCATTTTCTTTTTTTTTTTTTTTTTTTTACCATTTTCTTAATTGTGTGTTTTTTTTTTTTTTTTTTTTTTTTTTTTTTTTTTTTTTTTTTTTGCGGTACGCAGGCCTCTCCCATTGCAGAGCACAGGCTCTGGACGCGCAGGCCCAGCAGCCATGGGTCACGGGCGCAGCCGCTCTGTGGCATGTGGTATCCCCCCAGACCGGGGCACGAACCTGTGTCCCCTGCATCGGCAGGCAGACTCTCAACCACTGCACCACCAGGGAAGCCCTTGGGTTTGTTTTTGTGCGTCTTTTTCTTCTCTTGTGTTTCCCGCTTAGAGAAGTTTCTTTAGCATTTGTTGTAAAGCTGGTTGGTGGTGCTGAATTCTCTTAACTTTTGCTTATCTGAAAAGCTTTTGACTTCTCCATTGAATCTGAATGAGATCCTTGCTGGGTAGAGTAATCTTGGTTGTAGGTTTTTCTCTTTCATCACTTTAAGTATATCCTGCTACTCTTTTCTGGCCTGCAGAGTTTCCACTGAAATATCAGTTGATAACCTTATGGGGATTCCTTTGTATGTTATTTTTTGTTTTTCCCTTAATATTTTTTCCTTGAATTTAATTTTTGTTTGTTTGCTTAATATGTGTCTTGGTGTGTTTTTCCTAGGGTTTATCCTGTATGGGACTCTCTGTGCTTCCTGGACTTGGGTGACTATTTCCTTTCCCAAGTTAGGGAAGTTTTCAACTATAATCTCTTCAAATATTTTCTCAGACCCTTTTTCTCTTCTTCTTCTGGGACCCCTATAATTCGAATGTTGGTGTGTTTAGTGTTTTCCCAGAGGTCTCTGAGACTGTCTTCAATTCTTTTCATTCTATTTTCTTTATTCTGCTCCTTGGCAGTTCTTTCCACTATTTTGTCTTCCAGCTCACTTATTCGTTCTTCTGCCTCAGTTATTCTGTTATTGATTCCTTCTAGTGTATTTTTCCTTTCAGTTATTATGTTGTTCATCTCTGTTTGTTTGTTCTTTAGTTCTTCTAGATCTTTGTTTAATATTTCTTGCATTTTCTCAATCTGTGCCTCCATTCTATTTCTGAGATTCTGGATCATCTTTATTATCATTACTCTGAATTCTTTTTCAGGTAGATTGTCTATTTCCTCTTCATTTATTTGGTCTTATAGGTTGTTACCTTGCTCCTTCATCTGTGACATATCCTTTTGCCCTCTCTCTTTTTTTTTAATGAGTGGGATTGTGTTCCTTTCTTACTGGTTGTTTGGCCTGAGGCTTCCAACACTGGAGTTCGTAGGCTATTGGGTAGAGCTGGGTCTTGGTGCTGAGATGAGGAACTCCGTAAGACCTCACTCTGATGAATATTTCCTGGGATCTGAGGTTCTCTGTTAGTCCAGTGGTTCTGACACGGGGCTCCCACTGCAGGAGCTTTGGCCTGACCCCAGGCTTGGGTACCAAGATCCCGCAAGCCACCTGGGGCAGCAAAAAATAAAACAACAACAACAAAAAACAATAACAAAGTAAAAAATAAAATTAGGCTAGGAAACTAACAGATATGTTGGGAAGAATATAACAATAGAAATATAGATGAATCAACAACTGGAAGGTACAACAGTACCACAATAGTAAACAAGAGGAGGAGGGGAAAAAAAGAAGGTGGGGGAGACCTTGGCTGTGGAGGGCGGGGCCTAAGCAAGGGTGATGGTTGGGCAGTGGGTGGGGCCAATGCTCAGGACCCACAGGGCTGGAAAAGGCCCTGGGGGCTGTGGGAGGTGGGGCTTAGGCTCAAGGAACAGAAGGGGCCCAGGTGTGCTCCCCACCCCTGGTCTCAGAGGGCAGGGACCTCGCCTGGGAGCCCAGCAGGCTTCCTGGGCCCGAGTGGGCACGGCAATCGTCCTCCTCTCCTGTCCTGCTCCTCCTGGATGGCCCCTCCCGCCTGCCTCTCCTGATCCCCCGGCCTCCCTCCTATGCCCCCAGGACCCACGTGGCTTGGAAGGGGCTTTGGAGGGCAGGGGACCTCACCTGGGAGCTCAGCAGGCTCCCCGGCCGAGTGGGCCAGGCAATCACCCTCCACTCCTCTCCCGTCTTCCTCTTCCCGGAGAGCCCCTCCTGCCTGCCTCTCCTGATCTCCCCCACCTCAGGGGCACAGAGCCTGTCTGGCCTCCACTTCTCCTCCCTCCTCGGTCCCCCTACGTCCGTCCTACTGGTTCACTCTGGGGTTCCTCCCGTCTCTTTGGGGGTCACAGTCCCCCAGAACCTGCTGGCAGGAGCCCTTGTTGTGGGGAGATGCTAACTCTGCGTATTCCCCCACCTCCATCTTGACTCTGCTCCTTCCCCCACTGATTTCTAACAAGATGTCTCTGGTCATCCTTGGTACCTTGCACAAGGTGTCCTCCTTTATTACCTGTAGAGGACATTTGGACCAGTGTAGAGCAGTTGCCATGATGTTTCTGGTGGTGGTGGGTGGGGATCGCTTGTCTATCCTTGAGACTGAGCACTGCGTCCTGCTTGAACGTGGCCAGACTAATAGGCTGAGCATCGCGGTGTATGGGCTTCCAAGGCCTGGAGTGAAGGGGGGAACTCCTGGAGGAACTGCAGTTGGCCACTCTGGAAAGTGCCATGGGGGTCAGGACTTGAGGATTTTATCTGACACTGACAACAGTGGGCTTGCCTGCGGCGAGGGTGCAGTTAGTCCTTCCTGAAGAGGGTGTTAAAGTATTAGGTAAAAAAGAAACCTTGCTGTGCAAGTAAGGTGGGAAAGAAAATCAGAGGAGCATGGGAGAGACAGTGAAAGTCAGGAGTCTCCAGCCAGCAGTTTGGACGAGACCAGCAGTTTACCTTGAACTTCCGGGTTTCGGAGAGATAGCAGTGAGCAGTCCTGAGGCAGGATCTTAGTTCCCTGCCCAGGAATTGTACCTGGGTATCCTGGATGAAAACCAGGAATCCTAGCTGCTAGTCCAGCAGGGCTAGAGGCTAGAAACAAAGTTGCCCTGGTTCTTGCACCCTCTGAAAGCAAGAGTGTTTCAAGGAGGAAAAACTATGAAAAGAGGTACAAAGTTTATTATCAGAGACACAGCACAACATGAGGGAGAGCTCATAGAGAAGTAGTTTATTTATTTAAGACAGAAGCAAGGCAGAAATACACACCTGGAGGGAAAGGGTGTGGGTGTCCTCCCTAATGAGGAGGAGAGCCGTAAAAAGTGATTTAAACACTTACATCGGACAGTCCTTTCAGGTCTTTGTTCTCCTCTGGCCAATTATCTTGCTTATTTTCCCACATCTGACCAGTCCCAGGACCCTCTCCGATAAGCATGTGCATCTTCTTGCTGAGATGGATTTCAGCCCAAAGGCTAAAACAGGAAGTCTGACAACACCAGAGGGAGTGAACATTGTAGGAGAAGCCATTAGATGTGGAACAGGATCGGTGTCACCATCTGGACAGTCAGTCACTGGCTCTGCAAGCTGCACTCACAACTCCCTGGTGTTGCCCACAAAGCACACGGATCTATGTAAGCTCTGCTTAACTCTGCATTAATGAAGAGTCTGGAAAAAACCTGCACACGACCTGGCTCAATCCTGACTTGACCCGACCTGTTGCAACTGAGTCTCCTGGGCCCACCCCTGCTCACCTCTCTATTTGGCACTTCCTTCTGTTGTTGCGGAGGACACCCACACCTTTTCTCTCCAGGTGCTGGTGTGGCCTCCATGTGCCCGGATCTCACGCCCACTGTCCCGGGATCGTGATGGTTGCTACTTGCAGGGCAGAGACCCGGTGCCCGTTCCACTGTTGAAGTTCTGCTTCCAGAGGACTTTTTACTTATTGCTGGGCAAGTCCAGGTTGAATCCAGAAAACACAAGCCCCTGGAGGCCTTTCAGGCGGGAATTGATGTCACCCAGGAAACCAAACGTGTATAAAATTGTAACAAGAGCAGGCAAAGTGCTCTCAGGTGAGATGGTCGCTGAGGCTCAGGGGGCCCAAGGAAGCTGATGATCTTCTGCCCCAAGAGGTTGCTCAGACCTTGGACAGGAACACTTGCTCAGAGTTTCAAAGAAATGTCCCTCAACGTGATAAAGTCCACATGTGACAAACCTACAGCTAACATCATTCTCAATGGTGAAAAGCTGAAAGCATTTCCTCTAAGATCAGGAACAAGACATGGATGTCCACTCTCACCACTTTTATTCAACATAGTTTTGGAAGTCATAGCCACAGCAATCAGAGAAGAAAAAGAAATAAAAGGAATACAAATTGGAAAAGAAGAAGTAAAACTGTCACTATTTGCGGATGACATGATACTATGCATAGAAAATCCTCAAGACAGTACCAGAAAGCTACTAGAGCTCATCAATGAATTCGGTAATGTTGCTGGATACAAAATTAATACCCAGAAATCTGTTGCATTTCTATACACTAACAATGAAAGATCAGAAAGAGAAATTAAAGAAACACTCCCATTTACTATCATATCGAAAAGAATAAAATACCTAGGAATAAACTACCTAAGGAGACAAAAGACCTGTACTCCGAAAACTATAAGACACTGATGAAAGAAATCAAAGATGACACAAACAGATGGAGAGATATACCATGTTCTTGGATTGGAAGAATCAACATTGTAAAAATGACTGTTCTACCCAAGGTAATCTACAGATTCAATGCAATCCCTATCAAATTACCAATGGCATCTTTCATAGAACTAGAACCAAAAATTTAAAAAATTGTATGGAGACAGAAAAGACCCTGAATAGCCAAAGCCATCTTAAGAAAGAAAAATGGAGCTGGAGCAATCGGGCTCCCTGACTTCAGACTATACTACAAAGCTACAGTCATCAAAACAGTATGGTACTGGCACAAAACCAGAAATATAGATCAATGGAACAGGATAGACAGCCCAGAAATAAACCCACACACCTACGGTCAATTAATCTATGACAAAGGAGGCAAGAATATACAGTGGAGAAAAGACAGTCTCTTCAATAAGTGGTACTGGGAAACTGGACAGCTACATGTGAAAAAATGAAATTAGAAAATTCTCTAACACCACGAACAAAAATAAACTCAAAATGGATTAAAGACGTAAGTGTGAAACTGGATACTAGAAAACTCCTAGGGGAAAACATAGGCAGAACACTCTTTGACATAAATCACAGCAAGATTTTTTTGACCCACCTCCTAGAGTAATGGAAATAAAAACAAAAATAAACAAATGGGACCTAATTAAACTGAAAAGCTTTTGCACAGCAATGGAAAACCATAAACAAAACAAAAAGATAACCTACAGATTGGGAGCAAATATTTGCAAACCATGCAACCAATAAGAAATTAATCTCCAAGATGTATATACAGCTCATATGGCTCAATATAAAGAACAAACAACCCAATAGAAAAATGAGCAGAGTATCTAAATAGACATTTATCCAAAGAAGACATACAGATGACCAAAAGGCACATGAAAAGATGCTCAACATTCCTAATTATTAGAAAAATGCAAAATCAAAGCACAATGAGGTACCACCTCTCACCGGTCAGAATGGCCATCATCAAAAACTATATAAACAATAATGCTGGAGAGGGTGTGGAGAAAAGGGAACCCTCCTACACTGTTGGTAGGAATGAAAATTGATACAGCCAGTATGGAGAACAGTATGGAAAAACCTAAAAATAGAGCTACCATATGATCCAGCAATCCCACTCCTGGGGATATATCCAGGAAAACCATAATTCAAAAAGATACACGCACCACAGTGTTCATTGCAACACTGTTTACAATAGCCAGGACACGGAAGCAACCTAAATGCCAATCAACAGATGAATGGATAAAGAAGATGTGGTACATATATACAAAGGAATATTACTCAGCTATAATAAAGAATGAAATAATGCCATTTGCAGCAACATGGATGGACCTACAGGTTACCATACTAAGTGAAGTTAGTCAGACAGAGAAAGACAAATATCATATGATATCACTCATATGTGGAATCTAAAAAAAATAATTCAAATGAACTTACATACAAAACAGTTATAGACTTTACAGACATAGAAAACAAACGTATGGATACCAAAGGGGAGAGGGGAGGGGACGGATAAATTAGGAGTTTGGGATTAACATATACACACTACTCTATATAGAATAGATAATAACCTATAAGGGAAAAGAATCTGGAATAGATACACATATATGTATAATTGAGTCACTTTGCTGTACAACTGAAATGGACACAGCATTGTAAATCAACTATATTTCAAAAAAAAAGCCCCGACACTCCTCGTGTTGTGGTTTGGGTGCCCTTCAGGGTGCCTGCAGGCCCGGCTGTGTGACCAGTCCTGTGAGGAAGAGGAGGGCAAGACCCTCTGTCAGCATCCATGTCTGCGTGGTAGAACACTGTGGTCGAGCACAGCTGTCAAGCACGGCGCTACCTGCCATGGTGCTGCTCTGGCCTCGTGGCTGTCCTGCCAACCTTTCTCTGCTCATTTCCATGGGCGATCACCTCCCTGCCCAGGCCCGAACGCCAGCTTCACCTTTGTCCCTGTTGTGTCCAGGTCTCGGGATGCATTTGGGGCTGTCACTGTGACCCTGAGCTATTGTCACGAGACCTTGTGTCTCCTAAAACACTGGAAACGTTTTAACGGGAAAAGCAGAGGCTGTTTATCTGAGCTGCTGCAGCCAGGGAGCCGTGCCCAGCTGGCTGGGCCGCGACTCGGGCAGCAGGAGAGTGGGTGGCTTTGAGCTTTTATTATGTGTATGTGGCTTAATTGTTACTATAAACATATAACACTATGCCCATGTGAGGGCCTATAACATACTTATTATATCATGTGTGTGTTAGCATGTTAAAATATTTTCTGTGTATAGAAGGCTTCTTTATAGGAAAAAGAGTGCCTCTGGTGTCCTGATGGGGGCTGCGGGGCTGGGGAAGCTGGACGGACAACAAGACGCAGGCACCCCTGCGATGGCTGGGACACGTCCGGTTTTGTCCAGTTAGTCCTCAGTCAGAAGCGAGGACAAAGACCATGGAAGCCATGGGTTATTGATCAAGCCAGGCCATTGCGGGGGATGTCACAGGGCGGTTGTAGGGCTTCCTGGGCTGTCACTAGAGATAGAGGTCTGACTTCCTGCAGGTCTAGCACAGAGGGTTAGGTTTAGGTTAGCATGGAGGGAGCAGGCTGCTTCCTGGGCTGGATCCTGGGATGGTGGCTGGGTGTCCTGGTCTGTTGGCTGCATTCTTGGGTCAGAGTCCCATCTTTATATATGGTTGGTGTAAATTGAGTATCTCACCACAGCCCTGGCCTTAGTGTCTTGTGAATGAGAATGTTCATGAGGCCCCCTTGGGATTTATCCCGTGCATCCCCCCTCCCCCGCCCCAGCACAGATCCCCAGGGCATCCTGCCCGCCTCCGGAGCAGATCCCCAGGGAGTGTCGGTGTGAGGGGGCAGAGCAGAGCAGGGCTGCGCCCTTGACCTTGTGTGAAGTGCTCTACTGCCCCTCTCATGTTCTATTGGAACCAAATACTCGGGCTCTCTGGACAAGCCTCAGAGTTGCCCAATCCTGGGTTTTCTATGCCTGACCCCAGCAGGCTGCATGGTCCGTGTCGGAGTCCATGGGACGACTGGTTTCCCAGCGCAGATGGCGGCTCTCAGAAGGGCCTTTGCCACAAGTGGACTCTCCTGTCAACAGAGTCTGGGCACTTGTATGCTGGGAAGGAGGCCACTGGGCCCTGAAGAATGGTCTTAACTGCTCACAGGCCCTCAGAGGCCAAGAAGGTCACTCACCGCCCCTAGTTTCCTCCTTATTGTACCTTTCCTAATAATTGAAACCTTTTCTTCCTGTTATTTGGCCACCCGGTTTTTCCTTACAGTGCAGGACCCACTGCCCACATTTCTTTCTTTCCATTGGTTGCCGAGTGCTCTTTGTATATGAAGGAGTCCTGCCCTGTGTCACATGTGCTCATGTGCTCTGCCCCGTTTCCATGGGACTTCAGAGCCCCTTGTGGGCGGGCTTCTCCAGCTCTTTACCCTCAGGAGGGGGCTCGGCCCATGCCCACCACTGTGCTTGGCCAGCCGGCCCTCTCCCTGGTGCCTGTGGCTCCTGCCTGCGCGGCTCCCAGCTTTCTTCTCGAGGACGGTGGCGGCCAGCCCCAGACAGCTATCGCTTGTTCATCGGGACGTCCGGGCAGGCTGGCGGGATGGGGCCCGAGGACTGGCCTGTCTGCGTGAGCTCAGTGGGTGGACGGCTGGGTGGTGACTGGGGCCCCAGGAGGCTGATGCCGGCCTCCACCCTGGTGCTTGTGCAGCTGTGTTCCTGCGGCCTCCTGCACTGACCACTGAATGAGCCCCTCAGGGTTTGCCCACGGGGAGTGGGACTGTTGCCTTTACCTTCGTGTGGGGAGGGGCGGTGAGTCTGGGCTGGAGGCCAGTGGCGCAGGCGTGGTGGAGCCTGAACCGGGGTCTCAGTGGGCATTGAAGGACTTGAGGCGGAGCCTGGCTGGACACTTGGGTCCTCGGGGCCCAGAGCGGCCCTCTGCCCCCTTCCTTCTGGCCCCTTGTCCACATCCTCTGGAGTGGGGGAACCTCCTGCTCCCAAGGGACCACAGGCACCTCCCCAAGGTACGCTCAGGTGGCATGGGATTCTTTACTTTAAGGAACTTTAAAAGGAAAAGTAAAGAGAAAGGGGTCGACCTGATTCTGGCAGTGGATCAGCTGGAGGATGGACTTCTGTCCTGCTTCTTTGAAGAAAGAATTTAGGAAAGAGACCAAGATTGTGAAATAGAGACAGTGTTTACTAGAAGGAAGGTAAGAGTGGAAGAGCACGCGGGGAACTTGGAGTGAGTCATGTGCCGTCAGGGTGGCTTAGGTTGCTTACGTGGGGACGGTTTTCCAGGCGGTCTCTGGCCAATCATCGCGGTGTCAGCAGGAGAGTGGCTGCAGCTGCTCAGCCTGGAGCCCATCTACCTCCTACGTCAGGACGAGGGCACGGGGGATGTGGGTGGGTGCTGCAGGGCTGATTTGGCCACACTGTGGACCCCTTGGGAAGCGCCTTCTGCTGTGGGACCCTGCCTCACAGCCTAGGGCCCTGCCTGCAGCCCTGGAAACTCCCCTGGACCTTCCCCAGAAGGTCTTCTCTGCATCCTCATTCTGCACGAACGGTGCCTGGGGGTGGACAGCAGGGAGGGTGGGCAGGGGGCAGGAGCAGGGCATGGGGGGCAGCGCACTTGGCCCTGGGGGCACTGAGGGCGGGACTGAGCCTGGGGAGTGAGCCCGTGGCTCGGCTGGGCTGGACTCAGACGCTGGATCGGGCTGGTTGGGACTCTGAGTCCTAGATCTGGCTCTGGGCTCCAGCGTGGGCTGGGCCACGGGCTCAAGGCCGTCACTGTGTTTCAGGGGTTGTTCAGTCAGAATCGGTGTGGGCCTGAGCCCAGGGGCCTGGGAGAAGCCTGGGGTGGTCAGCACCCACGCCCAGCCCAGGTCTCTCTGTGGAGGGAACAGATGCTCTTCTGGGACTTGCCCCAAAGTGGGGTGGTGTGGGGCTGTGATAGGCGGGCCCCCTGTTGCCTTCGACCTTGGGGCTAGGCTGGAACCTCTGGGCGCCCGTGTGTGTGTGTGTAAGACACAGATGGAGGTGTGTGGTGGTGAGGTGAGGCACTGACAGGTGTGTGCGGAGCTCATGGTCTGGGGGGCTCTAGGGGTCAGGAGGCAGCCGGAGGCTGATCTCAGGCTCACACAGGGGCAGCCCGAGGGGCTCAAGGGCAGGCGTCGGCCACTGGGCTTCGGGGTGCTCGGGGGGCATGGAGAGGGGAGGGATGCCGTGTGGTGTGGCACTGCTGGGGGAGGAGGGTGGGAGCCCTGGGGCCCCGTGTGGGGCAGTTCTCCAGGGGCCCAGAGGCAGCCGTGCCAGGGACGGGGCTCAGCTAGGAGGCCGTGGGGCCGGCCCTCGTGTGACCACCCTGGCGTTCGTGCGGGGCGGGCCGGCTAGCGGCTGCTCGTTGGTCTGGGGGATGGAAGCGAGGGGCAGGGCCCAGGGCTGGGCAGGCGGTGCTGCCCTCAGGCAACTTCAGCCTCTCGGTCACCTGTTTCGGGGGAGGGAAGCGCAGGGTGTGGGCTGACCCCCAGGTCCGTCACCGGGAGCCCCCATGGAGCCCAGCAGGCAGAGGGGGTCCTGTGCCGGCGTGCCCAGCGAGCCTGGCAGGGTCCCCGAGGGCCAGGTGTTCTCCCGGACACTGCTGTGCACCCCTCGGCCATCCTGTTTGCCGCCCCTCCCGGCCTCCCCGTTTGGTGCAGGGACCGCTGAGCGATGCAGTCCCTTCCTTGCATACCATTCTCTCTGTCTCTGCCTCTGTCTGTCTCTGTCCCCCCACAGGAAGCTGCACCGGCACATCGGATGGCCTTGGGGTGCAGCGTCCCTGCTGACCAGACTCCGGCTGCCGGTCTGGGGGGCTGTCCTGCTAGTCCCCTCGCCCTGAAAGGCTGCAACAAACACAAGCGTGGCTTCCAGCAGCCCAAGGCCGCGTCCCCGAGATGAGCCAGCCCTCCTGAAACGCCGGCCTGAGGGAGCCCAGCACGGCCAGCACCCGACCCGGACCCTGGCCCACTTTTTTGGAGCTTTTACTGAGAAGGGCCGACAGCTGTGGATCCTGACTCTGCCCTCTGGGGAGGGTTGTGTCTCCTCTGAGGTGGAATCACCAGGGGGATGGGTCCCTGGTCTCCGTGAGGGCGGAGTCCTGACCCATCCCTGCATCCTTGCCGGCCGGCGGGCACAGCGGCCTCATCGCCTCTGCACGGCCACCCTTCCTGGTCCCTCACCAGAGCCCCTGGAGCCCCACTCCTGCTTCTCCTGTGACACACTGGTCACCTCTGTGCAGCCAGCTGAGCTCAGTGCCACCCGACCCCCTCCCCTCCTGCGGTCCTTCTCACTGCCGTCTGTCCTGAGCGGTGAGCCAGGTCTGGCTCTGCTCCCCTTTGGCAGCCCCTCCCCACCGCTGCCCCTCCTGGCCTGGCGTCCCCCCGGCCCTCCTTTCTCGCACCCAGCTCGGCTGTTTTGGGCTGAATTGTGTCCCCAAATTCCAGCTTTGAGGACCGGACCCCCAGGACCTCAGAATGTAACTGTATTTGGAGATGGGGTCTGTAAAGATGTGGTGATGTAAACTGGGGTCTCTAGGGTGGGTCCTAATCCAGTCTGACTGGCGTCCTTAAAAGAGGAGGACATTAGGACGGAGAGACGCACAGAGGGACGACCACGTGAGGACACGGAGAAGACGGCGTCTACACGGCACGGCACGGAGACAGGCCTTGGGAGAAGCCAGCCCTGCACCTCCAGGATCTGGGATTCCAGCCTCCAGGGTGTCAGACAGTGATGTCTGTTGTCAAAGACCCCCTGTGGTGTCTGTTACAGCCTCCTGTGCAGACACACCCAACACGTGCGACTTCCCCGTGGCTCCCCCAGGCCCCTGGCTCGCCCCTGCACCCACGGGCCAGGTGGGAACCCCAGCTTGGGTGGTGGCATGGGGGAGACTGGCTGTGGATTTCACGAGGGTAGGCGGCGTGTTAACCTAGGGAGACTTCTCAGCGAGCTAGGCGATTGTAAAGAACGCTTTATTGTCATTAAGAAAATGAAGACACAGCGAAGAGCATCAGTGGGCCCCACGTTCAGGAAGGAGAAAAGCCTCCCGAGCTGCGATCACGTGGCCCTTCTTTCCAGTCCGGGAGCAGCTCCACCACATGCGCATGCTGACTGCGCTTTTCCGCAGAGACCGGAGAGCTGGTACCGGGCCCTGAGGCGGGGGCCCGGCGTCCGAGGCTGGCCCTACGCGGGTCGCGTCTCTCACCCCCACCCCGGTGCAGGCGGAGCTCCTGCTGTACGTGCCTCAGGCCTTTGGCTGCAGGATGGGCTGGCATGCCTTCTGCCCTCTTTTCCGGGAGCCCCTCCAGCTCAGCCCGCGGGGCACCAGGTCAACAGCGTGCTCCCCCGGAGGCCGGTCTGGCTGGACCTCGTCGCCTCCCGCGCTGGGGCTCCTGCAGCGGCCTCGGGCCCAGGCCCTGTTCTGAGCAGCGTCCTCGGTGGAGGTGACCTGAGGGACTGTTAGCGGCACCTGCAGAAGCTCTCCTGCTGGCAGAGGCGGGCGGCTCCCCTCCAGCATCTGGCACAGGCCCTCCTCCCGGGGACCCTGCGTCTGGAGCCCGGCCGGGACAAGATGCAGGGGCCAGGCCCTGTGCAGAGGCCCGGACGCCGGCCTCCTCCTGTTCGAGGGGGACCCCCCACGCTGACCCGGGCGTTCCCGGTGGTCCCTGGGGCCCCGGAGGTGTCCTGCGGGGACATCAGCTCAGGTTGGGCATCACCTGCGGTCCCCTCGGGTCTGTGAGTGGGGTGGGGGCAGGTTGTGGTGGCCACGAGGCCAGAGGCCAGGGATGCAGGTGAGGGTGCTCAGAGGCTGGCGAGGTCAGCGGGCGGAGGAGAGGCCTGGCGCAGGCTGAGCGGCACAGGGGGATAGATGTGGTCCTATAGGTCAGGGGCAGCCCAGGACGCAGCCCGTAGTGAGCGCTAGGCACCCTGCCCGATCATGTTCCTGTAGTCGGGGACAATCGTCCGCTTCAGCTCCACCACCGACGAGAAGATCCACTTCACCTGAGGGGCGGCTAGGGTGAGCGCAGGCTGGAAACCACCCGGGCCGCCCCCCGCCCTGTCCCCATTCCCCGGGCCGACAGACAGCGAGGAGTTCTGGGGGGACAGGAGGCCATGATGGGGACAGTGTGGGAGAGTGAGGGACAGGGAGGGACAGGGAGGGGACAGTGGGCGACATTGAGGGACAGTGCGGGACAGTGCAGGACAGTGCAGGACAGTGAGGGACCGTGAGGGACAGTGAGGGCCTGTGAGGGACAGTGAGGGCCCATGACGGACAGTGAGGGACTGTGAGGGGACAGTGAGGGACAGTGAGGGACAGAGTGGGACAGTGAGGGACAGTGAGGGGCCTGTGAGGGGCAGTGAGGGACGGTGAGGGACTGTGAGGAGACAGTGAGGGACAGTGAGGCACAGTGTGGGCCCGTGATGGACAGTGAGGGACAGTGAGGGACAGTGTGGGACAGTGAGGGACTGTGAGGTGACATGGAGGGACAGTGAGGGCCCGTGAGGGGCAGTGAAGGATGGTGAGGGACTGTGAGGGGACAGTGAGGGACAGTGAGGGAGTGTGAGGGGACAGTGAGGGACAGTGAGGGCCCGTGAGGGACAGTGAGGGACAGTGAGGGCCCATGACGGACAGTGAGGGCCTGTGAGGGACTGTGAGGGGACAGTGAGGGGACTTGAGGGACAGTGAGGGACAGTGAGGGCCCACTAGGGACAGTGAGGGACAGTGAGGGACTGTGAGGGGACAGTGAGGGGACTTGAGGGACAGTGAGGGACAGTGAGGGACAGTGAGGGACAGTGAGGGACTGTGAGGGGACAGTGAGGGACGGTGAGGGACAGTGAGGGATGGTGAGGGACTGTGAGGGGACAGTGAGGGACAGTGAGGGCCCTTGAGGGACAGTGATGGACAGTGAGGGCCCATGACGGACAGTGAGGGCCTGTGAGGGGACAATGAGGGACCGTGAGGGCCCACTAGGGACAGTGAGGGACAGTGAGGGAGTGTGAGGGGACAGTGAGGGACAGTGAGGGCCCGTGAGGGACAGTGAGGGACAGTGAGGGCCCATGACGGACAGTGAGGGCCTGTGAGGGACTGTGAGGGGACAGTGAGGGGACTTGAGGGACAGTGAGGGACAGTGAGGGCCCACTAGGGACAGTGAGGGACAGTGAGGGACAGTGAGGGACAGTGAGGGACTGTGAGGGGACAGTGAGGGACGGTGAGGGACAGTGAGGGATGGTGAGGGACTGTGAGGGGACAGTGAGGGACAGTGAGGGCCCTTGAGGGACAGTGAGGGACAGTGAGGGCCCATGACGGACAGTGAGGGCCTGTGAGGGGACAATGAGGGACCGTGAGGGCCCACTAGGGACAGTGAGGGACAGTGAGGGACTGTGAGGGGACAGTGAGGGGACTTGAGGGACAGTGAGGGACAGTGAGGGCCCACTAGGGACAGTGAGGGACAGTGAGGGACAGTGAGGGACAGTGAGGGACAGTGAGGGCCCACTAGGGACAGTGAGGGACAGTGAGGGACTGTGAGGGGACAGTGAGGGACAGTGAGGGCCCTTGAGGGACAGTGAGGGACAGTGAGGGGATAGTGAGGGATTGTGAGGGTCTGTGAGGGGACAGTGAGGGGACTTGAGGGACAGTGAGGGGCCGGGGGCCAGGAGGAGACACAGTGGGGACAGCGAGGGCGCCGCGGGGCCGGCCCGCCCACCTTGAAGAGCGTCACGGTGGCGCTGTAGCACACGCTGAGCAGGAAGAGGGTGATGAAGATGGAGATGGTCGTCCACAGCCCGTCCAGCTCCCCGTCTTGGGCGTCAGCACAGGCCTCCTCCTCTAGCAGCAGGTCTGCAGAGGGAGGGCGGGGTCAGTGCTGTGCCTGCCCCCGGGGGCGGGGCTGGGCTCGTGGGGCCTCGCCGCGCGGCTCCCAGTGTGGCGCGGTGGTGGCGGGATGCCCCGGGTGGGCCGGGCCAGAGGCACCTGAGGACAGCCGCTGAGCACCGGCCCCAGCCCCCCATTCCTCCAGCCTGGGCCCCCGTCTCGGCCTGGCCAGTGGGTCCTGCTCCCTCCCCTGTGCTGTGCGCTGAGCTGGGGCGCTTGCGGGGAGGGTGCCTGGACCCCCCGCAGGACAGTGGCTCAGGCCCTGGCCGCCTCTCCCGCTGGGGGCCAGACCCGGAGGGCGGGAGTGTCAGCAGAGCACGTGGGCTGTGGGCCCAGGGAAGGGGCAGCACAGTGCTGGTCTCTGTCCCATGGGAGCTGGAGGGTGGGGACCAGCCTGGGGTCTACGGTGAGGGCTCGTGAGACCCAGCTCTGTGGTCGGGTGTGCGTCTGTGCGGCTGCCCTGTGGGAGGGCCCGTGTGCAAGGCCCGCGTGTGTGCACGCGTGTGGGTGTTGTGGAGGGTGCACTGCACACGTGTGTACGTGGGCAGGTGAGTGCATGTGGATGAAGGCGGTGGTGTGCCGGCTGGTGTGGCTCAGTGGGGGGCTTGTTTTCAATGGCTCTGGGCTCAGTGTCCATGGGTGCGTATGGAGGGTCCCTCCCTGGGCACTCAGGGCTGCTTGCCTCTGCCCCTTGTGGGCACAGGGATGAGTGTCCCCACGAGTGCACTGGTGGCAGGGACAAGCAGGGCAGAGCCACCTGGCCTGAGGGGGGGTCCTGATATCCTGTGCCCGACAGTGCAGCAGGGCCGTCCCCCAACCCTGGGTCGCATGTGGTCCCCGTGAGGGCAGAGAGCCGGCACGTGGACTCTGGAGCCGGGGACAGGAATGTAGGGACGAGGACGGCCAGTGTCCCACTGCTTGGGCTGGAACAGGGGTGGGAAGAAGTGGGTACTCATTCTCCTGAGGGTCTCTGGTGGGCTTCTCCCATTCCGGGCACACACTCCAGCCCCAGCAGCTGCCGGGTGGAGGGCGGCCGGAGCAGCTGTCCCCTCCGGGAGAGGCCCTCCCCGGCCTCGGGCAGCCCCCAAGCGGCCTGCGCAGACCCGCACACTCTGGGTCCGGCCCTGAAGGGGGTCAGCTCTCCCGCACTGGTGGTGACAAACTGTGAGCCAGAGCCGGGTCCGCCCCTGCCCCATGCAGGCCCGGCGTGCCCCAGGGCTCTGCTCGGAAAGAACCATGACAGCATTGCGGGGTCCCAGGGCGGCGCTGGGTGCTTTATTTCATGGCGCCCGGGAGGAATGTACACAGGGCTGGGGCTCAGGCGTCCTCGCTGGACCCTGAGAGCCCACGGGGCGGAAGGGCTCGCTGGGGCAGCACTGCCGTGCGGCTCATTTACCCGAAGACTGGGTGATGGACTTCTGTGCGTTGTGATTGTGTAGAGCCTCGTGCAAAACCACACACGTGTAGGTGTCTCCCCGCTGCCAGCTCTTCTTGTCCACCCTGAGCTTGCTGTACAGGAAGAAGGACCCGTCGGCATCCAGCTGGGGTGGGGTCGTGCCATAGTTGTCCTCTTGCTCCGGCTGCCCGTTTCTCTGCCACTCCACGTCGATGTCGCCCGGGTAGAAGTCGATGACCATGCAGGTTATGCTGACGCTGACTGAGCTCTTGGCCAGCTCTTCCCGTGCTGGGGCCAGTATGTACACCTGCGGCTCCCGGGGCTGCCCTGTGGGGAGAGGTATGGCTGTTAGCACGATGGTCACTGCTCTTGGCCCCCAGGGACCCTCCTGCGCCCGTCTACCTGACCCACCTTTGGCCTTGGAGATGGTCCTCACGATGGGGGCCGGGAGGCCTTTGTTGTTGACCTTGCACTTGAACTCCTTTCCCTTCAGCCAGTCCTGGTGCTGGATGGGCAGGGCGCTGACCACACGGTAGGTGCTGTTGAACTGCTCCTCCCTTGGCTTTGTCTTGGCCGTGTGCACCTCTACATCGTCCACGTACCAGGAGAACTGGACATCGGGCTCCTCGTGGCCCACGTCAACCACAACGCAGGTGACCCTGGGTGTTTGGGATATTGTGAGGGTGTCCCTGGGTGTCGGGGGGAAGATGAAGACGGACGGTCCTCCTGGGAGCTCAGGGGCTAGTCGGGGAGACACGGTAGGGAGTCAGCCCCTGGGTGGACCTCCTCTTGGCCACCCATCCATCCCCCTCCCCCAAGCCCCAAGGCCACGCCTGGGCTAGGTCCACCCCCGAGGTGCGTAGGATGAGGCCGGCTGACTTACGTGGACATTTGGGACACTGTTGGCATTCAGGACACTTGGGGACTTTGGGGCGATTGATCTCTGCAGAGAACAGACTGGAGGTTACCGGGGTTGGGGATGACCCAGGGCTGGGCTTAGGGCAGGGACAGGTTTTGGCAGGTGAGACCTGTGCCCACGTCTGTGGCCCCAGGGACTGGGGGAGGCATCCAGCCTGTGCCCACACTAGATCTGGTGGAAATGCCCAGAGGACCCCCTCCCTGAGCCTGGGAGGCCTTCAGGTGAGGGAGAGAGACAGGCCTCCCGTGACACCCTGGGCGGGATTCACCATCCCTGGTGTGCGGTCCGTTCAGGTGGGAGGCTGACCCTGGGCCTGTCTCGTAGTGGACACCCTCCCTGTGGCCCGTCCTCTCACCGATGCGCTTGTCCACCTTGGTGCTGCTGGCCGGGTGGGCTACGTTGCAGGTGAAGGTCTTGCCGGACGAGGTGCTGGCAGGCACGGTCACAATGCTGCTGAGAGAGTACAGCCCCGAGGACCCTCGGACGGATGGGAAGGTGTGCACGTTGCTGGATTGGGCGCCTGAGTTCCAGGTCACGGTCACTGGCTCAGGGACGTAGCTCGAGACCAGGCAGCCCACGACCACTGTGGAGCCAGTTGTGCTCCCACAGCTGGAATCCAGAGGGTAGACTGCTGGGGCCGTGACGGAGGCTGTGAGAGAGGAGGCCGTGTGACTGCCAGGGCCTCACCCCTGCGAGGGTCCGGGCAGGGCATCAGGCGTGCAGGCCTGGGGCACCGTTGAGCCCAGAGACTATGTGCTTCCAGAGAGTCTGAAGACCAGCGGCCCAGCATGGCTGTCTCCCACCCCAGGTCCCTGCGTCTGCAGCTGTGGGCTCCAGGCACAGCTGGGGGCCAGTGCTGGGTGACCACTGAGCCCAGGGTCTAACAGATCCCCGGGGCCCCTACCCTCCTGTGGGTGTCTGGCCTGATCAGGCCCTCGGTCTGAGCCCTGACCAGTGGCTACTGCTCCCTGAGCCCACTGCCCTGCTCTGCTCCTGTGCCCTTGTCCTGGCCTGCTCTTTGCCACCCAGGGCCCCTGTGTTCTGGATCAGCTCTGCCCACTGGCATCCCGGGAGCCTTGCACTGCCCCTGGCCTTCTCCGCCTGCAGGGTGCTAGCACCCCAAGTCCCATTCCCCGGCTGGACCTATCCCCTCTGACCCTGCTCTGTGCAGCCCAGGTATGCAGACCCGTCTGAGCCCCCAAAGAGCCCCTCGTTTCCCCTCTGCCAGGTCCACTGCCCTGTCAACCCCACCTCGCTTCTGCACATTCACCCCTCCTGTCCCAGCTCCTACAGTCTCCTGGAACAGGGTTGGGACCCTGGATACAAGAACTGCGGCCCATTGGGGCCCCTCAGGGTCGACCATGCCCCTTCAGCCCCAGAGACCTGCACTCCCAGGTTCCCTCTCCACCTGGCCTTGCCATCCACAAAGCCCCTCCCAGCAGATCAGGGCTCCCTTTTCCTCCGCCTTTCTTCCTCTAACTCTGGCGCACCTGGGGCAGCCCCTGCCCTCACAGGCCCCCGCTGCCCTGCACAACCCCGCCTGCTCCCCTGAGTTCTTGGAGTAGCCCCCTGCGCCCGGCCTTACCAGCCCCCTGAGCTCCAGCGGAAAGGCTGCTCTCCTTTCTCAGGGCACTCAGGTTCCCCTCATCTAGATGCTCCCTCACCTGCCTCCACCCCTCATCCTGGCCCCTCAGCTGAGCGCGGGCTTCCTGTCCATCGAGTGTCTAGCCTCTGCCCATCTGCGCTCCGGTTCACCATCTCAGGCCTGAGTCGTCCCTGCCCTTGTGCCCCTTCTCTCCTGCCCTGGGCCCTCTGCACACCCCAGGGGGGCCCCCAGCCCGCTCTCCTGTAGGACTCCCTGCTCTGCCCCCACTGCCAGCTGCCCTGCGTCCTGCCCTCCCAGCCCCCTAGGCTCAGGTCTCTGGGCTCAGCTCAGGGATGCTGTATCCTCATGTCATCTGCTCAGCTGGCGTCAGACTGCCTACTGTCCCTGGAGCGCTGGGCCCATAGCACCAACGGTCCCTGCACCCTATGACACTTGCCTACTCACCTGCTCACCCCAGTACCTGGTCTGCTGAGGTCCTGGGCAGGTCCCTGTCCTCCCAAACCCCTGTTCACCTGCACAAGCTCTCCCTGCTCCCCAAAGCTCCCAGGGCAGTCCCAACCCCTCCCAGGCTCCTTTTCACCTGCACAAGGCGTACCTGCTACCCCAAAGCTCCTGGGGCAGCCCCTTACCCTTCCACCCACCATGCTCAGCTGCAGAAACTCTACCTGCTCCCACATGCTCCCAGGCAGCCCCCTGTCCTCCCAGCCCCAGGCTCACCTAAACTAGCTCTACGTGCTCCACTAAAGCTCCCAGGCAGCCCCCTGCCCTTCCAGCCCCAGGCTCACCTACACTAGCTCTACGTGCTCCACTAAAGCTCCCAGGCAGCCCCCTGCCCTTCCAGCCCCAGGCTCACCTACACTAGCTCTACCTGCTCCCACATGCTCCCCGGCAGCCCCCCGTCCTTCCAGCCCCAGGCTCACCTACACTAGCTCTACGTGCTCCCCAAAAGCTCCCAGGCAGGCCCCTTCCCTCTCAGCCCGAGGCTCAGCTACAATAGCTCTACCTGCTCCCCCAAAGCTCTCAGGCAGCCTCCTACCCTCCCAGCCCCAGGCTCATCTACATTAGCTCTCCCTGCTCCCCGAAAGCTCCCAGGCAGCCCCCTTCCCTCCCAGCCCCATGCTCACCTGCAGAAGCTCTACCTGTTCCGCCAAAGCTCCAGGGCAGCCCCCTGCCCTCCCATCCCCAGGCTCACATGCATTAGCTCTAACTGCTCTCCCAATGCTACCAGGAAGCCCCCTAACCGTCCCAGCCCTGTGCTCACGTGCAGAAGCTCTACCTGCTCCCCAAAAGTTCCAGGGCAGCCCCCGTCCTCCCAGCCCCAGGCTCACCTGCACTAGCTCTACCTGCTCCCCCAAAGCTCCCAGGCAGGCCCCTGCCCTCCCAACCCCAGGCTCAGCTACAGTAGCGATACCTGCTCCCCAAAAGCTCCCCGGCAGCCCTCTGCCCTCCTAGCCCCAGGCTCACCTACACTAGCTCTACCTGCTCCCCCAAAGCTCCCAGGCATCCCCTGCCCTCCCTGCCCCAGGCTCACCTACACTAGCTCTACCTGCTCCCCCAAAGCTCCGAGGCATCCCCTGCCCGCCCAGCCCCAGGCTCACCTACATTAGCTCTACCTGCTCCCCCAAAGCTCCCAGGCATCCCCCTGTCCTCCCAGCCCCAGGTCACCTACACTAGCTCTACCTGCTCCCCCAAAGCTCCCCGGCAGCCCCCTGCCCTCCGAGGCCCAGGTTCACCTACACTAGCTTTACCTGCCCCCCCAAATCTCCCAGGAAGTCCCCTGCCCTCCCAGCCCCAGGTTGACCTACACTAGCTCTACCTGCTTCCCAAAAGCTCACAGGCAGCCCCCTCCCCTCCCAGACCCAGGCTCAGCTACACTAGCTCTACCTGCTCCACTAAAGCTCCCAGGCATCCCCTGCCCTCCAGGCCCAGGTCACCTACACTAGCTCTACCTGCTCCCCCAAAGCTCCCGGGCAGCCTCCTGCCCTCCCAGCCCCAGGTTCACCTACACTAGCTTTACCTGCCCCCCCAAATCTCCCAGGAAGTCCCCTGCCCTCCCAGCCCCAGGTTGACCTACACTAGCTCTACCTGCTCCCCAAAAGCTCACAGGCAGCCCCCTCCCCTCCCAGACCCAGGCTCAGCTACACTAGCTCTACCTGCTCCACTAAAGCTCCCAGGCATCCCCTGCCCTCCCAGCCCAGGTCACCGACACTAGCTCTACCTGCTCCCCCAAAGCTCCCGGGCAGCCTCCTGCCCTCCCAGCCCCAGGTTCACCTACACTAGCTTTACCTGCCCCCCCAAATCTCCCAGGAAGTCCCCTGCCCTCCCAGCCCCAGGTTGACCTACACTAGCTCTACCTGCTCCCCTAAAGCTCCCCGGCAGGCCCCTGCCCTCCCAGCCCCAGACTCACCTGCACTAGCTCTACCTGCTCCCCCAAAGCTCCCAGGCAGCCCCCTGCCCTCCCAGCCCCAGGTTCACCTACACTAGCTCTACCTGCTCCACTAAAGTTCGCAGGCAGCCCTGTGCCCTCCCAGGCCCAGGTTCACCTACGCTAGCTCTACCTGCTCCCCCAAAGCTCCCAGGCAGCCCCCTGCCCTCCCAGCCCCAGGTTCACCTACACTAGCTCTACCTGCTCCCCCAAAGCTCCCAGGCAGCCCCCTGCCCTCCCAGGCCTAGGTTCACCTACACTAGCTCTACCTGCTCCACTAAAGCTCCCAGGCAGCCCCCTGCCCTCCCAGCCCCAGGCTTAAGTGCATTAGCTCTAACTGCTCCTGCAATGCTACTAGGAAGCCCCCTACCCTCCCAGCCCCGTGCTCACCTGCAGAAGCTCTACCTGCTCCCCAAAAGTTCTAGGGCAGCCCCCGGCCCACCCAGCCCCAGGCTCACCTACATTAGCTCTACATGCTCCCCCAAAGCCCCTAGGCAGCCCCCAGCCCTCCTAGCCCCAGGCTCAGCTACACTAGCTATACCTGCTCCCCAAAAGCTCAAAGTCAGCCCCCTGCCCTCCCAGCCCCAGGCTCACCTACACTAGCTCTATGTGCTCCCTCAAAGCTCTCAGACAGGCCCCTGCCCTCCTAGCCCCAGGCTCAGCTACACTAGCTATACCTGCTCCTCCAAAGCTCCCCGGCAGCCCCCTGCTCTCCTAGCCCCAGCTCACCTACACTAGCTCTACCTGCTCCTCCAAAGCTCCCCGGCAGCCCCCTGCTCTCCCAGCCCCAGGTCACCTATACTAGCTCTATCTGCTCCCCCAAAGCTCCCGGGCAGCCCCCTGCCCTCCCAGCCCCAGGTCACCTACACTAGCTCTACCTGCTCCCCCAAAGCTCCCAGGCAGCCCCCTGCCCTCCCAGCCCCAGGTTCACCTACACTAGCTCTACCTGCTCCACTAAAGTTCACAGGCAGCCCCGTGCCCTCCCGGGCCCAGGTTCACCTACACTAGCTTTACCTGCCCCCCAAAATCTCCCAGGAAGTCCCCTGCCCTCCCAGCCCCAGGTTGACCTACACTAGCTCTACCTGCTCCCCCAAACCTCCCGGCAGGCCCCTGCCCTCCCAGCCCCAGACTCACCTGCACTAGCTCTACCTGCTCCCCCAAAGCTCCCAGGCATCCCCTGCCTTCCCAGCCCCAGGCTCACCTACACTAGCTCTACCTGCTCCCCCAAAGCTCCCAGGCATCCCCTGCCCTCCCAGCCCCAGGCTCACCTACACTAGCTCTACCTGCTCCCCCAAAGCTCCCAGGCATCCCCTGCCCTCCCAGCCCCAGGCTCACCTACACTAGCTCTACCTGCTCCCCCAAAGCTCCCAGGCATCCCCTGCCCTCCCAGCCCCAGGCTCACCTACACTAGCTCTACCTGTTCCCCCAAAGCTCCCAGGCATCCCCTGCCCTCCCAGCCCCAGGTCACCTACACTAGCTCTACCTGCTCCCCCAAAGCTCCCAGGCATCCCCTGCCCTCCCAGCCCCAGGCTCACCTACACTAGCTCTACCTGCTCCCCCAAAGCTCCCCGGCAGCCCCCTGCCCTCCCAGGCCCAGGTTCACCTACACTAGCTCTACCTGCTCCACTAAAGCTCCCAGGCAGCCCCCTGCCCTCCCAGGCCCAGGCTCACCTACACTAGCTCTACCTGCTCCCCCAAAGCTCCCATGCAGCCCCCTGCCCTCCCTGCCCCAGGTTCACCTACACTAGCTCTACCTGCTCCCCCAAAGCTCCCAGGCAGCCCCCTGCCCTCCCAGCCCCCTGCTCACCTGCTGCCTCCCTGCCACTTGTCCCTGGAGCTCTGGCCCTCAGCACCCCTGCCCCTCTGGCCCACCCCTGAGCCCTCACCCTAGTGCAGCTTCCCTCCTGCCTCCTTTCGTTCCCGGGGCTGAGCTCTGTTCCCTGGAGTCGCTAGGTGCCCACCCTGTCTCCGACCCCTCTCCCCTGGCAGAGCCCCTGTCGCACCGTGGGCCCCTCTCAGAGGAGCTCCTGGCCTTCCGAGCTTCACCCTCTTTCTCCCACCACCCCGGCATCCTGCTCTGGTCGCTTCTCCCTCCAGTTGCCGGGTCACCTGCCCTCTGCCTCCCCGCTCCCGGCCCCCCAGGCCTTGCTCCCGGCCCTCAGGCCCTGGCTCCCCCCGCCCCTTGTGTAGCCTGTTCAGCTGCGTGCTCAGCCCCTCCCCTGTGCGGCCAGCTCGGGGCACACAGGAGCCCAGGCCAGCCCTGCCTGCTGTGCTCCCGCCGCTCCCGCTGTCCTGGGCCCCGGCCCCAGCCCAGAGCCCACCGCCACCCCGCCTGCCACTGCCCTGGGACTCAAGCCGGCCCCACTGTCCTGGACCGGACCCTCAGCCCCCTGCCATGGGGGGGGCCTTTCCTTCCCCTGTGCTAGCCAGGATCCTCCCTCTGTCCTCGCTCAGACCCACCTGTCCATCCTGACCTCGTCCTCAGCCCCAGCCCAGCCCTGTGCCTGCAGCACATCTGGCTGAGCGAAGCCCTGAGGCTCCCGTCCCCCAGCCCATCACGGTCCTTGAAGGCCAAGCAGCCCCACCGAGCTCTGCCGCCCCTGGGTTTTCAGTCCTGTTGTTGTGGACACGCCCCTGCCTGGGCTCCCTAGTCCCTGCCCTGGGCAGCACATGAGCCCTGGGCAGCCCGCCTTCCACCTGCCCGCTGGGCTGCTCCCGCCGCTGTGTGGGTCCCCGAGGCCAGTCTTCCCTCTGTAGCTCCATTCCACTGCCTGCCCTGGTCCTCTCAGACCCCACTCACCAAGGCTTGGGGTGCTGGCCTCGCTCCCCTGCAGCCCAGGGCTCCACGCCCCCTCCCTGCTCTGGCCCCAGGCACATGTGGCTCTTCAGGGCTGTGCTCTGTGTCTGCAGCCCTGCTTCCTAGGACTAGTAACCAGTTCCTTGAAGTGTGAACTCCTTGTCCACAACCCTGCAAACACTAAGAACAGGACTGAAACCTAGCGGCATGGCTTGCTTCCTGAAGTTCCCTTTTCTTTTGGGTGTTTTCTGTCTCAGAAGGCCTGGGGAAGTCCAGATGCCGCAGAGATGCATTATTTTGGTGTTTGTGGTGTGGTGAGTGGGGCCCAGGGACCCAGGGGACAGAGTGGGAACCCCGGCCATCACGGCTCCACCCTCCTGAGGGAATATGCCTGCTCGGCCCACAGCACCCTGGGTAATAGGTCCCTCGCCTGAGCCCTCTGGGCCTCTGAACTCTGATGGGCACCACTGCCACCTCCCCCAGCACAGATCCCCAGGACATCCTGCCCACCTCCGGAGCAGATCCCCAGGGAGTGTCGGTGTGAGGGGGCAGAGCAGAGCAGGGCTGCGCCCTTGACCTTGTGTGAAGTGCTCTACTGCCCCTCTCATGTTCTATTGGAACCAAATACTCGGGCTCTCTGGACAAGCCTCAGAGTTGCCCAATCCTGGGTTTTCTATGCCCGACCCCATCAGCCTGCATGGTCCGTGTTGGAGTCTGTGGGATGCCTGGTCTCCCAGTGCAGATGGTGGCTCTCAGAAGGGCCTTCGCCACAAGTGGACTCTCCTTTCAACAGAGTCTGGGCACTTGTATGCTGGGAAGGAGGCCACTGGGCCCTGAAGAATGGTCTTAACTGCTCACAGGCCCTCAGAGGCCAAGAAGGTCACTCACCGCCCCTAGTTTCCTCCTTATTGTACCTTTCCTAATAATTGAAACCTTTTCTTCCTGTTATTGGCCACCCGGTTTTTCCTTACAGTGCAGGACCCACTGCCCACATTTCTTTCTTTCCATTGGTTGCCGAGTGCTCTTTGTATATGAAGGAGTCCTGCCCTGTGTCACATGTGCTCATGTGCTCTGCCCCGTTTCCATGGGACTTCAGAGCCCCTTGTGGGCGGGCTTCTCCAGCTCTTTACCCTCAGGAGGGGGCTCGGCCCATGCCCACCACTGTGCTTGGCCAGCCGGCCCTCTCCCTGGTGCCTGTGGCTCCTGCCTGCGCGGCTCCCAGCTTTCTTCTCGAGGACGGTGGCGGCCAGCCCCAGACAGCTATCGCTTGTTCATCGGGACGTCCGGGCAGGCTGGTGGGATGGGGCCCGAGGACTGGCCTGTCTGCATGAGCTCAGTGGGTGGACGGCTGGGTGGTGACTGGGGCCCCAGGAGGCTGATGCCAGCCTCCACCCTGGTGCTTGTGCAGCTGTGTTCCTGCAGCCTCCTGCACTGACCACTGAATGAGCCCCTCAGGGTTTGCCCACGGGGAGTGGGACTGTTGCCTTTACCTTCGTGTGGGGTGGGGCGGTGAGTCTGGGCTGGAGGCCAGTGGCGCAGGCATGGTGGAGCCTGAACCGGGGTCTCAGTGGGCATTGAAGGACTCGAGGCGGAGCCTGGCTGGACACTTGGGTCCTCGGGGCCCAGAGCGGCCCTCTGCCCCCTTCCCTCTGGCCCCTTGTCCATGTCCTCGGGGTGGGGAACCTCCTGCTCCCCAGGTACCACAGGCACCTCCCCAAGGTATGCTCAGGTGGCAAGGGATTCTTTAATGAATTTTACTAGGAAAAGTTAGGAGACAGAGGTTGAACTGATTCCTGTGCTGGGCCCATCTATCTCCTACCTCAAATCGCCCCTGAGATATGTGGACCCAAGAAGTCTTTATTGGCAGGATGTAGGGCGATGGCCCCTCTTCTGTAGCTTCTTCAGGCTGGTATTGGGCTCATGGACCCTACCTAACTGGGGCTACAGAACTCTCGCCCTGCCTTGTTAAGGGGCCCCAGGGTGAGTTCTGCTGCCACCCTGACAGGATCTGTTTCAGGGAGTGGCTGGAATCCCTGCATCCAATCATCTCACATGGAATTGCCTTTTTAAGAGGATAAACAGACATGGGTCAAAGAGGAGAAGAGGAAAGATAGAGGTTCAAGGTCCTATGAGTGGAAGGAACCGAGAGAACAAGGACCAGGTGAGAGCCACCCCTGGGTTGCCTGTTCCCTGAGTTGAGAGGCCTCAGATAAGAAGCCCTGAGTACCTTTTTGGACTTGACCTGTTTGGTTTACCCAAAACCAGCGTTGTTCCTTTAACATGGCGCACATTCCCCCTTGGGCAGCAGCTAGCACGTAGATGGCCTTCTCAGGGGTCACTGTATCTGCAGAGATGTGGTTAGGGATAGGATCTAGCTCCCTCTTTTCATTAGCCTCAGTTAGGGTCAAAATAAGGGGTTGCTTAGGGTCTCCTAATCATAATATGGCCCCAAGGAATCCCAGAAGATCTCTCCCCTGCAGTGGGCTGGGGCTTTCGGGGACAACCAGAAAGGCATGCGAGCTCGAAGGCTGTTGAAGCCGGCAAACGAGAGGCCCAGTGAAGTAACGGGTGAGGGGCTTTCCGCCGACACCAGTTACAGTGCAGCTTTTAGAGGGAAGAGGCCAGTGTGAGAAATCAGGACAGAGTAAGAGGCTCCTGTATGGACTAAGAAGTCAATCTTCCTACCTGCCACGTCAAGGACGCCCGGGGCCCCTCGATGGAGATGGACATCTTGTTGGGGGGAGCCGCCAGAATCCCCGGGCTGACTCAGTCGTCCAGCATGGCCGTCCCAGGAGCAGGAACCCCCCTTCCCCTTCGGGACCGAGGGCAGTCCCACTCTGATGACCCGTCTGCTTGCAGACTGGGCATGGCCTGGGGGGTTCCTTCTGGCATTCATGGGCCCAATGGCCAGTCGGCTTGCATTTGAAGCATTCCCCTTTTCTGATCTTACTTCCGGACTGATGGTTGAACTTTCTTGTGTCCTTTGGGTTCTCCCGAGGTTGCAAAACGTGGCTGACAGCTGGGCTATCCGCTGAGCTTGAGCTCTGACCTGCCTCCACTCATGCTGAGTTCTTTCTCCCCCCTCCGGTTGATCTTGATTATTAAATACCTGCAAGACCACCTCTGCGAGCTGGTGCATAGGGGTTTGTGGGCCTAACTGTGACTTTTGGGGTTTTGCCTAATATCAGGGGCAGGCTGGCTGATGAAATGTTGTCCCAGCAGGGATTGCCCCTCAGGAGTGAAGGGGCCTCTGTTAGTAAACTTTCTAAACGCCTCCACAAGGTCACTTCCTTGACCTTTTCATGGCTGACTGGCTTCCTAAAGTACTTTCTCTTTCCTTCTAATAGGCATTGGACCATCGTGACCTGACAGGTCACCCAGAGGGAGCGGCCAGAAGTTTAAGAACGCATGCGCGCGCGCACACACGGAGCTCAGGGTATGTCCCGGCAGGAAGGTTGGCGCTGTTCTGGACAAGTGACAAGACAGAGGAAGGGGACTTTGAGCTCCTGGGCCCGGGTACGTGGGAAGGCAGATGCGGGTGTGGGGAGGCATGAGTCGGGCTTAACCTGAACACCCTCCAGTGGTGACGGGCTGATAAGGGCCTGCTGCGCCCTGAGGAATCGCCCTGCCCTTCCCGGTGGAAGGTGGGAGGCGAGGGTTTTTCTTGTGTTTGTTTTTTAACTTGCCCATGGCTCAAAATAATTCTTACCTCAGAGGAGCACATCTGGGGCTCCCCACGTTCGGCCCACACCCGTGTCAGCAAGCACTCCCCCCACTGCGTCCTTCTCGACTGCTCTCAATCCACTAAGCGTGGGTGGGCGCCGGCTCCTGGGGCTCCCGCTGGGCTGCACCCAGAGTCTTGAGAATCAGAAAACCCCGTCCCCGCCCCATCCCTGTAGAGTTTGACGACCAGGGTGCCGTTAGCACCCCCTTGGGCCGGCCCCTCCGCCCGTCACGTAGATGCGGCGGAGGCAGAGTTAGGCCTGGTTCCCCGACCCCCGCTGCACCCCGCCTCCCACGATGGGGCAGCGGCCCCCGCGGCAGAGTCCACCCTGGGCTGAGACCCGCCAGGACACGCAAGCAGGCTGCTTGGTGGGCGATGGCAGCCGCACGGTGGGTGGGCTCTGTCCTGGAGCAGCGAGGCTGCTGAGTCCGCGGTGGGACCCGTAGACATGCAGGCGCAAGCAGGGCGGTTGCGCACTTACAGAAGGAGACTCGGAGCCCTTGTGTTCTTGCGTGCCCAGCGGCAGCAGCTGCAGGTGGAATCGGCCAAAGGTTGGCCAGATGCTGCTGCCTGGGTCTTGCTCCCCCGGCTCCCTGGGGGTGGGGGCTCTCTCCTGGTGCAGAGGGGGCCCGCAGCTCACTGGGAAGGAAGGTGTGGGCGTGGGAGGGGCTCCCGAGGACTGAAGGAGCAGTGGCCGGGGGAGGTTCCGGGAGAGAATGTGGGTTAACCCCTCCCCGGGGGCTCACAGACGGCTCTGCGCGCTGAGGTTTGTTGTCTGGTGACCTCTGCCTGACTTCAGAGCACTCGCCGTCGCCTGGTGGAGGCTCCCGCCCAGCTAACTGAGCTGGGATTTGTCAGGCGTGGCACTGTTGTTAGGACAGTGGCTCCGTGATTTGTGAGCCCTTCCCCAAGACGGCGCAGCTGCCGTGAAGACAGTGACACGTATCGCGGTGCAGGACCAGCGGTGACCAGGAGAACGCAGCCCCTTGGCTGTGACCTTTGTGGCTGGGCGTGGGCGTGGGGCGTTGACTGGTCCCCTTCCTCTGCCTCAAGCGTGGAAGGTTGCCACATTCCTCCCGACGGCGGGACTCACCTTCACAGCCAAGCCAAGTGCAAGAGCCCCGGTAACACAGTATTCTTTCCTAGGGGAAGTCTCTACATTTTGTCTCTAAAGGTGGAGAAGGGCTCCGGCTGCCCATAGCAGGACCACATGGAGGCCACCTTCTCGAGAAGCTCGTGTGCCTGGTGGGCACCCAGTGCAGATTACAAGTGCCCGCCCCACTTTTCAGCAGGTTTGTGACACCTATCGTCCTTCATATCCAAGATGCAGTGCCTTGCACGGTGCTCTATTACTTTACGCACCATTTAGAAAGGAAAATGCCGCCCAGGGAACAGAACGGACCTAATGCTTAAAACTTAGCATTTTCACATTGTACGTATAGAAACATGGCCTTTAGACTTAATCAGGCATTGGTGCTGGGCTCTCGATCTGGCTTTCCAGTGCAACTTTGACCCCCTCTTCAGGACTGCTGCTAAGTGCATTGGACCTGCCCTCCCATCCTCTCTGGAGTCAGTTGGTTCCTTTGGGTTAGAAGAAAACTCCATTGTGTCTCAGGATATATTCGTCTCCAGGGAAACAGAATCAATAGGATGTACCTATGTCTGTACCTATATCTGTATCTGTCTCTGTCTCATCTGTATCTAGAAGGAGATTTATTATAAGGCAGTGGCTCACACGATGATAATCCACAATGTGCAGGGTGGCCCTCAGGCTGGAGACCCAGGGGAGCTGACGTGGAGAGTTCAGATCTGAGGGCCGTCTGCTTTGGCTTGCTGAGAGAGGATGTCTGGAGGGAAAGGTTTTTGAGATCCCACATGTCTGAGAATGTCTTTATTCTACCCTTACATTTTACTATCAGTTTGGGGGCAGAATTCTGTTAGAAATAATTTTTCTTCGCCATCTGATTGCACGTCCCCCTCAGCGACAGAACATTCTAGAATCACCTAAGGAGCTCAGGTAAGGGGTGACCTCTCCCCACCCAGGTCCACCTCCAAGTGCTGGACTGGAACAAAGGTAATTTGATGGAGAAGGGGTAGTCTTTTCAACAGATGGTGCTGAAACATCTGGATGTCCACATGCACAAAATGAACCTAAGTGTAAACTTAACAGCAGTCACAAAATTAACTCATTGACCTAAATATAAAACATAAAACTACGGAACTTCTAGAAAATAGCAGAAAATCTAGGTGATCATGGTGTTGGCAATGAGATTTTAGATACAACACCAAAAGCACACTTCATGAAAAAGAAAAGTTCATTAGCTGAACTTACTTAAAATGAAAAATGTCTGCCTGTGAAAGACACTGTCAAGAGAATGAAAATACAAGCCACAGATGTCTAGAAACATGCAAAACACGTAGCTGATAAAGGACTTGTGTCCAAAATGTGCAGAGCACTGTTAAAATCCAACAGTAAGGAAACAAACAACCCAATTTAAAAAAGCGCAAAAGATCTGAGCAGACCTCTCACCACAGAAGACTACAGACACAGATAAGTACATGACAAGATGCTCCATATCACGTCATTAGAGACTGCAAATTTAAACAGCAGTGACATACCACTACACATCTTTAAAATGGTGAAAATCTGGAAACAATGAACAAACATCCTGACAATTCCAAACGTTGGAGAGGAGGTGGAGCCGCGGAAACTCTCACCCACTCTTGGTGGAGCACAGCATGGCGCAGCCAGTTTGGAAGCCAGTTTGGCAGTTTCTTAAAAATCTACACATAATCTTACCATACAAACCAACAACTGCACTGCTAGATATTTATCCAAATGAGCTGAAAACTTATGTCCTCCTCAAAACCTGCACACAGATGTTTATAGTTGATAAATGTTTATAGATGCTGTATTCATAATTGCCCAAACTTGGAAGCAACCAAGATGTCCCTCAGTAGGTGAGTTGGATTAATAGTGTGGTACATCCAGACAATGGGATAGTATTTTGCAATAAAGAGAAATGAGTTATCTGTTTCTGTTGAATCGATCCTTTCATCATTGTATAATGTCCTTCTTAGTCTCTGTGACTGTTTTTCACTTTAAAGTCTGTTTTGTCTAAATGTGCCCGTCCCAGCTTTCTTTTGTTTACCATTTTCACGGAATACTGTTTTCCATCCCTTCACTTTCAGCCCATGTGTGTGTTTAAATCTAAAGTGAGTCTCTTGTGGACAGCACATTGTTGGGTCTTGTTTTTCCTCCATTCAGCCACCCTATATCTTTTGACTGGATAATTTAACCATTTACATTTAAAGTAATTATTGGTAGGGAAATGCCTACTATCACCATTTTGTTAATAGTTTTCTCTCTGCCTTGTAGTTATTTTGTTCCTCTTTTTCTTTCTTGTTCCCTTACTTTGTGTTTCATTGATTTTTTTTTTTTTTTTTTTGGGCTGCATCACACTGCATGCAGGATCTTAGTTCCCTGACCAGGGATTGAACCTGCACCCTCTGCACTGGAAGCAGGGAGTCTTAACCACTGGACTGCCAGGGAAGTCCCTGTGTTTCATTGATTTTTTTTTGTGGTGATATTCTTTGATTCCTTTGCTGTTCAATGGGTATAAAGTCTCAGAAATGCAAAATGAGTTAAGTTCTAGGATCTGCTATACGATATGGTACCCGAGGTAACAACACTGCACTGTGCACCTTGACATGTTTTAGAGAGAAGATCTCATGTTAAGTGTCCTACACACACATACACACACACACACCTCCAAAACAATAAACCCAAAGGCACGAGGAAACTTTTAGAGGTAATGGATATGTCTGTTACCTTGATTGTAGTGATGGTTTCATAGGTGTATGCATGTGTCCAAACTCATGTATACATTAAATACATGCAGGTATTTTATATATCAATTATACCTCCATAAAGCTGTTAAAAAAGAAGTTAATAAAAAATAAATAAGCTATCAAGCCACAAAAACACATGGCGGAATCTTAAATGCATATTGCTAAGTAAAAGAAGCCAATTGGAGAAGGCTACATGCTGTGTGATTCCAACTATATGATTTTCAGAAAGGCACCTCTAGACAGACAGAAAAAAGATCACTGGTAGCCAGGGACTTGCAGGGGAGGGGTGAGGAATGAATAGGTGAAGTACAGGGGATCATCAGGGCAGTAAAATTATACTGTATGATGCTGAATTTGTGGCTACATGGTCTGCAGCTTAAACAGCATATCTGACCAAGGCAGTTCCATGGACAGTAGCCTGGGGGCCTCTGGATGCAAATGACATTGTGCGTTTGTCAAAACTCATAGAGTTGTACACATAAAGTAACTACCGTAACACCATACTGTTAACTATAGACTTCAGGTAATAATATGTGAATATTGGTTCATCATTTATAACAAATAGAGCACACTGATTCAACATATTAATAACAGGTGAGACTGTGGGTGTATGTGGGGTGCACTGGAGTACAGGGAACTCTCTGTATTTCCTGCTCAATTTATCTGTTAACCTAAAACTATTCTAAAAGAACAAAGTCTGTTTTTTAAAAAACATCATTATGCTGTGCAGAAAAACAAAAGCAGAACCACGGACAGTAGCGTAAACAGAGGGCTGGACCAAGTCAACACCACGGACAGCAGCCTCGAAGGCCTTGGGTACAAACATGGCACAGCCGTCGTCTGATGTGGAAAATGCAGCATCGTGCACAGCAAAGTAGCCTTATGTAAGGTAGTTTCAGATTAAGAAAGCATTCTGGACCATCGTCCCGTGACCTCATGTGTCTTAGGGGGTAAACCATGTCCATTTTTGTAACCTGATGGCCCAAGTTCTTGGAGTCATGCATGCATGGACCATGAGAAGAACAGATTGATCCTGAGTAGGGTAGGCGGAACTCTAAGATGTTCCTTATTTTGATGTGAAATTTGTATCTATATATAAATATATTAATATAAATATATTTAAATTAAAGTATAGTTGATTCTCCCAAGTTCAGTTAACATTCTTATTACTAATGCTTTGAATTCTTTGGTACATTGTTTATTTGTTTCATTAGCTGTTTTTTCAGGGGTTTTCTCTTGCTCTTTCAATTGAGACCAGTTACTCTGTCTTTTAATTTTGCTTAACTTTCTCTGTATCTATGAGATTAGGTGAAGCAGTCACCTATCCTGGTCTGGAAGGGGTGTCCTTGTGTGGGAGTGTCCCTATGCGGTCTGTGTGTGCCCAGTGCCTTTGGTGGGAGAGCTGGCTCTGATGTGAGCACCGGTCATGTCTGCCCCTAGGGTGTGCTGGCAGCTACCACCTTGGTAGGAGGTGAGGCTGGAGATGGAGGGGCTGGAGCCCAAGCCACGTGTGAGCCAGAGCTTCTCCTTTGTTCAGGGGTCATCAACCCCCTACTGGGGAAGGGTCAGGTCTCAAGTTTCTGGGGCAGAAGCCCTGAGGGTTGGGTCTGATCTGGTTCTGGTCCCTCTAAGGGCGCACTCTCCCCCCTCCCAGCAATGGCACCTTCACCTCGAGGAGAGCAGAGCTGGAACAAGAGGGGCCAGAGTGGGTGCCCGTTGTGGGCCAGGGTGTGCGCTGGGACAGCCCTTGCACCCCAGCAGACCCGACACAGCTCCCAGTCCACCACCTCCACAAATGCGGGCAGTGGCCGCTCTCAGCCCCTTCAGATGCGGATGTCGCTGGAAACTGGCTGGAGCCCTGGATGTTTCCAGTCTCCTCCCTCCACCTTGTTCCCAGGAGTAAGCAGGTGTGTGCGTGCTCAGC
The DNA here is from genome assembly GCF_008692025.1 of Phocoena sinus. Lineage (NCBI taxonomy): Eukaryota > Metazoa > Chordata > Mammalia > Artiodactyla > Phocoenidae > Phocoena > Phocoena sinus. The sequence goes on from NC_045764.1 coordinate 178,292,537, forward strand.
ATGAGCAGTCTAGGCTTCTTACAGTCCTCCTCTTAGTCCCACTGGTTTTCAAACCAGCTAAGGGGACTCATATTCCTGGTGGCGGACCCCAGGGCTGGGGAGCCCAACATGTGGGTTGAAGTGCTCACTCCCCAGGGAGGGTCTCCAAGACTGTACACGCCTCTGCCTCTTCTGTGTCCCTCCTAAGAAGTGGTTCCTGACCCAGTCGCTCCTCTTCCTTTCCTACCTGACTCCGTGTGGACCTTTCTTGCAGCCTTGGTTATACGTCCTGCCAGCCTCCAGTGAGTCTTCAGTGAGAACTGCTCTACACGTACATGTGACTTTGATGTGCTCGTGGTGGGAGGGGAGCTTAGGGTCCTCCTACCCCACCATCTCCATCTCCTCCTCCCTTAACCAATTCTTTTCTTTTTTCCACCCTCCCACTCCCTTACCATCTGGCATAAGATGTGTTAGTGGTGATTTACTGTATCACAGTGTATAAGATGCAGGATACCCAAAGTTGAGTGTTATTCATCAAGAAGAGAAATGAACATCCCCCAAAGATATTTAAACTGATATGTTGGACTTCATCTCCTCTTTCTGGAGGCATGTTTTAAGTTGAATGCGAGACAATTTCACTGGATTAGGTGGAAGATAATATTGCTTTTTCTTTTTCTAATTTGGAAACTAAAAGTGGTCCAAAGTGGTTGACAAGGAGTGGTTTGTGGTGGTTTTGGTCTGTGTCAAGTTTCTAAGCTCTAACTGGATTTCTTAGACTTCCCTTCCCTGTGTGTCCCCCTAGATTAGGGTTGGTCTTAAAAAGTTTACAGTTTTTGGAAAGCAAGCATGAAGCAGCAGTCCTGGAAGGCTGGTGCAGAGCCCCAGTGCTGCCAAGGCCCATGCGTCTTGTCACTGACCTGCACACTCACTTTGTTAGTGTGGAGAAGCTGCTTCTGCAGCCCCTGCAGATACCCTTCAGGTTGTCTGAGTCCTGGGCCAGGCAGAAGTGCAGCTCCATCCTGAGGGTCACAGGTGTGAGAGAGACACAGGCTCCAGATTTTCCTGAAGGGTTTCAGTTTCTTTATGGGTTAGTTTTCTCTTGCTTTCCTCTACTTAAAATTAAAAAAAAAAAAAACAAAAAACTGTCGTAAAATACGCATAGCAAAATTTACCATGTTAAACCCTATGTACAGTTCAACGTGTACAATGATGTTAAATTCATTCATAATATTGTGCAACCATCCCCATCATCCATCCCCATCACTCTTTTCATCTTGTAAAACCAAAATTCTATACCCATTCAACAATAAGCCCCTATTCTCCCCCCACCTCCCACCTGGTAACCACCGTTCCACTTTCTCTTTCTGTGAATTAGACAACTCTAAGTACCTAAATATAAGTGGAATCATACAGTATTTATCTTTTTGTGACTAATATTTCACTTAGCATAATGTCATCAAGGTTCATCCAAGTTGTAACGTATGTCACAATTTCCTCTTTAAGGGGGATAATATTGTATTGTATGTATATACCACATTTTGCTTATCCATTCATCCATCCATGGACATTTAAGTTGCTTCCACATTTTAGCTATTGTGAATAATGTTGCTGTGAACATGGGTATAAAAGTATCTCTTCAAGACCCTGCTTTCAATTCTTTTGGGTATATACCCAGAAGTGAAATTGCTGGATCATATGTAGTTCTTTTTTAAATTTTTTGAGGAACTTCCAAGCTGTTTTGCACAGCAGCTCTGTCATTTTACATTCTCACCAACAGTGCACAAGGGTTCCAGTTTCTCCATATCCTTGCCAACATTTGTTATTTTCTGTTTTTTAAAAAATCGTAGCTATTCTAATGTATGTGTGAGGTGGTATCACATTGTTGTTTGGATTTGCATTTCTCTAATGATTTGTGATACTGAGCACCTTTCCATGTGCTTGTTGGCCATTTATATATTTCCTTTGGAGAAATGTTAATTCAAGTTCTTTGCCCATTTTTGCATCAGGTTAGTTATTTCTTTGTTGTTGAATTTTAGGAGTTCTCTGTATATTCTGGGTATTAATTCCTTATCAGGAATTTGCAAATGTTTTCTCCCATTCTATGGGCTGCCTTTTTATTCTGTGGATAGTGTCTTTTTTTATTTTAACATCTTTATTGGAGTATAATTGCTTTACAACTTTGTGTTAGTTTCTGCTTTATAAAAAAGTGAATCAGCTATATGTATACATATGGGGATAGTGTCTTTTGATGCATGAAATTTAAAAATTTTCATGAAGTCTAATTTGTCTCTTCTTTTGTTGCCTATACTTTTTTTTTTTTTTTCGGCACGCGGGCCCCTCACTGTTGTGGCCTCTCACGTTGCGGAGCACAGGCTCCGGATGCGCAGGCTCAGTGGCCATGGCTCACGGGCCCAGCTGCTCCACGGCATGTGGGATCCTCCTGGACCGGGGCACGAACCTGTGTCCCCTGCATCGTCAGGCGGACTCTCAACGACTGCGCCACCAGGGAAGCCCTGTTGCCTATACTTTTGGTGTCATATCCAAGAAATCACTGTCAATTTTAATGTTGTGAAGCTTTTGCCCTATGTTTTCCTCTAAGAGTTTTGTAGTTTAAAGTCCTACATTTAAGTCTGATCCATTTTCAGTTAGTTTTTGTACACAGTATTAGACAAGGGTCCAACTTCATTCTCTTGCATGTGAATATCCAGTTTCCCAGTACCATTTGTTGAAAAGATTGTCTTTTCCCAATTGTATACTCTTGGCACCCTTGTCAACAATCATTAGATCATATATGTGAGGGTGTATTTCTGGACCATATTTTAGTCCATTGGGCTATGTCTTTCTTTATGCCAGTACCACACTGGTTTGATTACTGTAGCTTTGTAGTAAGTTTTGAAATTAGGAAGTGTGAGTCCTAAAACTTTGTCCTTATTTTTCATGATCATTCTCACCATTTGGGGGTCCTTTGAGATTCCGTATAGATTTTAGGATGGGCTTAAAAAATTTTTCTGAAAAAAATGTAATTGGGATATTTTAAAACAACTTTATTGGAGTATAATTGCTTTACAATGGTGTGTTAGTTTCTGCTTTATAACAAAGTGAATCAGCTATACATATACCCCAATATCTCCACCCTCTTGGTCTCCCTCTCACCCCTCCCTATCCCACCCCTCTAGGTGGTCACAGAGCACCCAGCTTATCTCCCTGTGCCATGCAGTTGCTTCCCACTAGCTATCTCTTTTACATTTGGTAGTATATAGAAGTCCATGCCATTCTCTCACTTCATCCCAGTGTACCCTTCCCCCTCCCCGTGTCCTCAAGTCCATTCTCTACATCTGTGTCTCTATTCCTGTCCTGCCCCTAGGTTCTTCAGAATTTTTTTTTAAGATTCAATATATATGTGTTAGCATACAGTATTTGTTTTTCTCTTTCTGATTTACTTCACTCTGTATGACAGTCTCTAGGTCCATCCACCTCACTACAAATAACTCAATTTTATTTCTTTTTATGGCTGAGTAATATTCCATTGTATATATGTGCCACATCTTCTTTATCCACTCATCTGTCAATGGACACTTAGGTTGCTTCCATGTCCTGGCTATTGTAAATAGTGCTGCCATGAACATTGTGGTACATGACTCTTTTTGAATTATGGTTTTCTCAGGGTATATGCCCAGTAGTGCGATTGCTGGGTCATATGGTAGTTCTATTTTAAGTTTTTTAAGGAACCTCCAAACTGTTCTCCATAGTGGCTGTACCAATTTACATTCCAACCAACAGTGCAAGAAGGTCCCCTTTTCTCCATACCCTCTCCAGCATTTATTGTTAGCAGATTTTTAGAGGATGGCCATTCTGACTGGTGTGAGGTGATACCTCATTGTAGTTTTGATTTACATTTCTCTAATGATTAGTGGTGCTGAGCATATTTTCACGTGTTTGTCAGCAATCTGTATGTCTTCTTTGGAGAAATGTCTATTTAGGTCTTCTGCCCATTTTTGGATTGTGGTGTTTGTTTTTTTGATATTGAGCTGCATGAGCTGATTGTATATTTTGGAGATGAATCCTTTGTCAGTTGCTTCATTTGCAAATATTTTCTCCCGTTCTGAAGGTTGTCTTTTCATCTTGTTTTTGGGTTCCTTTGCTGTGCAAAAGCTTTTAAGTTTCATTAGGTCCCATTTGTTTATTTTTGTTTTTATTTCCATTTCTCTAGGAGGTGGGTCAAAAAGGATCTTGCTGTGATTTATGTCATAGAGTGTTCAGCCTATGTTTTCCTCTAAGATTTTACAGTGTCCGGCCTTACATTTAGGTCTTTAATCCACTTTGAGTTTATTTTTGTGTATGGTGTTAGGGAGTGTTCTAATTTCATTCTTTTACATGTAGCTGTCCAGTTTTCCCAGCACCATTTATTGAAGAGGCTGTCTTTTCTCCACTGTATATTCTTGCCTCCTTTATCAAAGATAAGGTGACCATATATGCGTGGGTTTATCTCTGGGATTTCTATCCTGTTCCATTCATCTATGTTTCTGTTTCTGTGCCAGTACTATACTGTCTTGATTAATGTAGCTTTGTAGTATAGTCTGAAGTCAGGGAGCCTGATTCCTCCAACTCCGTTTTTCTTTCTCAAGATTGCTTTGGCTATTCGGGGTCTTCTGTGTTTCCATACAAATTGTGCAATTTTTTGTTCTAGTGCTGTGAAAAATGCCAGTGGTAGTTTGACAGGGATTGCATTGAATCTGTAGATTGCTTTGGATAGTAGAGTCATTTTCACAATGCTGATTCTTCCAATCCAAGAACATGATATATCTCTCCATCTGTTTGTATCATCTTTAATTTCTTTCATCAGTGTCTTATAATTTTCTGCATACAGGTCTTTTGTCTCCTTAGGTAGGTTTATTCCTAGATATTTTATTCTTTTTGTTGCAATGGTAAATGGGAGTGTTTTCTTAATTTCAGTTTCAGATTTTTCATCATTACTGTATAGGAATGCAAGAGATTTCTGTGCATTAATTTTGTACCCTGCTACTTTACCAAATTCATTGATTAGCTCTTGTAGTTTTCTGGTAGCATCTTTAGGATTCTCTATGTATAGTATCATGTCATCTCCAAACAGTGACAGCTTTACTTCTTTTCCGATTTGGATTCCTTTTATTTCTTTTTCTTCTCTGATTGCTCTGGCCAAAACTTCCAAAACTATGTTGAATATTAGTGGTGAGAGTGGGAAACCTTGTCTTGCTCCTGATCTTAGTGGAAATGGTATCAGTTTTTCACCATTGAGGATGATGTTGGCTGTGGGTGTGTCATATATGGCCTTTATTATGTTGAGGAAAGTTCCCTCTATGCTTACTTTCTGGAGGGTTTTTATTATAAATTGGTGTTGAATTTTGTCGAAAGTTTTCTCTGCATCTATTGAGATGATCATATGGGTTTTCTCCTTCAATTTGTCAATATGGTGTATCACGTTGATTGATTTGCGTATATTGGAGAATTCTTGCATTCCTTGGATAAACCCCACTTGATCATAGTGTATGATCCTTTTAATGTGCTGTTGGATTCTGTTTGCTAGTATTTTGTTGAGGATTTTTGCATCTATGTTCATCAGTGATATTGGCCTGTAGTTTTCTTTCCTTGTGACATCTTTGTCTGGTTTTGGTATCAGAGTGATGGTGGCCTCGTAGAATGAGTTAGGGAGTGTCCCTCCCTCTGCTATATTTTGGAAGAGTTTGAGAAGGATAGGTGTTAGCTCTTCTCTCAATGTTTGATAGAATTAACCTGTGAAGCCATCTGGTCCTGGGCTTTTGTTTGTTGGAAGATTTTTAATCACAGTCTCAATTTCAGTGCTTGCGATTGGTCTGTTTATATTTTCTGTTTCTTCCTGGTTCAGTCTAGCAAGGTTGTGCTTTTCTAAGAATTTTTCCGTTTCTTCCAGGTTGTCCATTTTATTGGCATACAGTTGCTTGTAGTAATCTCTCCTGATCCTTTGTATTTCTGAAGTGTCAGTTGTTACTTCTCCTTTTTCATTTCTAATTCTATTGATTTGAGTCTTCTCCCTTTTTTTCTTGATAAGTCTGGCTAATGGTTTATCAACTTTGTTTATCTTCTCCAAGAACCAGCTTTTAGTTTTACTGATCTTTGCTATTGTTTCCTTCATTTCTTTTTCATTTATTTCTGATCTGATCTTTATGATTCCTTTCCTTCTGCTAACTTTGGGGTTTTTTGGTTCTTCTTTCTCTAATTGCTTTAGCTGTAAGGTTAGGTTGTTTATTTGAGATATTTCTTGTTTCTTAAGGTAGGACTGTATTGCTAGAGCTTCCCTCTTAGAACTGCTTTTGCTGCATCCCATTGGTTTTGGGTCATCCTGTTTTAATTGTCATTTGTTTCTAGGTATTTTTTGATTTCCTCTTTGATTTCTTCAGTGATCTCTTGGTTATTAAGTAGTGTGTTGTTTAGCCTCCATGTGTTTGTATTTCTTACAGATTTTTCCTGTAATTGATATCTAGTCTCATAGCGTTGTGGTCAGAAAAGATACTTGATATGATTTCAATTTTCCTAAATTTACCAAGGCTTGATTTGTGACCCAGCGTATGATCTATCCCAGAGAATGTTCCATGAGCACTTGAGAAAAATGTGTATTCTGTTGTTTTTGGATGGAATGTCCTATAAATATCAATTAAGTCCATCTTGTTTAATGTATCATTTAAAGCTTGTGTTTCCTTATTTATTTTCATTCTGGATGATCTGTCCATTGGTGAAAGTGGGGTGTTAAAGTCCCCTACTATGAATGTGTTACTGTCGATATCCCCTTTTATGGCTGCTAGCATTTGCCTATGTATTGAGGTGCTCCTCTGTTGGGTGCATAAATATTTACAATTGTTATATCTTCTTCTTGGATCGATCCCTTGATCATTATGTAGTGTCCTTCTTTGTCTCTTCTAATAGTCTTTGTTTTAAAGTCTACCTTGTCTGATATGAGAATTGCTACTTCAGCTTTCTTTCGATTTCCATTTGCATGGAATATCTTTTTCCATTCCCTTACTTTCAGTCTGTATGTGTCCCTAGGTCTGAAGTGGGTCTCTTGTAGACAGCATATATACAGGTTTTGTTTTCATATCCATTCAGCCAATCTATGTCTTTTGGTTGAAGCATTTAAAACATTTACATTTAAGGTAATTATCGATATGTATGTTCCTATTACCATTTTCTTAATTGCTTTGGGTTTACCATTTTAGGTCTTTTCCTTCTCTTGTGTTTCCTGCCTAGAGAAGTTCCTTTAGCATTTGTTGTAAAGCTGCTTTGGTGGTGCTGAATTCTCTTAGCTTTTGCTTGTCTGTAAAGGTTTTAATTTCTCCATCAAATCTGAATGAGATCCTTGCTGGGTAGAGTAATCTTGGTTGTAGGTTTTTCTCCTTCATCACTTTAAATATGTCCTGCCACTCCCTTCTGGCTTGCAGAGTTTCTGCTGAAAGATCAGTTGTTAACAGTATGGGGATTCCCTTATGTGTTATTTGTTGTTTTTCCCTTGCTGCTTTTAATATTTGTTCTTTGTCTTTAATTTTTGATAGTTTGATTAATATGTGTCTTGGCATATTTCTCCTTGGATTTATCCTGTATGGGACTCTCTCTGTGCTTCCTGGATTTGATTGACTATTTCCTTTCCCATATTAGGGAAGTTTTCAACTATAATCTCTTCAAATACTTTCTCAGTCCCTTTCTTTTTCTTTTCTTCTTCTGGGACCCCTATAACTCGAATGTTTTTGCATTTAATGTTGTCCCAGAAGTCTCTGTGACTGTCCTCAATTCTTTTCAATCTTTTTCCTTTATACTGCTCTGCAGTAGTTATTTCCACTATTTTATCTTCCAGGTCACTTATCGGTTCTTCTGCCGCAGTTATTCTGCTATTGTTCCCTTCTAGAGAATTTTAAATTTCATTTATTGTGTCGTTCATCACTGTTTATTTGCTCTTTAGTTCTTCTAGGTCCTTGTTAAATGTTTCTTGCATTTTCTCTATTCTATTTCCAAGATTTTGGATCATCTTTACTATCATTGTTAAATGTTTCTTGCATTTTCTCTATTCTATTTCCAAGATTTTGGATCATCTTTACTATCATTATTCTGAATTCTTTTTCAGGTAGACTGCCTATTTCCTCTTCATTTGTTAGGTCTGGTGGGTTTTTATCTCACTCCTTCATCTGATGTGTGTTTCTCTGTCTTCTCATTTTGGTTAACTTACTGTGTTTGGGGTCTCCTTTTTGCAGGGTGCAGGTTTGTAGTTCCCGTTATTTTTGGTGTCTGACCCCAGTGGCTAAGGTTAGTTCAGTGGGTTGTGTAGGCTTCCTGGTGGAGGGGACTAGTGCCTGTGTTCTGGTGAATGAGGCTGGATCTTGTCTTTCTGTTGGGCAGGTCCACGTATGGTGGTGTGTTTTGGGGTGTCTGTGGACTTATTATGATTTTAGGCAGCCTCTCTGCTAATGGATGGGGTTGTGTTCCTGTGTTGCTAGTTGTTTGGCGTAGAGTGTCCCGCACTGTAGCTTGCTGGTCGTTGAGTGGAGCTGGGTCTTGGCATTGAGATGGAGATCTCTGGGAGATTTTCACCGTTTGATATTATGTGGAGCTGGGAGGTCTCTTGTGGACCAGTGTCCTGAAGTTGGCTCTCCCACCTCAGAGGCACAGCACTGACTCCTGGTTGGAGCACCAAGAGCCTGTCCTCCACACGGCTCAGAATGAAAGAGAGGAAAAAAGAAAGAAAGAAGAAGATAAAATAAAATAAAATGAAGTTAGTAAAATAAAAAATAATTCTTAAGAAAAAAATTCTTTAAATAAAAACAAAAAACGGACAGACAGAACCCTAGGGCAAATGGTGAAAGCAAAGCTATACAGACAAAATCACAGACAGAAGCATACACATACACATTCACAAAAAGAGGAAAAGGGAAAAAAAAAATATCGTTGCTCCCAAAATCCACCTCCTCAATTTGGGATGATCCGTTGTCTATTCATGTATTCCACAGATGCAGGTACATCAAGTTGATTGTGGAGCTTTAATCCGCTGCTCCTGTGGCTGCTGGGAGAAATTTCCCTTTCTCTTCTTTGCACGGCTCCCAGGGTTCAGTTTTGGATGTGGCCCTGCCTCCGCGTGTAGGTCGCCAGAGGGCGTCTGTTCTTCGCTCAAACAGGACGGGGTTAAAGGAGCTGCTGGTTTGGGGGCTCCGGCTCACTCAGGCCGGGGGGAGGGAGGGGTGCAGATGCGGGGCTGGCCTGCGGCGGCAGAGGCCGGTGTGATGTTGCACCAGCCTGAGACGCGCCGTGCATTCTCCTGGGGAAGTTGTCCCTGGATTCCAGGACCCTGGCAGCGGCGGGCTGCACAGGCTCCCCAGAAGCGGGGTGTGGATAGTGACCTGTTCTCGCACACAGGCTTCTTGGTGGCGGCAGCAGCAGCCTTAGCGTCTCATGCTTGTCTCTGGGGTCTGCGCTGTTAGCCGCGGCTCGCGCCCGTCTCTGGAGCTCCTTTAAGCAGCGCTCTTAATCCCCTCTCCTCGCGCACCAGGAAACAAAGAGAGAAGAAAAAGTCACTTGCCTCTTCGGCAGGTCCAGACTTTTCCTCGGACTCCCTCCCGGCCAGCCATGGTGCACTAACCCCTTCAGGCTGTGTTCAGGCCGCCAACCCCAGTCCTCTCCCTGTGCTGCGACTGAAGCCCGAGCCTCAGTTCCCAGCCCTGCCCACCCCGGCGGGTGAGCAGATAAGCCTCTCGGGCTGGTGAGTGCCGGTCGGCCCCGTTCCTCTGTGCGGGAATCTCTCCACTTTGCCCTCCGCAGCCCTGTTGCTGTGCTCTCCTCCGCGGCTCCGAAGCTTTCCCCTCTGCCACCCGCAGTCTCCGCCCGCGAAGGGGCTCCTAGTGTGTGGAAACCTTTCCTCCTTCACGGCTCCCTCCCACTGGTGCAGGGCCCGTCCCTATTCTTTTGTCTCTGTTTATTCTTTTTCCTTTTGCCCTACCCAGGTACGTGGGGGGTTTCTTGCCTTGTGGGAGGTCTGAGGTCTTCTGCCAGCGTTCGGTAGGTGTTCTGTAGGAGTTGTTCCACGTGTAGATGTATTTCTGTTGTTATCTGTGGGGAGGAAGGTGATCTCCGCGTCTTACTCTTCCGCCATCTTGAAGCTCTCCTGTTATTTTTAATAGTTATTAGTGTTGTATATTCTGCATTTTTTTCTACTTAGAAAGTTATCATGCTTTAACATATTTTTGGTCTTGCTGAATCCACCAAGACCTCTAGTACAATGTTGCTTCCAACAAATTCTCTTTAAGAAAAAATATTTAAAGGTTTTTGGTAGATAAACCTTGTCAGGCCAAAGAATTCCATTGCATTTTTAATTTGCCAAAAGTTTTATATCATAAAAGAGTGTTAAATTCTTTCAACTTTTTTTTCTGTACTTTTGAGATGATCTTAAATTTTCTCTCCTTTAATATGTTAGTGCTTTGAATGACAATGATAGATTTTGTAATGTTAAACTATCCTTATCTTTTTGAGATAAACCTGACTGGGTCATGGTGAATTATCTGTTTTTTATAAGGAGCAAAATTATTTGCTAATATTTTCTTTGGAATATTTGTATCTGTTTCATGAATGAGACTGTCCCGCAACTTTCTTTCCCATGCTATCCTTGTCTGGCTCTGGATTAAGGTTACATTGACTTGTAGAATGAATTGGGCATTATTCCCGCTTTTTCACTTTTTGCGAGTTTCTATAAAATTTGAATGATTTTTTAAAATTTGATGAAACATGGCCCTGGTATTTTTATTTGAAAAGATTTTAAACTACTTCAACTTATTTAATTAATATAGTACTATTGAGCTTTTCTGTTGAGTCATTTTTGATAAGATACTTTTCTAGGATTTTAAAATTTTATCTAAATATTAGTGCAATACATTTATTTATTATATCCTCTTACTACTTTTTTTATCAATAACTAATTTTAATCCCTCTTTTTAAATATATTTTAAAAAACTAAATTTATTTTTGGCTGTGTTGGGTCTTCATTGCTGCATGCAGGCTTTCTCTAGTTGCGGCGAGCAGTGGTTACTCATCGTTGCAGTGCATGGGCTTCTCGTTGCAGTGGCTTCTCTTGTTGCGGAGCACGGGCTCTAGATGCGTGGGCTTCAGTAGTTGCAGCACACGGGCTTAGTAGTTGCTACACGTGGGCTCTAGGGCACGCGGGCTCCAGTAGTTATGGTGTGTGGGCTCAGTAGTTGTTGCTCGCGGGCTCTAGAGTGCAGGCTCAGTAGTTGTGGTACATGGGCTTAGTTGCCCCACGGCATGTGGGATCTTCCATGGCTTGAACCTGTGCCCCCTGCATTGGCAGGCGTATTCTTAACCATGCACCACCAGCAAGTCCCAGTCCCTCTTTTTATTACAATTTTTTTTTTTGCGTTACGCGGGCCTCTCACTGTTGTGGCCTCTCCTGTTGTGGAGCACAGGCTCCGGACATGCAGGCTCAGCAGCCATGGCTCACGGGCCCAGCCGCTCCGTGGCATGTGGGATCTTCCCGGACCGGGGCACGAACCCGTGACCCCTGCATCGGCAGGCGGACTCTCAACCACTGCGCCACCAGGGAAGCCCTATTACATATATTTTTATTTTTGTTTTTTGCCATCTCTCTTTTATTCTTGCCTAGTTTCCTCAGAGGTCTGTCCCTTTTAAGAAACAATTTTGGATTTGTTGTCCCTCTTTGTTGCTTTGCTTCTTATATTTCATTGATTTTTTGTTTATATGTTTATTATCTACTTCCTTCTTTCTTTGTGTTTACTTTGCTGCTCTTTCCCCAACTTTAAAACTTGGACTCTTTATTAATTCAGTGCCTTCTCCTTTCTAAACATTTAAGGCCATGCATTTCTCTTCTGATTTGACCCACGAGACATGTGGAGTTCAATTATCCTTTTGTCCTGGATGTCTTTCTCATTTTCAGTGCTGTCAGAGAACTTGACACTGTGCCTTTAATATTTTGCAGTTTACCTGTGGCCCAACAGGTGTTGAGATTTACAGGTCGGCTATGTGTTCGGTGAGAGTGGGGCTGGCTGGACCGCGCTGGTGGACCCTGCTCTTAGGTCTGGAGCCCAGTCTAGCCAGGTCCCTGCCACCTCGCCATTGAGACTGCTCTTGGGAGGCCACCTGGATCCCCTCAGCCTCTGCCCAGACCCTTCAGGAGCAGGGATGCAGTGCAGCTCTCCCTCCACATGGCACCCCTCGTGGTGTCCCCGCCAGTCCTGGGCGCCGACCCTGCCATGTGCTGGTCCCCAGTTGGGTCCTCCGCCTCTGAGTGCTTCCCAAGCCCCTAAGTCCTGGCTGCATCGATGCTGTGATGCAGGAGGCCCTGAGGCCATTCTATCTCCACAGGCCCTCAGCCTTCTCTAGACACGTGTGTGATCTGAGTGCTTCTTTCGGTGCACACCCCCTCCCTTCAGGACCTCTTGGCTTCCACCCTCCCTCCTGCACAGCCTGCTGTCCAGTGCAAGATTGAAAAGCACCGCCCCCCCTCCAGATGCCTCCTGGGGCTTCCAATCGACCCAGAATAAAGCCCGGAGCTCAAACAGGGCTGGCATGGCCCCTGAGGTCAGCCCTGCTCTGTCTCCTGACCTCCTTCTCCCCAGACTTCCATCTGCTCACGCAGCCCTGCTGGCCTTCCCACTGCTCCTTGAACTTGCCAAGCCATTTCTGCCCTGGAACTTTTTACCTTCTGCTCCTTCTGCAAGGATGCACCTCCCCAACCCCATGCAGACTGTGCATCCTCTAAGACCACGCCAGGCACTGAGGTGCCCGTCCTTGCCTGGCTACCTTGCCCTTCGTAGGGCGTTGATCAGTTTCTAATTATATCGTTCGCCCCCCGTCAGGACAGTGGTGCCATGTGCAGTCACACAGTGTGCATCTCCACCTTAACACCTGTGTGGCACGCAGCGGGTCGGCTTGAATAGTTGCCACCTGATGGACGCTCTGCTGTTGATAGTCGCTTTTCTTTGATTACCTGTGACTTTTGACAATTTCCTGTGTTTTATTGGTTATTTGTTGTTTACAACTCGCTGGAAATGATCTCCCCCTCCTCACCTTCTGCTGAAAACTTTTCCTTGAAGTTTGTCCCATTCACGTTTTTTTCAACATTCATTTAGTTGGACTCTGTGATGATTAATTTTATGGATTAACTTGACTCGGCCACAGGACCCAGATATTTGGTCAAACACTAGTCCAAACGGTGAAGGTATTTGAAAAATGGGATTAACATTTAAATCGGTAGATGTTGCATAAAGCAGATTGTCCTATGTGGGTGGGCCTCATCTAATCAGGTGAAGGCCTTAAGAGAAAAAGCTCGAGGTTCCCTGAGGAAGAGGGAATTTGCCTCTGGACTCAAACTGTGGCATCAACTCTTCCCTGGGTCTCTGGGCTGCTGGCCCGCCCTACAGATTTTGGACTCTCCAAATCTTAACAATCACAGGACCCAATTCCTTAGATTCTCTCTCCCCCATTATCTGTATATCAATATACGCATGTACGTTCATCTCTCTATCTCGTATATTTATTCTCTGAAGAACCCTGACTGATACAGACTCTTTTGCATGTTATATACTTCAGCCGCTCTCTCTCCCATAGTATTTAACTTTGTTTATTGTGATTTTATCCTCATAGATTAAAAATTTTTCTTTCTGTAGGCAAATCTATCAATATTATTTTTAAAGTTCCTGGCTGTGGTGTCATTCTGAGAAAACGCCTATTCACCCTGACAGAGCATAAATAATTTCCCATAATTTCCTCTGGTCTGAGTTTTGATTTGCATCAAATGCTGGTCCTGACTTTGCTTTTGTCCTGACGGTGAGAGCAGGTGTCCTGTCTCTTTGCTCTTTCCATCTCCCAACTCTTTTGAGGTCTTGGCCTGGTCATGTGTCTTCTAGAATAAACTCAACAAACACGGGCCCGCTGTGGGCCAGGAACAGACACGGGCTGTGGCTGGAGAGCACAGCCTGGTTTCTGCCCAGGTCTGGGGAGGCTTCATTCCCAAGCCTTGGGGAGCAGGAATGGCTGAGACCCTTTCCCCCAAGCATCAAGGGAGGGGCGGGCAGTTGGGCCCCAGACAGGGTCTGGGAAGTGAATCCCACACCACGGGGCCAGGATTTTCAGGCCTTGATTTAAGTATGGGAGGGCGGATGTGTGCTGTTTGTTACCACAGCTGGAAACAGATGTTTCTGCCCTGGGAGGAGGGTGTCCAGGCAGGTGAGGCTGCGGGTACTCGGGTGAGCTGCAGAGCAAGGGGGGAAAAGGCCCTTAGCTGCATGTCGCAGGGCTGAGCGGCGGCCAGGGCTGCGGTGCCAGGAAGGCCACAAACACAGCCTTGTCGGGGGAAATGGCCGAGCCCGGGGCCCCAGGGCTGTCACATGCCTCCTGCAGAGAGGCCTCTGTAGTGGCAGAGGTGGACTGATGGTTATTTAAGATAAAAAGGGGAAGTCTGCGGACAGGCGGCTCGCTGGGTTTTTCTGTTGAAGAACTGGGTGAAAGTGTGCGGAGTCCACCTGGCAGGCGCCGAGGGCTGAGGGCTGTCTGCGGTCAGGGGAGCTCGGCCGCTAGGCGGGGTGCAGGGACGTTTGTGGGTGACAGCACACTTCATGCCTTATTTTGGGGCTTTTCGTGAAAGTGTTTCCTGGACAGAAGGAAGGTCAAGTACAGACCCCCTGGCCCAGATCAGCACTCACCATGCTCAGGGGATCACGGTTGTAGGCTTTGGTGCCTGACAGCCCTTCTGGCCTCCCAGGGCCTGCGGGTGGGTCCCACGGCACAAACCCCAGGGCAGGGCGGGGAGCCTGGAGCGCGGGTCTGGGGGCAGCCGGGAGATGCTGTGGCCACACAGGGGCCTTCCGTGGAGAGGTCGGCTGGGGGCCCACGTGCGTGCCCTCCTTGGAGGCTCTGAGGCCTCTCACCCCACCAGCCAGACTGCCCCTCCCTCCCTTCACACATTGCTTAGCTGCTGTGCACGCCGGGGCTGTACCATCCGGGCTGTCCGGGCTGGAGATAGGCAGCACCAGGGGCCCCAGAGGTGGGGAGGTGCCGTGAAAGTGCGACACGGGCGTGGGGCAGGGCGGCTTGGCCGGTCTGGGTCAGCTGGGTGAGGCGTGGAAGTTTTGATTTCATTCTTGGTGTGACAGGAGCCCATCACTGGGTTTGGGCTGGGGCTGCCAGGACAGATGCGAGTTTTGAAAGACCGCCCTGGCTGCGGGCCGGGGAGCGGGTGAGCGGGAGTCGTCTGGAGATGACCCTGAGGTGTCTTTTGGAGGCCACTTGGCAGGTGGTCACTTACTGAGGTGGGAGAGAGGGGGCGAGGGGTTGATCTCAGAAGGGAAGTTCCTTTGGGGCCGCTCCATCCGGTCCACCTGTGACCTTGGGACTTGCTCTGTGCCAGGGGCAGCCCCGGTCTCCATCCCCTCAGTGAATGTTTGTCGGCACCTCCTGCACGCGGGCTTTGTTCAGGGAGCAAGGGAAAACCCTGTGCTCTCGGGTTAACTTTCTGGGTGAGGACAAAGAAACAACCAGCTAGTGTCATGAGTACGTGAGCCGTAGAACGTGCCAGAAGGGCCAAAGAAGAGACCTCGGCAGGGAAGGGGGATGGGTGTGGTGCTGTTCTCATTAGGGCAGATGGGGTGGGCTTCATGCAAAGACTTGAAGGGGGTGAGGGAGGGACCCTCCAGAGCCTGGGAAGAGGTCTCTTCGAGGGGACAGCCAGTGGGGAGGCCCTGCCCGGAGGAGGGAGCAGGTGGGGTGGAGGGACGGGAGGCTGGGGCAGAGTGGGGCCACCACGAGGACCCCAGGACCTGCAGGTGAATTTCTGATCAAATGTGAGGCCCTTTCGGGCTGTGGACCAGCTGAGGCCTCATCCAAGATCTCGAGACAGGGCTGCCCTCGCTGCTGGGCTGAGGGGTCTGCAGAAGGCAAGGGGGGTGCAGAGAATGCCACCAAGGACCCCGCAGGCATGGCGACTGCCCTGGCCAAGGTGGCGGGCCGGCCAGTGTGGGAAATGAGGCTTCCTGGATGGATATGGCAGGCAGAGCACAGGTCTGCTGCTCGACTGGGACAGGCTGCAGAGAAAGAAGGGAGTCAATTCCCAGAGTTTGCACCCAAGCCACTGGCAGGGCAGGGCACCCTTGGCTGGGACGGGGAGGATGCTGGGGATGGGCTGGTCTGGAGGGACTGTCGGTGTCTTAGTTCCTGCGGCTGCAGCAAATTACCACAAACGTGTGTCTGCTCACGGTCTGCAGGCCAGACGTCTGAAACAGTCTCACTGGGCCTCGAGCAAGTGAGGGCAGGGCTGCGCGGGGAGAGCCTGCTCCTGGCCTTTTCCAGCCGCCCGAGCGGCATCCCTTGGCCCGTGGCCCTGTCCTCCGTCTTTGAAGCCGGCAGGGTAGCCGGCCCTGCCTCTGTGTCACAGGCCCTTCCTCTCTGTGCCAGGTCCCCCATGCCTCCCCCTTGTGAGGACCTGGTGATGACGCTGGGCCGAGAGGCTAGGACCCTTGCACATCTCAGGATCCCGGGCGTAGTCATCTGCACAGTCCCCACTCACAGGCGTCAGGGATCAGGACGTCTTCAGGACCGTGTCCAGCCCGCCAGCCAGATGTTCGGTGGCGGGTGTGTTGAGGGTGAGATGTGTTGTTGACTTCCAGCGCCAACATGTGGAATGAGGTCCACATTTGGGGACAAGAGAGGAATGCCAGCCGTGGACAAATGCTGTTGGGCCACAGGCTGGGTTGGGGGCTGCAGGGCACAACCAGTGACAAGGGGAAGTCGGCAGCGTGGCGTCCAGGAGCCAGCGAGGGGGGCGAGAGCATAACGCCTGACACGCAGACCGGCCAGGGAGGGCACGGCCTCGGCGCCGACCCCTCACCCCCGCCCTGGTCCGCGGGTGGGGAAGCAGGGAGGACATGCCTGAGGCTGGCACCCGGGCAGGTGTCCGCCACGCTGGCCGCCCTTCCTGGCGGGGCGAGAAAGCCTGCGGCTGATCGGGGCCAGGTCCACTCCCTCGCCTGCCGTGGGGACTCCGGGCAGTGGTGGGGAGTGACCAGGTGCTGGCCAGGACCAGTGTCTTCTTCAAGCCCTGTGAGGCATCACTTTGTCTACTCCCCAGCCCGCCCTGCGTGAGGGGTGCTGTCGCCGCGTCTGACGGAGGGGTGGATGTGTGGAGGGCTCGGGGGCTGCCCGAGCCGTGCAGATGGTGAGGGCGGCTCTGTGCGCCCAGCTGCTCCCGCCACCCCACTCAGTGCTGTCTCCTGTGCGTGTGCGTGTGTGCGCTGCAGGAGCACACGTGTGCCTGTGTGAACCCGTGTGTGTGCGTGGCTGCAGACCCGCACAGTGTGCCCGCGTGCAGACGCCCTTGCCTTTGCGTGTGTTTGCACACGTGCGTGTGCTTGCAGGGTGCGGACCCACGTGTGCACTGCATGTGTAGGCGCACACATGCTCATGTGTGTGAGGAGTGCCTGCATGTGCACATGCATGTGTGCACGTGTGCCTGCCTGTGTGGACGGGCACATGTCTGGTGTGGGCAGCAGGGCCTTTGGTGCAGGGAGCTCTCCCAGCTTCCTTGTCGTGGCAGCTCCCCGATGCATGCCCTGACCCTTCCGACCCCCGTCCTCGGATGTTTGCCCTCAGCCTTCTGGGTTCTCTGACCTGGGGAGACCCGAAAGGCTGGGACACAGAAACAGGAGGCAGGTGACATGAGCCAAAGCTGTTTATGGGGCCGGACGGTGGGCGGGAAGGTAAGGGGGCCACAGTCAGGACCGCTGGCTCAGGGCCAGCTGGGGGAGCCACCCACCTCCCTGTACCGTGATGCCCTCCTCTCTGTGTCGGGGGCTGGGCTCTGCCGTGGGCAGAGGAGGGTGAGTGGGGTCAGGGGTGGGGCTGGAGGCCTCTGTGCACAGGGTGGAGTCCTGCCCTCTGGCAGCAGTGGGCGGCGTGGAGGCCAAGCTTCCCCCGCTGCAGTGCCGGCACCAGCTCTCTGGGACTACTTCACCTGCAGCAAGAGCCCCAGGGTCAGGAAGGCGGCGGGGTCCCAGAGGACAGGGTGCAGGCCCCCAGGTCAGGGCCCCCCCGCCCAGCTGAGTCAGGGACCCCACCTCCCTGACCCCCACGAGCGCAGGTCCAAATGCCTGTCCTATGCTAGGGCTGTGGGTGGAGGGAGGGGAGCCGCCCTGCCGGGCTCCCTGCTCACGGGGCGCCGGCTGCCTGGGCCACCCTACCTTGATGAAGGTGACGAAGCCGCTGTAGAGCAGAGTGACAAGGAAGAGGGCCACGAAGGTGAGCCACAGGCGGCCCGTGTCCTCCAGCTCGGAGTAGTCGTCACCGCTCTCGTCCTGGCTCCGCGGGGGCAGGGTGGTCAGACCTGGGGAAGCGCCAGTGCCTCTGAGACCACGCCAGTGCCGGCACACGGTGGGACCCCAACGCGCACATGCAAACGGCCTGCTCCCTGCTGGGCCGCGCTGGCCGCTGGCGCTCCTCAGAGCCCGCCGGGTCACTGTGCCTGGTGGGGCCGACGGTCTGGAACCAAACTGGCTCACAGCTCAGTTCATGCCAGCGTGACTGGGCGCAGGGAGTGGGGAGCACTGACACTGATGTGGACACAGGGGGCCCGGCCCGGCCAGGCTGGACCGCGAGAGCCTCCCTCAGAAGTGGCAGCTCTGTGACAGGGTGAAAGATAAGATGGTGCCAGCCAGGCAGAGAGAGCTGGGAACAGCGTCCAAGCAGGAGGAACAGCGTGACGAGTGCCCTGTCTCAAGAGAGCCTGTCCCGGAAAAGCGGACGGGAGCTCCGTGTGCCTGCAGTGGGGACCTGGGGCCAAGCGGCGGGAAAGGAGGCCAGAGTGGGGCTGGGGTCGGGCCCTGCTGGTGACTTTATCCTGAGAACAAAGGGCTTTAAGCAAGGGCATGTGAAGGCCAAGTTTGAATATCAAAAAGTCATTCCTGCTGGAGTTGGAGTGGTTGGCGTGCAAGGCAGGATGAGAGGGACTTGCTAGCGTCCAAGCCCAGGTCAACACACTTGTGCAGAAAGCGCCCCAAAGTCCGGAGGGAGAGCCCGGGGGCAGGTAGGAAGTACTGGGTCCTGGGACCCATCTCATGCCCCGGATTTTCCTAGTCGTTCATTCCATGAATGTTTATTGAGGGTCTTCCTCGTGCTTGACCAGAGTTACCGGAAGTGGGGTCTGTACGTGGTACTGGCCGGGAACCACTGGTCACAGGGCACAGGAAATAGGTACGGAAATTGTGTACATTGGAAATTTTTATAGCAGTCTGTTGAATCTAATAATAAAAAATCAGCACATTTGGGTTTCTGTTTGTCTCAGATTTCTAGTAATTAGTTCATATTGTATTCTGCAAAGGTATTGGTCCATGATTCATTGGAAAAAATTTAAAAGGCAGCAGCCCTTTGCCACAGAAAACTTGAAGGAGCCTGTTCTACACACATGGAACGCAGGGGTGAGCAGGCCGGGGGTCAGTGAGATGGGTAAACATGACGACAGGTTCCCATGGACCTGCTCCATCCAGTTAAAGGCCAGGTGTACCAGATGCCCCATGACCCAGCCCTGGGGTCAGGAATGTCTTCTCAGTTACACAAGAGAGCTCGTGTGAATAAGCAGAAGTTGGCGGGATGGGAAGGTGGGAAAGATTTAGGGTGGGGGAAGCAGCGTTGGGAAGAATTGCAGGTGAGAGAGGTCATGCCCATTCACCCCTCTGGAGCGGGGCAGGAATGTGTCAGTGGGCAGCCCATGGGGCACAGTCTGAGAAACCCTGGGACAGGGTTTCTGTCCTGTCCTGACAGGGACAGGATCTGGAAGTTTTCCTTAGGGCAAAAGAAGCCATGAAAAGAGCTTAAGCTGAGGGGTGACATGATTGGCATTGCTTTCAGTTCCCACATCTGGGTCACCTGTGGGTCTAATTCTATTTGCTAGTTTAAAATCTTGATTACGGGTGAAGGTTTTCGCTCATTTGCATGCCTAGGAGATTTTGATTGCATGTTGGACATTGTGCACAGACAGACAGTGAGCCTGAAGTAGATGATACATGTGTATTTTCCATGAAGTGGGCGCACACTCTCCTCTGTTGGGAAGGGAGGATGAGGGGCTCATTGTTTTCACCAGGAGTTGAGCTGGGCTGGGTAGCAGGATCGTTGGCTCCTGGGTCTGAATGTTTGGGTGGGGTCAGGTCCCTCCAGTGGGGCTTTGGGATCTAAGCCTCGTCCAAGGCTGGAGATCTCTTGCCTTGCTCCGCTCCCAGACACTGCTCACTCAGCAGAAGTCCTGGGTGGGGGGATCAGCGGGTGGGGGGGATTTGTCTGGGGCTCATCTGTATTCCCACTCCCCAGGCCAGCCCACACAGACGCTACATCTCGGCAGATTCCCTCGCGTCCCTCTCCTCTCATGGATGCCCAGGCCTCTCTGTCCACCTGTCTGGGATGAGGATAAAGTGGCCAACAGCCTCTTCTGGCCTAGGGATCTAGGTCAGTTGGACACTGAGTCCTCAGCTCTTCAGAGGCTTTAAATAAACCTGATTTTTACTGTCTATTCGATGTTGTCCTGTTACCGCATGAGTGACCATCTCACTAGCTTCTACATCCTAAGCGGAAGCAGAACCTCGATGGATGTTTAAAGGTCACCTTGGCTGCTGAGTGAAGGATGGGCTGTGGAGGGGGCGACGCTGGCAGCGAGACCAGCAGGGAGCGCGGAGGTCTGGGGTGGGGTCAACAGAGAGAGGCGTGAGGACTCGAGGTATTCAGGAGTTGGGGGGCTGCCTGGCTGCGAGGGTGGCAGAGGGCCGAGGTCCCTTGGCTTCACTTTGGCGGATGGGACGCATGGCTGAGGAGTGCTGGGGCCGCAGAGCAGGCCAGGAGGGAGAGGCGAGGCACCCCGTGGGAGGCAGCGTTCCAGCTGCCGTTTTGTAACAATAACGAGGACCACAGGTGCTGGCCTATGCTGAGCACGCTGCAAGCCTCCCCTCATTTGGGGAGAGGCGGACGGAGGTGGGCTGACCCTAGAGCGTAGGGGCATGGCGTGGCCTACGGATGGAGGACCGGGGGGACCCTGGCGGTCCTTGGAGGAAAGCAGCAGGACCCGTCGAGGCAGCAAGCCACAACTCGGGGGGCATGCAGCTGGCCCAGCGAAGAGAGAGGCTGCAATCCAAGCTGTGCAGGGGCTGAGGAGAGGCGGCCGAGGCTGCCTTAAGCAGGAAGCCGTCCTGGCTGCCCTCCACTGGTTGGGAGGAGGGGTCGGGGCAGGGAAGGCCCAGCTGCCTGCCGTCTCGGACCCGGGGTGGGATGGTGCGGGCTGCGGCCTCCTGGACGAGGCCTTTCTTCCCCTCACTCCCAGGGGGCCCTGCGGACTGACCAGGCCTCCTGCCGCCTCTGCCGCCCACCCTGTCTCCAGAGTGTGTGGCCCTGGCGGGTGGACATATTTCTGGCCCCTGTGGGAGGTGTGGGTCAAGGCTCTGAAGGTGGCCGGTCCAGGGTCTCCTGGGACACGAGACCACGGAGAGCCTGTGCTGTGCCTGGGGGCCCGTCTGCCCAGGGGAAGAGAGAGGGGCAGGGGCAGGAGGCCATTTCAGTGACCCAGGAGCAGACAGGCCCGAGGGGCGTGAGCCGTGACAGGTGGCCCAGCACAGACGGCGCCTGGATGGGGAGGGGCAGTGCTGTGAATCGGGCTGTGCCCCAGGCGGGCACTTCAGGAGGACACCTGCTGGGGCACAGGTAGGCGGGCCGGGGGTGCAGCCGCTCTCCGGGGGACCCTGCAGGGCCAGCGGGGGCACTGCTGCCAGGCCCGTCTGTGTGAGGGCTGCTGTCCGGGCGTCTCCTCCACTCCGAGGGGTGCCCATGGTGAGGGCCAGGGCCGTAGGCAAGGTCCCGACCCCAGTAGAGCAGGAGCCTTCCTGTCCCCCTCGCCTTGCCGACTCGGGCCCCCCAGCTGCCGACACCTTCCTCTGCCTGGCTCCCGTCGGGTGGCCTGGGGCCTGGGCCCCCTGCTACAGCTCCAGCTGGGCTGTGTGTGCTGCTGCCTGCCCGGCCCAGGGTGCCCACCACTGTCCCATGGGGCTGGGCTGGGTAGGGAGGGGGCGCCGGTCTGGGTGCTGCCCTCTGACGGGGCGGCAGTGGGGGCCTGGCAGGATGCCCCAGAGGGGAGCGTGAGCCCTGGGCCCCCACCACAGCCTCTTCTCTGGCGCTGTCTGTCCACTCTTCTCCTCTGAGTGGCGTGTGGTCAGGGCCTGCCGTGGGTGTGTGCCGGTCTGACTCCCTTGGGTGCCCTAACCCAGCCCCCGCTTCCGGGCATATCTGGCTTCCCAGGTGCTGACCGTGCTCCCGGATGGGCGGAGGTCTTGGGGGCTAGGGAGGCTTGGATGCCCCCAGGGGGGCCGCTGTCTGGGGTGATCACCCTCACACCCAGCCCAGGGGAGGCCCTGCTCTGCACCCAGAGGCGGGTGCACCTTGGAGGGAGATGGCTGCTCCTCAGGGACTGGGGTGGGGGGGCCCACCTCCCACCCTTCGTGGGCCAGCACATGGTGTGTGGACACGGGCCCGGGCCCGATGGGGCAGCTTCCAGGGCACCCAGAGCCCCCAGGGCAGGGAGGCGTGCACTCCAGACGTGCAGCAGCCTGGTCCCCGCTGCCCGGCTCCTCCGGGGCTGCCCCTCCGCCCCTGGCCCAGCGTCTGCCACCGGCTCGGATGGAAGCCCCCAGCCCGCGTGACTCACCACCAGTGTCCAGGTTCCAGCTGGTGCTGAGCAGCGTCCGGGAGGCCTCGTGCCTGACCACACAGGTGTAGGTGGCAGCCACACGGCCCGGGAAGGCGGGGACGCGCAGGACGCTCCAGGTGCGGAACGAGGAGTTCCCAGGCTGGGCTGCGGGGCGCGCCGTGGCGGACCAAGAAGGGTCCACCTCGCGCTGCCCCTCCAGCCAGGCGAGGAGGACGCCCAGCGGTGAGAAGTGGGACACCTCGCACAGGAGCCAGGTGGCTGCCTCGGCAGCGGGCAGTGGACTGGGCACCGTCAGGACGCGGACGGCAGGCTTGCTGGGCGCCAAGGCCTCTGTAGCGAGAAGCCTGGTCACGCTTTGGGCCGGGGGCATCGGGAGAAGCCAGGCGGCCAGGGGACGATGGGCTCCACCCCCCGGGGTCCCCTGGTGGAAGGAGGTGGCCAGGGGCGCTGCCGGCTGTGGTGTGGGGCGCAGGGGGCCCGCGGCTGCCCTGTCTCCCCGGCCTGGGAGCTGCCCTCACCGTGTTCTTTCTGTGCCACCAGAGTCACCGGGGACTGCAGGCCAGGGCCACTCAGCGTGCAGGTGACGGGCGTCCCATTGACCCACAAGGCCCTGGACAGGGCCAGGTGGCTGCTCTGGCTCCAGGACCCGTTGGTGTGCTCTTTGGGCTCCTCCTCCGTGTGCCCGCTCTGGGGCTGCCCAGCCACCTCCCAGGACAAGCGGGCCGCCTGCAGGTCGCCTCCCACCGCCAGGCAGGTGAAGTTGGCCTGAGCCTGGAGCCACAGGCCCTGCAGGGGAGGGCGCAGCAGGTAGACCCTGGGGGGCTGGGTGTGGTTCCGGCACTCTGCAGGGGACAGGGACAGGTTGGCGAGGGTGCGTGGTGGTCCCTGGCGCAGTGGATGCGAGCGGGGTCGAGGGGTGGCCAGCGGCTCCTGGTGTCTTTAGTCACCGCCCAGCCCCAGGCCTGCCCTCTCCCCAGAGCCACCGGCCCTTGCTGCTTTCAGAAGGGCAGTGGGCCGGTGACCTCCCGTTGCCCACAGCCGGGCTGGGGTCTCACTTGCAGGCAGGCTCTCTCGGCCGCTGAAAGTTCTCCACCCTTCTCCCCCCCCACACTTGGTTGCCCCAGGGACTGACCTCTGCAGGGGTCCTTTGGATTTTCTGGCATCCGGGCTTCTGTCTGGGTGCGACTGGTGGACAGCACTGTGCGGGAATGGGGTGAGTCAGGGTCTCCTCCCAGCTCCACAGACGGCTGGCGCTGTGGCCTGCCCGCACTGCCGGCCCCCTTCCCGCCCTCTGGGGGTCGTCTCCATCAGCCCTCCCCGAGTACACCTCCAGGCTTTGGTGGGACCCTGGCTGTCTGCTGCTGGTCACGAGTACCTGTGCTCAGTGCTCAAGGACCGTCCCCAAGACAGCCACCTCGACAGTTTAGGGTGATGGTGACCAGTAAGTTATTGGGCCATAAATTGCGACAGCCCAGGGGTCAGCCAACTTTTCTGTCAAGGGCCAGAGAGCAAATATCTTTAGGCTTTACAGCTGCACGGGGTTTCTGTCTGTCCTCTTGCCCTCCTCCTCCTGGTCCATCCCTCTAGAACTGGAAAGGCCAGTCCTAGGCTGTAGAGATCAGGCTTTGGGCCGCATCTGGCCTGTGGGCCGTGCGAGAGCCGGGCAGCGTCTGGGTCAGGGGGCCCTCCCTTTTCGGAGGGCTTGGCTCGTGCGGTCAGCACACCTTAGGCCCCAGGTGGGTCATCTTCCATGGGAGGGCAGTCCGGCCCCAGAACAGGAGGGCCCAGCCTGTCCTCTTGAAGCTCCGCCCTCTACCCGCCAAGGCTGCCAGGTGGATGGTCCGGCTGCAGGAATCACGGCTGGGGCTGAGTGCTGACACACACTGGGAGGGTTGTGGATGTGCACAGCCCTGCCGCGGTGACCTTCTCATCTGGAGGACTGAACTATCTCCTGATTCCCCACGCCCTGTGTGCCCAACCAGGCCACCCCGAGCCTGGGAGACACGCACGGCGGGAGCAGATTCTGCCCTGGGGTGTGAGCTTCTTGACCAATGAGCTGGGCAGGGCCCCCACGGAGATGCCACAGCGGGTCGCGGCTGCTGTCCTCTGCTTGGAGCTTCACTAGCACTCCAGAGGGCCAGCGAGGGGGCTGCCATTCTCTGTGTGACCAGCACACCTCCAGTGGTTTCTGCCCTTCTCAGAGCGAGGACACGCTTCCCAGGGTGGCAGACAGGGTGAGGTGTGACCCTGGGCCCCAGCCAGGCCCCCAGCACTCAGAGAGCCTGGAGCCAGGTGGAACTGGGGGTGAGGTCGGCTTTCGCCGGCTGCCACGGCTCCCCGGCCCTGTGGGTGGCACCCTGCTTCTGTGAGGGTCTCGGGGCTCAGTTCCATACTCCTGGCTGCCTTGGGAACGTGTGCCCGCGTGAGGCTCCACAGCGAGCTCACGGTCAGCGGGTCTGCTGGGCCAGGTGAGCCTGGAGCTGGCCTGTGGACTCTCCCTCTCACAGTGCCCCTCACGTTGTGACCTGACCACATTCATGAGGGGCTGATGGCCACACGGGGACCTGAGGTGGCCTCTGCAGTAGGTGCCCCTCAGGTCAGTACCGACTTCCTGGCTCAGGCTGTGACTTAAGGACTCATGGGAGAAGTCATGGAGGGCTGCCAGAGGGAGGCAGCTGGAGGCCGGGCAGGCAGGTGGGGGTGTGCGTGAGCGGGGGCTGCTGACCTGCGATCCTTGGAGTGGTTAGGGTGAAGTCCTTTGACTGGGACGCCACAGAGGACACCAAGCGGTTTGGAGTCTGCTTCGATGCTGAAATCAGGGAAGCAGTGAGCAGGTGAGGGTCAGAGTGCAGTGTGTACCGGGGGAGGGGTCGCAAGGTGAACAGGAAGGGCAGGGGGTGGGGGGCGAGCAGGGTGATGTAGTGGGGACGCGCCTGGCCTGACCCTGCCCCCGGCCGCGGGAGGAGCCCGGCTCACCTCGGACAGGCACTTGCACGGACGGGTCGCCGTTGGGGTGCTTGACTCTGCACAGCAGGTGCTCTTCGGAGCCCTGGGGGATGCTTGAGAAAGGCAGGAGCACCTGGGAGGAGGCCGCGTACTTGCCCTCCCGCAGGACGGCCGGGAAGCTGTGGATGTTCAGGCTGCTGATGTCGGTGCTGTTACTGTAGCTCCAGGAGAAGCTGATGGAGCTGGGCAAGAAGTCCCGGGCCAGGCAGCCCAGGGCCAACGGGTTCTCATCAGACAGGAGGTTCGCGCAGGAGACCAGAGGGAAGAGAGTCGGGGCAGACGGGCTCCCTGAGGACCCGAGAGAGAGGACAAAAGAGAAAGGGGGCGTGAGAAGTGTCTCTCGTGCCCTGCCTGTAGGTCGGGGGTCTGGGCGGCCCCGCCTTCCCTCTGGGACAGTGGAGCCGGCGCGGCCTCACTGCCCCTGGCTCAGCCACACTGGGCCCAGCCTCGGGGTCTGGGGTCGGAGGGAGGGTCTGAAGGTCATCGGTGAGGATGATGCAGACTCAGCTCCACCGACCCTCAGCACAAGCAGGTCACTGAGGTTGGCCCAGAGCAGCCAGGACGGCCCAGTGTGACTCCCAGGGCTCAGCTGAGGTTAAACCCTCCCAAAGCAGCTCGTCCAAGTCGAGCCAGCCCAGCCAGTCCACTTCTGCGGGACCCTTCTCAGTCCCCCTTGGTTAGCTCAGCCCAGCGCAGCCCAGCTCAGCTCGGCCCAGACCAGTTCAGCCCAGTCCAGACCAGCTCAGCCCAGCTCAGCCCAGTTCAGCTCGGCCCAGCTCAGCCCCACTCACACCCGTTAAACCAGGCTCAGCTCAGTCCAATCCACCTCAGCTCAGCCCGGCTCAGCCCAGCCCAGTTCAGTCCAGTTCAGACCACCTCAGCACAGCCCAGCCCAGCTCAGCTCGGCCCAGCCCAGCCCAGCCCAGCTCAGCTCAGCCCGGCTCAGCCCAGCTCAGCCCAGCTCAGACCAGCTCAGACCAGCTCAGTCCAGTTCAGACCACCTCAGCACAGCCCAGCCCAGCTCAGCTCAGCCCAGTTCAGCCCCACTCAGCCCCACTAAACCCGGCTCAGCTCAGTCCAATCCAGCTCAGCTCAGAAAGCCCGGTTCAGTCCGGTTTTGTCCAGCTCAGCTCAGGCCTGCTATGGGCAGCCCAGGGTAGCCCTGCAGAGTCCTGAAAGCCCAGTGGTTCTAGCCAGAAAGCACCAGACCCACTTGCCTCGGCTAAGGCACCCGGTCCAGGAATCCCGCACAGCTGGGCTGGGCCCGGGGTCAGGTCCCTTTGTGCCCCTGGCTCTCTCCTCTCCCCGGAGTCCCTGCCCTCCCCTTCCCACTGGGTACCCGATTCCTCCGTGCCTGCCCCGGGCCCGGCTGGCTTCGGCTCCCAGCAGTGTCAGCCACCACCTTCCTCGGCTACCTGGGATAATGCTTGCTGGCGACTTTACATCCCCTGAAGCATCTTGCAAGAGCCTAGGCGCATTTGCCATCATCAGAAGGACGGTCCCAGTCCCTCTGGAATGGGCAGCGTGGCTTCTCCGGGGAGAGGAGAGCCTCGGGGACGCTTCCCTCGGCGCCTTGGCCTTCCCGGGCACATGCCCGTGGCCCCAGTTCCTCTCACGCCCGAGTCTCAAATGAGTCCGACTTGACAAAATCCCCTCCAGGAAAAATCCTCGTTAAACAATGACGGGAAACGCATTTTATGTGAATTGCCGCGCACAGTTGTGCTCTTTATCCCAAAGCTCTGCAGAAAGCGGAGGCTGCTTTCCAGTGCACAGCAACGATCTAAAACCCAGAGCCGCCTTTCCCGCTTAAGCGAGGACACGGTAAGGGGTACCCTGGTGAGTGAAGCACCCGGACCCACACAGGCGATAGTCAAAGACTGATTCCCCTTCAAGGGAAAACAAAAACGTTTCATACAGATTTCCCGGAGCCGCAAATCTGGCAGCGCTGGCAGCCTTCCTCTTACCTTTCCAGGCTCCCGGTCACTGGCAAGTCCCGGGGGGTCTTTGGCCTGGAAGAATTCCTCCAAATCCCTTAAAAACGGCTGATTCACCACTAGCCCACTGGCCGGTGGCAGAAGCCAGGACTGCCATCCCCTGCTCCGGGCGGTCCCAGGAGACCCCCAGCCACGGCGGGCCTGGAGGCACCCGCTCTTGGACCCTCCACGGGAGCTCTTTCCACTAAGATGCTGGCTGGGCCGATGACTCAGAACAGAGACGGCCCTTCCAAAGCGTCCTGAGTCCTTCCGGACTCACACCCGCCTGCGTCTCCTCAATCCACCAACCAACATGGTTAACTGAAATAATTCATGACGAATGCACACATTTCACCTAAACTCTGTCCTGAGCTGGATACCTGCAAAGCGGTCTTGAAAAATACTGAAAGGAGGGCAACCGTATCAGAATACCAGAGTGTTTCCTAGTCACGAAGAGAAAATCGACCGGCTACAGACTGTGGGCACACTCATAGTGAAAACAGTGCTTCGGGGCATCGGAGGACGGTTTGGGATTAATTACCTTGAAGGAATACCCCATTAGAACATTATACGAATGCACTGATAAAATGCACCTAAGACTATTTACTTTCTTAAATATTTACTTTGAAAATGAATATAAACGAGCAGTTGATAAGCTAAAACTGAAATAGATCCAAATAGTTCAAATAGGAAATAGGAGCTGGC
Organism: Phocoena sinus; assembly: GCF_008692025.1. Lineage (NCBI taxonomy): Eukaryota > Metazoa > Chordata > Mammalia > Artiodactyla > Phocoenidae > Phocoena > Phocoena sinus. The sequence continues at coordinate 178,320,944 of NC_045764.1, forward strand.
AACCCCAGGAGCACTGAACGGATCCTCTCACAGCCTCGGAAGGACCAGCCGTGCCGGCACCTTGATCTTACTTCCAGCCTCTAGGCTGTGAGAGAATGAACTTGTGTTGTTTAAGCCTGGCCTGTGGTTCTTTGTTGTGACAGCCCTCAGACACTCCTACAGGTGCTGTCCTGAGCTGTCAGCCCCGTGGCCTGCATAAGAATCCCCCCATTCCCACTGGGAGTGGCTGTGCTCTGTGGGACCCCTCGTTGAATGTCCCACAGCCTGACAGTGTGGGCTGCAAAGGGCACCGTTTAATCAGAAATATGCACCGGGAGCCCACTGCCAGGGGAAGGGTTTCTCTGGGGACCCGTGTCCACTGCCAGCTCTCTTAGGCAGTCGCCTCTTCAAGCCCCTGCCACCCCTGTGGGCCCCCAGCACCCTGAAATTGCCTCCCAGGGGAGATGGCTCCCAGACCACCCTCACCTGGGCCACCTCCTCTGGTCCCTGTGCCTCCTCTCCTATCCCACTGCCTGCTGCCACAGCTGGCCCGGACTTCTCTGCATCGCCTGGCTCAGCTCCCGTCTCCGAGCGCTAATCCCTGGCTTCCCTACCTCCTGCCAGCTGTCCCCCTTTCTGGGCCTTTCCTCTGTGTCTCTCCCGGCTGTTTCACCCGAGACCTCTGTGCCCGCTTCCAAGCTCCATCACTGTCTGCTGGGCAGTGGGTGAGGGCCCGCGCTCCTGCAGGGCACACAGCGGCTGCACACGTGCCGGGTGCCCCTCCTGAGTCCCACCCGCACACACCAGGCACTCCCAAGGTCGGACAAGCCCTCCTGTGGTTGGGCTTGCTAGGAACAGAGACAGAGTGACAAGGCCTCATGCGGGGCTCGTAGCGGCGTCCCCGCTGACGCACACAGGGGTCCCAGCTCAGGCTGCGCTGGGAGACCAGGCCGGGGGTCCTCTCCAGCTCAGCTGTCTTTCTTCCTCTGGACCAGCCCTGAGACCCAGCCTGGCACGTCCCCTATGGGCCTGGGAGGAGACGCACGGCCCTTTCCAAAGAGTCCTTTGGAATTGGGGTCAGCTCTGGAGATACACAGCACACAGGAGTGTGGCTTGAGAAAAACCCTTCACAAGGAAGCAGTATCACAAGATAAAATGTACACATTTATTTCAAGGCCACAAGCGAGACATTGCAAAGCAGGGCCGGGTGGAGCCCACGGCTGTGGGCTCCATGCTTGGCCACGGCATTTGGCCACATCGGGAGAAGCTGGTTTCTTAGAGCTCGAAGCTGGAGAGGGACACGGGGAAGATTTCAGTACAAGTGGACAAGCCACACAGACCCCCTGGCCCCAAGGCGGCTCCCCTCTCGTTCCGTCTCTGGTCCCCCATGTCCTTGGCTGGCCGTCACTTCACCTGCAGGCGACAGAGACCACGTGAGTGGGGGTGGGGGTCCCCGGGGGTCGTGTGCCACCCGCTCTTCACGGCCAGGCAGCCCACCTTGAACAGGGTGACCGTGGTGCTGTAGAAGAGGCCCAGGAGGAAGAGGACGATGAAGGTGGAGGCCATGGTGTTGAGGTTCTCGAAGCCTTCTTCCTCGGCGCTCACTTCGCCCTCTGCAGGAGACACGGCACAGTGGGTCAGCTTGGCCGTGGCGCCCGCAGGGCCCACCCTGTCTGCCCCTCGACCATGCGGCCACCGGGAGCGCTGGGGGCACGGCAGAAGCAGGCCGGCGGGCGGGAGGGCACGTGCACTTCCACGCCAGCCCTGCTGTGGGGCTGGGAGCTCCCGGGCTTGCCAGGCGGGGTCTCGGGCAGGCACGGCAGGCCACTGACCACCCGATCCGGGCGGGCAGGTGCAGGGTGTGGCCCAAGCTGAGCAGAGAGGCGACCCCAAGCACCTTGTCCCAGGAGACCTGGGGTGGCAGAGAGCAAGACCGAGCAGCACAGTACGCATGGGGTGCGGCCTGTGCCAGGGCCAGTGGAGTGGCCCCTGGTGTCCTGGACTCCCCTGGAGGTCGTAGGGCCACTTGGGGCTGAGAGGCAGGGGGTGGGCCTCCTGTCCCCTGCGGTTTGGGGTGGGCCCCGCGGCCAGTGAGGACCAGCCCCGGGGGCAGATGGCTGTCTGTGCCGAGGGGCCTGTCCTTCCAGCCTCCCTCCCTCTCCTTCTTGGGGCCAATGGCACACGGGGGAGGCCGTGTGGGGCGCTGGCTGGCTTGTCTGCCCCACCAGCACTCAAGGCTGGGGGGCCAAGGGGCCAGACAGACCCTGAGCCCCCAGGGAGGGAGACATTAGGACGACAGGCGGAGGACATTCTGTGGGGTCTGCAGCCCCCGCACTGAGAGACCCTGGGGTCATCTGGGGCTCAGGCCCCTAAAGGGCCAGGAGCCCGGGAGGGTCGGGAGGCGGCCTGGAGGGGCGGTGGTGTGCTGGACCCAGGAGACCTGCTCGGCCCCCGCTTCCCTCCCTGCCCACCCGGCTCTGTGCCCACCATTTCCAGGCCAGTGTTTGCGGACAGGGCCCCTGCAGCTTCCTACTCCAAGGAGGCCCCTCCTGGGACAGCCTCTCGCTGCCCCTTCACAGGGGGAGGGGATGGGGGCGCTGCCGCCCTCACAAGGGCCTGGACCGGGAGAGGCACCCCTCCGGGGCATGGGCCCACGCCATCTTGAGGAACTGCAGCTGGCCGGGCCATGGTGGGCCTCGGAGCCCGCTACCCTGGGGCTGGGGACGGTGGCCATGGCAGGGGTCCAGGATGGGCCAGCCCGTGGGCACATCCCCAAGCTGAGACAGAAGGACAAGCAGAGCTTGGGCGCGACGCCCGGCAGCCAGAGTGGTGCAGGGGAACACCGCCGGAGGGGGCGGGCGCGTCTGCCAAAAGGCACCGAGTGGTGATGGCTGTGCGAGGGCCGGCATCTGTGTCCGTGTGTGCAAGCCTGTGCGTGTGCCGTGGTTCGTGAGTGTGCACAAGCATGAGTCCATCGGTGTGTGTGTGTCCATGTGTCTGTGTGTGCGTGTCTCCGCGTGTCTGCATGCCCACGACTTGTCCACGAGCATGCAGGTGTGTCTGTGTGAGCGCCCATGTGCACGTGCCTATGTGCGTGCATGTGTGAGTGTGTGTGTACCTGTGTAGCTGTGTGTGTCCACGTGTGCATAGTGTGTGTGTACCTGTGTATCTGTGTGTCTCTGTGTCCACGTGTGCATGTGTGTGTGTGCCCATGTCCATCACCTATGTGTCTGTGTCACATGCATCCATGTCTCTGTCCATGTGTGTGCCTGCCTGTGCGTGTGCCCACATGCACGTGTGTCTCTGCATGTGGCTGTGTGCGTGCATGCGCGTGCATGTGTTGCACACCCGTGTGCCCCCGGTGTGGCTGTAGAAGCAGCTAGAGGAGCAGTGAGTATAGGCTTGGCTTGCGGTGAGCATTCCGCAAGGGGCACCAGGGCTTCCAGGGGGGGTCGGAAGCCTGTGTGGAGGCGGGGCCGAGGGCGGTCTGCTGGGCGGGGGCAGCACAGCCATGGCCCCCGCGGGGAGAGCACTGCTCACTCACAGCCAGCGTCTTTTGAACGGATCTTTTATTTCTAATTTTTATAAAAGGCGACATCTCACCCACTGACACGGTTAGTTAGCACACACGCAGGCACACACACAGCGACGGCCACCCAGGGGCTCTGGTCCCGGCCTGAGCGGGCGGCCAGGTGGTCAGTAGCAGGTGCTGGCCGTGTCGGACATGACCAGTGACACGTTGTACAGGGTGGGTTTACCGGTGGACTTGTCCACGGTCCTCTCGGTCACCATGTGGGGCAGGGCCTCGTGGCCCACGACGCAGGTGTAGGTCTCCCCGCTGTTCCAGTCCTCTTCGCTCACCGTCAGGATGCTGTACACGAAGTAGAGGCCGGGGGCCTGGGGCTCGGGCGCCGGGGCACTGGTCACGTACTTGTCGGAGGACATGGGCTGCCCCTTCTGCAGCCACTGCACGAACACGTCCGCGGGCGAGAAGCCCTTCACCAGGCAGGTGACGGAGGCGGACTCCCGCAGGCTCAGCTGTTCCCGCGTTGGTGGCAGCACGTACACGGACGGCATGTGCTTGGCGACCTCTGTGGGGGGAGACACGGTGGTGAGATCGGGTTGTGGGCCAGAGGGATCCATCCTGGACGGCGGGGAGCGCAGGGGCTCTCCTGGTCCCGCCTCGTTGTCCTCAGACCCCAGAAACCGTGGGAGAGCCCGGGGCGGAGGGAAGGAGGCCAGCGCAGGCTCACCTGTGGGCCTGGAGATGTCGCGCTTCAGTGGCGAGGGCAGGTCTGTGTGGGTCACCGTGCACGTGAACCTTTCTCCAGACTCCCATTCCTCTACGCAGACAGAGGCCTCACCCATGGCGCTGAATGTGCCATTGGCGTGGCTCTCGGAGACGTTGGTGTGGGTCTGCAGGGCCTCGCCATTCTGGCGGGTCCAGGAGATGCTCAGGCTCTCATAGGTGGTCAGGTCTGTGACCAGGCAGGAAAGCTTGGCTGACTTGGTGAGGAAGATGTCAGCGAAGGATGGGGGGATGGTGAAGATCCTGATGTGGGAGGTCGGGACTGGAGGTGGAAGAGAGTTGGTTGGAGTGAGATCAGGCAGAGGAACAGTGCAGCCCAAAGAGCAGGCGCCGAGTTGGCTGCATCCCTCGTGAACCCAGGGTCCCGCTGCAGGGGGACGGTGGGCCCCCAGCTGCCCCGCACACAGCCCCTCCCTGCCCTGGGCCGCTCTGGGAAGCCAAGGCTCAGGACGCTGCTGGCACGTCGGGAGCGGTGTATGCAGGCCTGTGTGAGGGTCCCCACCCAGCCCGGGGGCTGCACTCACGGGTGCCGCACACAGAGGACACGTTCTTCTGGAAGGTCCCCGTTTTGTGTTCCACCTCACAGGTGAACACGCTCTGGCTGAGCCACTGGCTCTCCGTGATGGTCAGCATGCTGTAGGTCCTGAAGGTCACGGACGAGGACTTTACAGTCTCCACTGGGCCTTGGCTGATGCCAGACACCACCCGCTTTCCGTCACGAAACCAGGAAAAGGAGATCTGCTTGGGGCTGAAGTCTGTGGCCTGGCAGATGAGCCTGGACGTGCGCTGGGGGTTGCCGGAGAAAGCGTCTCGGGGGGGCACGAAGATGCCCACGTTGGGTGCCTTAGGTTTCAGCACTTCTGCAGAGAAGGACAAGGCATCAGCTGCGCCTGGCCTGACCCCGCCCCCGGCTGCGGGAGGAGCCCGGCTCACCTGGGAAAGGCACTGGCACGGACGGGTCGCCATTGGGGTGCTTGACTCTGCACAGCAGGTGCTCTTCGGAGCCCTGGGGGATGCTTGAGAAAGGCAGGAGCACCTGGGAGGAGGCCACGTACTTGCCCTCCCGCAGGACGGCCGGGAAGCTGTGGATGTTCAGGCTGCTGATGTCGGTGCTGTTACTGTAGCTCCAGGAGAAGCTGATGGAGCTGGGCAAGAAGTCCCGGGCCAGGCAGCCCAGGGCCAACGGGTTCTCATCAGACAGGGGGTTCGCGCAGGAGACCAGAGGGAAGAGAGTCGGGGCAGACGGGCTCCCTGAGGACCCGAGAGAGAGGACAAAAGAGAAAGGGGGCGTGAGAAGTGTCTCTCGTGCCCTGCCGGTAGGTCGGGGGTCCGGGCGGCCCCGCCTTCCCTCTGGGACAGTGGAGCCGGCGCGGCCTCACTGCCCCTGGCTCAGCCACACTGGGCCCAGCCTCGGGGTCTGGGGTCGGAGGGAGGGCCTGAAGGTCATCGGTGAGGATGATGCAGACTCAGCTCCACCGACCCTCAGCACAAGCAGGTCACTGAGGTCGGCCCAGAGCAGCCAGGACGGCCCAGCGTGACTCCCAGGGCTCAGCTGAGGTTAAACCCTCCCAAAGCAGCTCGTCCAAGTCGAGCCAGCCCAGCCAGTCCACTTCTGCGGGACCCTTCTCAGTCCCCCTTGGTTAGCCCAGCCCAGCGCAGCCCAGCTCAGCTCAGCCCAGACCAGCCCAGCCCAGCTCAGCACAGCTCAGCCCAGCCCAGCTCAGCCCAGCACAGCCCAGCTCAGCACAGCCCAGCTCAGCCCAGCTCAGCCCATCCAGCCCATCCCAGCTCAGCCCAGCTCAGCTCAGCCCAGCTCAGCCCAGCCCAGCTCAGCCCAGCTCAGCCCAGCCCAGCTCAGCCCAGCACAGCCCAGCTCAGCCCAGCCCGGCTCAGCCCGGCTCAGCTCAGCCCAGCTCAGCCCAGCCCAGCCCAGCCCAGCCCAGCCCAGCTCAGCACAGTCCAGCCCAGCTCAGCCCAGCCCAGCTCAGCCCGGCTCAGCTCAGCCCAGCTCAGCCCAGCCCAGCCCAGCCCAGCTCAGCACAGTCCAGCCCAGCTCAGCCCAGCTCAGCCCAGCTCAGCCCATCCAGCCCATCCCAGCTCAGCCCAGCTCAGCCCATCCAGCCCATCCCAGCTCAGCCCAGCTCAGCCCATCCAGCCCATCCCAGCTCAGCCCAGCTCAGCCCGGCTCAGCCCAGCTCAGCTCAGCCCAGCTCAGCCCAGCCCAGCTCAGCCCAGCTCAGCCCAGCCCAGCTCAGCCCATCCCAGCTCAGCCCAGCTCAGCCCGGCTCAGCCCAGCTCAGCTCAGCCCAGCTCAGCCCAGCCCAGCTCAGCCCAGCTCAGCCCAGCCCAGCTCAGCCCAGCACAGCCCAGCTCAGCCCAGCTCAGCCCATCCAGACCATCCCAGCTCAGCCCAGCTCAGCCCATCCAGCCCATCCCAGCTCAGCCCAGCTCAGCCCATCCAGCCCATCCCAGCTCAGCCCAGCTCAGCCCGGCTCAGCCCAGCTCAGCTCAGCCCAGCTCAGCCCAGCCCAGCTCAGCCCAGCTCAGCCCATCCAGCCCATCCCAGCTCAGCCCAGCTCAGCCCATCCAGCCCATCCCAGCTCAGCCCAGCTCAGCCCATCCAGCCCATCCCAGCTCAGCCCAGCTCAGCCCAGCTCAGCACAGCTCGGCTCAGCCCAGCTCAGCACAGCTCGGCTCAGCCTGGCTCAGCCCGGCTCAGCCCGGCTGAGCCCGGCACAGCCCAGCCCAGCCCAGCCCAGCCCAGCTCAGCCCGGCTCAGCCCGGCACAGCCCAGCCCAGCCCAGTCCAGCTCAGCTCAGCCCAGCTCAGCCCAGCCCAGCTCAGCCCAGCTCAGCCCAGCTCAGCCCAGCCCGGCTCAGCCCAGATCAGCCCAGCTCGGCCCAGCTTGGCTCAGCCCAGCTCAGCCCGGCTCAGCCCAGCTCAGCCCAGCTCAGCCCATCCAGCCCATCCCAGCTCAGCCCACCCCATCCCAGCTCAGCCCAGCTCAGCCCAGCTCAGCTCAGCCCAGACCAGCTCAGCCCAGTCCAGACCAGCTCAGCCCATTTCAGCCCAGCTCAGCCCAGCTCAGTCCAGCTCAGCCTCACTCACACCCGTTAAACCAGGCTCAGCTCAGTCCAATCCACCTCAGCTCAGCCCGGTTCAGCCCAGCTCAGCCCAGCTCAGCCCAGCTCAGCCCAGCCCAGCCCAGCTCAGCCCGGCTCAGCTCAGCCCAGCTCAGCCCAGCCCAGCCCAGCCCAGCTCAGCACAGTCCAGCCCAGCTCAGCCCAGCTCAGCCCAGCTCAGCCCATCCAGCCCATCCCAGCTCAGCCCAGCTCAGCCCATCCAGCCCATCCCAGCTCAGCCCAGCTCAGCCCATCCAGCCCATCCCAGCTCAGCCCAGCTCAGCCCAGCTCGGCCCAGCTCGGCTCAGCCCAGCTCAGCCCAGCTCAGCCCAGCTCAGCCCGGCTCAGCCCAGCTCAGCCCAGCCCAGCTCAGGCCAGCTCAGGCCAGCTCAGCCCAGCCCAGCTCAGCCCATCCAGCCCATTCCAGCTCAGCCCAGCCCATCCCAGCTCAGCTCAGCTCAGCTCAGCCCAGCCCAGCCCAGCTCAGCCCAGCTCAGCTCAGCTCAGCCCAGCCCAGCCCAGCTCAGCCCAGCTCAGCTCAGCCCAGCCCAGCCCAGCCCAGCCCAGCTCAGCCCATCCAGCCCATCCCAGCTCAGCCCAGCTCAACTCAGCTCAGCCCAGCTCAGCTCAGCCCAGCTCAGCCCAGCTCAGCCCAGCACAGCCCAGCTCAGCCCAGCCCAGCTCAGCCCAGCTCAGCCCGGCTCAGCTCAGCTCAGCCCAGCTCAGCTCAGCCCAGCTCAGCCCAGCTCAGCCCATCCAGCCCATCCCAGCTCAGCCCAGCCTAGCCCAGCTCAGCTCAGCTCAGCCTAGCTCAGCTCAGCCCAGCTCAGCTCAGCTCAGCCCAGCTCAGCCTAGCACAGCCCAGCTCAGCCCAGCTCAGCCCATCCAGCCCATCCCAGCCCAGACCAGCTCAGCCCAGCTCAGCCCAGCTCAGCTCAGCTCGGCCCAGCTCAGCCCCACTCACACCCGTTAAACCAGGCTCAGCTCAGTCCAATCCACCTCAGCTCAGCCCAGCTCAGACCAGCTCAGACCAGCTCAGTCCAGTTCAGACCACCTCAGCACAGCCCAGCCCAGCTCAGCTCAGCCCAGTTCAGCCCCACTCAGCCCCACTAAACCCGGCTCAGCTCAGTCCAATCCAGCTCAGCTCAGAAAGCCCGGTTCAGTCCGGTTTTGTCCAGCTCAGCTCAGGCCTGCTATGGGCAGCCCAGGGTAGCCCTGCAGAGTCCTGAAAGCCCAGTGGTTCTAGCCAGAAAGCACCAGACCCACTTGCCTCGGCTAAGGCACCCGGTCCAGGAATCCCGCACAGCTGGGCTGGGCCCGGGGTCAGGTCCCTTTGTGCCCCTGGCTCTCTCCTCTCCCCGGAGTCCCTGCCCTCCCCTTCCCACTGGGTACCCGATTCCTCCGTGCCTGCCCCGGGCCCGGCTGGCTTCGGCTCCCAGCAGTGTCAGCCACCACCTTCCTCGGCTACCTGGGATAATGCTTGCTGGCGACTTTACATCCCCTGAAGCATCTTGCAAGAGCCTAGGCGCATTTGCCATCATCAGAAGGACGGTCCCAGTCCCTCTGGAATGGGCAGCGTGGCTTCTCCGGGGAGAGGAGAGCCTCGGGGACGCTTCCCTCGGCGCCTTGGCCTTCCCGGGTACATGCCCGTGGCCCCAATTCCTCTCACGCCTGAGTCTCAAATGAGTCCGACTTGACAAAATCCCCTCCAGGAAAAATCCTCGTTAACAATGACGGGAAACGCATTTTATGTGAATTGCCGCGCACAGTTGTGCTCTTTATCCCAAAGCTCTGCAGAAAGCGGAGGCTGCTTTCCAGTGCACAGCAACGATCTAAAACCCAGAGCCGCCTTTTCCGCTTAAGCGAGGACACGGTAAGGGGTACCCTGGTGAGTGAAGCACCCGGACCCACACAGGCGATAGTCAAAGACTGATTCCCCTTCAAGGGAAAACAAAAACGTTTCATACAGATTTCCCGGAGCCGCAAATCTGGCAGCGCTGGCAGCCTTCCTCTTACCTTTCCAGGCTCCCGGTCACTGGCAAGTCCCGGGGGGTCTTTGGCCTGGAAGAATTCCTCCATGTCCCTTAAAAACGGCTGACTCACCACTAGCCCACTGGCCGGTGGCAGAAGCCAGGACTGCCATCCCCTGCTCCGGGCGGTCCCAGGAGACCCCCAGCCACGGCGGGCCTGGAGGCACCCGCTCTCGGACCCTCCACGGGAGCTCTTTCCACTAAGATGCTGGCTGGGCCAATGACTCAGAACAGAGACGGCCCTTCCAAAGCGTCCTGAGTCTGTCCGGACTCACACCCGCCTGCGTCTCCTCAATCCACCAACCAACATGGTTAACTGAAATAATTCATGACGAATGCACACATTTCACCTAAACTCTGTCCTGAGCTGGATACCTGCAAAGTGGTCTTGAAAAATACTGAAAGGAGGGCAACCGTATCAGAATACCAGAGTGTTTCCTAGTCACGAAGAGAAAATCGACCGGCTACAGACTGTGGGCACACTCATAGTGAAAACAGTGCTTCGGGGCATCGGAGGACGGTTTGGGATTAATTACCTTGAAGGAATACCCCATTAGAACATTATACGAATGCACTGATAAAATGCACCTAAGACTATTTACTTTCTTAAATATTTACTTTGAAAATGAATATAAACGAGCAGTTGATAAGCTAAAACTGAAATAGATTCAAATAGTGAAAAGGGGAACCTTCTAGTTTCTGTCAACATCTTTGCCTTAATTTAGAAATGCAAATTTTCCAGGTGTTGTTGCGTTCAGTGGAACATTTTCAGTTTTGTGGGCCGAGCAACACCCTCACCAAACCACACCTTGGTGGCCATGAGCTATAAATTTACCAACTGTGTTTTCTTGCTTCCTAAAATAGACTCTCGGCTGATCTGCTTCCTGCCACCTGCTGCAGGGGGTCAGCCCCACATGCGCCATCTTGACTAACTCAGCACCACCAATTAATTAAAAAAATAAGCCGAATTTATTGTTGCCAAAGCTCAGCCTTGAAACAGGGCAGGGGGCCAACAGTACTGAGTTACTACTTCTCGGCCAAACTTGCACCCCTATCAACTCCCCAAAGACAGGATTCACAGTTGTTAATTGAATGATAAAATTTAAAATACATTAAAAGTCTCTCACATTCTAAAGTCACAATTTTCCTAATCATCAGGACCCCCTTGAAGCATATCCTGTCTTTTAGTATTTCATAAGCGTGCCTCTCATGATGAACATGTATCTTTCTCTTAGCAAGTGTCCCCACAAAGCCCGGTACCTGTAACCTCCCCAGGCTCTTCCTTTCGGGGGGCTGGGGCACACCGCTTTCACCAAGATCGGGACACTACACATCCATCCTCACCCAGACAATTCTAATCCTAACAAATAAAGAATTTGAAGTACAATCTAGCACAGAGCACACCTCATATCTGAAGGGGATATTTCACTATGCCTTCCACATGTGGCATTCCTGTGGTTCTAGAAACACAATCATCAAGGCACAGTCCTCAACTGACTCAATGATTGTAGCAGCCAAATTATCTCTTGCCATAGACCAAACTGTCCTGCCGCCGAGGGGGTCCTGGGACTCCCCCACAGGTGGCCCTTCCCGCCTGCAGCCGCCTCTTGAATGCTGGCAGTATTCCGATTTTTGAAAGACATCAGAAAATCCAGAGGCTCTGAAATCCCTAGGGCGCCTGGTCCTGGTCCCCTCCTGGCCAGTCTGCCCAGTCCCCCGGCGGACACAGACGGCGATGCCCAGAAACCCCAGAGACAGGAGCAGAAAATAAAAGCCCTGGAGGGGCCATTCTTACCTGAGGAGACGGTGACATAGATCCCTTGGCCCCAGGCGTCTATACCGTAGTAATCACTGTGGTGGGATCTCCAGCTTCACCTCACAAAAACCTCGGGGGCCCGGCACGGCCCCATGGCGCCCGGGGAGCCGACGGTCCGAGTCACTTATCCGGAGGACCCCGGAACCCTCTGATGGCCCTGCCCCCTCCAGGCTGACCCGGAGACCCCACATCCCAGCCTGGTGCCCAGAAGCCAGACCACTGCCCGCCGAGGCTGCCTGACCATGAATCATGAATCCTTAACTCAAACTCAGAAGTCCAACCAACGTCAAACAGCCAGCCGCCTGCCCTAGAAAGCTGACGGAAGCCCCTGGTGATGCGGTGATGCTCGCATCAAATGGCCAGATCAGCCGAAGGAGCTGCCTTGGCTGTCCCCACACTGCGGCGTCCCTGGGGCAGGGAGGTCCATCTCTGGGCCCCTTTTATGGGGACCCTCTCCCTGGCTCCCTTTCCAGTCCTCCAAAGTGCCCCGCGCCTCTGACATTGAGACCCTGACACCGCGGGTCTCCCCAAGTGTGGTGGAAGTGTGGAGGCGGTGAGGACTCACCTGAGGAGACGGTGACCAGGAGCCCCTGGCCCCAGGCGTCATACCAGTTGTCACACTGTGACAACTATGCCGGGACCCCGAGCAATAACTGGTGGCCGGCCAAGACCGCCAGGCCACCTCGCATAACACCTACTGTGGCCGGCAGGGCTGGGGACCTTGGGAGCCCAGAGCCCCCGGGTGGCTGAGACCCCCAGGGAAAGCTCTGGCTGCAAAGCCCATCCAGAGAGGGTGTCTGGAACCTCTGCTCCCTGCTGGGGTGAGCCTGGGCCCCCTCGGCCCTCTTTCCGAGCCCCCCAGGCTGCCCCAGGCCCTCTGGACCTGAGACCCAGACAGCCTCGTTTTCCCTCCGGATGTAGCAAAAAAGTCTCAGAGAAAGTGAGGCAGGAGGGCTAGTGAGGACTCACCTGAGGAGACGGTGACCAGGACTCCCTGGCCCCAGGTATTTGGTGGTCACAATGCCATGGGCCCCTTTGGGAGGTGTACAAAAACCCAAGCCCCTGGCAGCCTCCTGGTCCCACCTGAAGCCTTACCCCCAGGTCCCTGCGGCCCCGGGTGCAGAACCCGCTCGGCCCAGACTGTGTTCCACCAGCAGAGGTCCCATTTCTGCAGGACGGGCAGGCAGATGGCCTCAGGAGCAGCCTCCCCCCGGCCTCCTCCCCCCTCTCTGGAGGTCTTCCCCCGGCCCAGGACAGAGGAGGCAGAGAGCCATCTCACCCGAGGAGACGGTGGCCTGGGTGCCCTGGCCCCAAGCGCTGAAGCGGTCCTGGTTGCCCTGACGCACACAGGCCCCGGCCCTGGGGAAGCTCTGCTCAGGGCTCCTCCCTCCCAGCCACCCCTGTCCCAGGGCCTCTCAGCCCAGCTCTCAGCTGGCTCACCTCCAGGGGCTCTGCCAGCTCCCAGGCCTGGTCCCGAATGGCACCGCTGGCAGTGGTGGCGCAGCCACAGGCCGCAGGGACCTGGCCCACGGCTCAGGCGGAGCAGCCGTGGGGGACCCTCACCCAAGGAGACGGTGACCAGGGTCCCCTGGCCCCAGAGGTCAAAGTTAGCATATAGACACGGTGAGCTGGCCCCGTGCTGGGGGGCCCAGAGACCTGCACCCAGGCTCCCCAGGGAGCCCCCAGGAGCTGGAAGGTCTGCTCCCTGCTTGAAGAGACCGCCCAGCCCCTGCCCCTGCAAGCGCCCTCCTACCAGAACCCCGTGGTCTGGGACTGGACGTCCTCCAGACCCCTGACTTGCTTGGCTCCCACGAGGTCATGTTTTCCCTTTGGCCTTCTGTGCAGCCTGCTGCTTGGAGGCTCAGGGCTGCCCAGCCCTCCTCGATTCCCAGCTGGGCTCCCCTCAACCCAGTACCCCTTCCCCAGGCCTTGGGGACCCAGTCCCTTGCCTGGAATGCGTCCCATCTCGTGCCCTCCTGGAAAGTCCCTTCACCTTCCCGGATGGCGCATGTGACACTCCTTCTTCAGGCTCCCTACCCGCCCCCCTTGTGCACCCAACTGTGAGCCCTCAGGGCGAGGACCCAGCTGCCCTGGGGCCTCTCTGCCCAGGGGTTTTGTAAAGTCGTCAGTCACTGTGGCCCTAGTTAGCACTGTGGTTCCTGGCTCGGCCAGAGCCCCGAGGGCGGGCATCGGGCGAGGTGGATCTGGGGCAGGTCAGCCACAGGGCCCACGGGAGACCCCTGCCCACCAGTCCCCACACTCATTCCTAGGCTGGTTACAGATTATTTGCCGCTTTGCTAATAATCCTTCAAGTGTTGAAGGCTGCCTGCGTGGTTTCCTTTTTCTTTTAGAAATGAGAGCATATTCAAGGCTGTCTCGCGCCCACCTGCACTGGACCTATGTTCTCAGGTGGAGAAAGCCCTGCCATGGCAGTGGGCGGGGTCCTGGGCCGTTGCTGACCGCAAGGTGGCTGGCTCCTGCTGGCGTGCCCTGGGGGGTCTGTCAGGGTCTCTCTGGTCGCAGCTGTGGCGCTGGCAGCAGCCCCCTTGTTAGCACTGTGAGGACTTTCGCTGCCCTCTGTGGTAACGGGGCTCCAGGGGGGCTGGGGCTGTGCTGATGCTGGAGCACTGTGTGCCCACATGGCCGGATCCCTGCCATGTCCCCCGGCTGCTGGTTCTCGGGGAGGGTCTCAGCTCTTTTGATGGCCCTGGCTGGAGGGAGGGTGCGAGGGGAGCGGCACGATGGTCTAAAGGAGTGGATTCCCCCTCCCAGACCTGCGTGAACCCTGGGGGGTCGCAGGGGAGGGGAAGAGGAGGCCTGCATTCAACAGCGTCGAACCTGGGGCTGGGGTGCCAGGACCCACAGGTGTGCCAAGTGTGGGCCCTCACGGAGGGGAGATGCTCACAGGTGCCCAGAGGCCAGGTGTAAGTGTGGTGGGCATGCTCGCCCATGGACCACTGCCAGGGGTGGACAGAAGGGCACAGACATGGCTGGGGACTGGGACGGGGTGATGATGCCCTGGAGGCTTGCTGCGGGAGGTGTCAGTGGATAGCATGTGGGGAAGTCTGTGTGTGTGTGTGTGTGTGTGTGTGTGTGTGTGTGTGTGTGTGTATGTGAGTCCAGCTGACCCCAAGACCCAGAGGCTGGGCCCTGTGCCTGGAGGAGAATGGCAGGTGGTTGGATGTAGCCTGATTTAAAGGTGGCCTGTGTACTCAGCAAAGAGGCTGAAGGATGGGGAGCCTTTTTGAGAGTCTCTCCCTCTGCTCCAGGGCCTCTGATCTCCCTTTAAGGAAATGGGGGGTGGGGCTGTCCCAGGCCCTCCAGGAAATGTCTGCTCTGGCCTTCCAGCCATCTGGTTTTTTGCCTGGGGGAGGGGAGGTGCCCACCGTGCCCTGCCAGCCCCTCTCCTCCAGCCCCGTGTCTCAGGCCCCACCCAGCCTGGGCCCTGTCTCTTCAGCACAGCAGAGGATCAGCCAGTCTGCAATATCGTGTACCCTGTTGAGAGTGCAGCTCTGCCCTTGGGGGCTGGCATGTCCTCTTGGCCCCCAGGTGTGGCAGGATCTGGCTTCGGCAGAGCTTTTTGAGCCCTTCAGAGAAAGTCTGCCCTGGCCCCCCTTCCTGGCAATGGTGTGCAGAACTTGGGTCAGGGCAGCAGTGGTGGGTCTGGAGCCTGCAGGCCACGTGGCTGGCTGTGCTCATGCCCAGGCTGGGCTCCTGCTATAGCATCCCATGGCCAAGTCCTGGGACGCTGCTCCTGCCTCCACCCACTTCAAGCACGTGCCAGAGAAAGAACATGTGTGTTACAGGTGTGCGTCCCAGCGAGTGCCAGGTGAGGCATCTGGATCTCTGTAATGGGGTGGCCAGAACTGGGCCCATTGGCCATGCTGAGTCAGTCTCCCAGCTTCTGCCCACAGCTGTGTCCCATAAGGTGCCCCCACCCCACTCTGGAGCAGGTGGCTGGGAAGGTATCTCCCAGGACAGCTGGGCTGTCCTGAGCAGGAGTTGCAGTCGAGCTGAGGACTGGACCCCTGAGGCCAGGGTGCCCTGGTCACTCAGCTGCCTCATTAGAGTCAGGACACATCCATGCAATTACCTCAGTAAACAGCCAGTGAGCTACAAATGGCTCTCGGCCTTGATGTCCATGACGGGAGGCAGGTGGGAACACCATTCCCTGTGCTCCTTGAACGTCTGGATCACAGTGTCCAGGAGATGGAGAAGTCAGAGATGACATGTGCTTGGGTGATCGGAGGCCTTGCTTAAGGGCGGGGGCTGCAGCTGGGCCCAGGGCTCTCCATGGCCCTGCAGCCTTGGTGAGCTAATCCTACTCCAGGGTCCTGTTTTCCTAGAGCTGGCACTGTGGTAGACCAGATGGCCAGAATGCGGGTGCACTTTGGCAAGTGAGGAGGACCTTCCTCACGTTTGTGCAGGGAGTGCTTTGTATCTGAGATTCGGCTTCTGACGGCCTCCACCCTTGGGGAACTGGTCTCTGGATATTTTGCTCCAGAAGGAAGGTCCTTATGGGCAAAAACACAAGAGGAAAAAGTGCTTGGTGCTTCATTTATCAGTTCAGAAGGCATACAAGGGCATGTGGTTGCTTCAGTCAACAAATCAAGAGTTGCAAGAGGTTACCAAAGGGAAAAGAAACAGGGGGATCTCCCTGGCGGTCCAGTGGTTAAGACTTCACCTTCCAATGTGAAGGGGGTGCGTGTTTGATCCCTGGTCGGGGAGCTAAGATCCCACATGCCTCACGGCCAAAAGAACAAAACATAAAACAGAAGCAATATTGTAACAAATTCTATAAAGACTTTAAAATGGTCCACATCAAAGAAAAATCTTAAAAAAAAGGAAAAGAAACAGGAATTACCTCTTTTAATACCCAAGGACATGAGCAAAAAAGGGTAAAAACCAGAGAAAAAGGTAACAACTTACAAAAATTTTTTAATAAGTGTGGGGGGACACCAACACATGCTATAAATTTCAAAAGGCAATAGTCAAAAAATGAACAAAAGATTCTAGTGCCTGCTGGCCTGTTCCCCCCTCCACCCCTACAACCCAGAAGAGGCAGTGGCGGGGTGGTTAAAGTTTTGAGAAGTCTCCTAAGTTCCCCCACGGTCCTGGGAGGAGGACACTCACTGGGAGTGTCACCACACTCGACGGGAAGGACACCTCCAGCTACAGGGGACAGCAGGCCTGATCTTCAACAGGACAACCAAAGCTGGCTGGCCTCCCCACGGAACGAAGAGCTGGGGTGGGAACTTGCTCAGTGCTGAGGATACGGGGGTGGCGGGCTGTGTCTCTGAGGATGTCTTGGCCATTCCCTCATGACTGCAGAGTTGCTGCCATCGTTAGAAGCATGAAGGGCTCCCACAGCACCTGCGGCAGGAAGGAAGGGCAGGAACAAATGCACTCTCATTGCAGCCTGGCCTTTTATGCAAGAAGGGAAGCCCCGGCTGCTCCCACACCTCCATGTCAAGAACAATGCTGCGTCCACAGCCTCCCCTGACTGTGCAGTCCCTGCACCCGGGAACACCCTCCTCTGGGAGATCTGGGGAGGATGAGCTGCTCTACGAGCACCTCATTTTAGCCTCTTCTTTCTGCCTGGCACAGGCTGGTTGCCCCTGGGAGCTGCCACAGGAAAGGGGGTGAGCAACATCAGTGGGTTTTCAGTGATGGGCGCAGGAGCTCCTGGGGTTCAGATCCTGATGGCAGCGTGCCTTTGACAGAGGGACATGCCTGTCCCTTCAGTACAGTGACCTGGATCTTCAACAAAGTCTCAGGGATCATGACACCCCCTTCACCCCTCCTTTGCCCTAAGGTTACAGTACATGAGGTCAAGGTCAGTGCTTGGCTAACAGTCCCCAGAGGGGGCATCCATAGCCTTAGGTGGGGCCAAGGGTGTCAGGCACTCCCCCTCCCCATACAGGACAGGGAGGGGTGCCCGACAAACGGCCCTATCATTGCTGTGTGCATTTGCTTGCGTGCATTTGTTGGCACTGCCAAGCCTTATGCATGTTTGAGGCAGTTTGCCAGCTTTTCTCCTGAGGGCTTTCTTGACTTGGAGTTTGAGGTTCTTTCCTGCCATGAACTCTTTCCACATTGTTCCCACAGACTCCTGCCATCGTAAATTTCCAGCTGAAGGTGAAAG
Organism: Phocoena sinus; assembly: GCF_008692025.1. Lineage (NCBI taxonomy): Eukaryota > Metazoa > Chordata > Mammalia > Artiodactyla > Phocoenidae > Phocoena > Phocoena sinus. Next base: position 178,338,345 of record NC_045764.1, read on the forward strand.
GAAGGGAGAAGAGCACATCGCCCTTGGAATTCTTGGAAGGCTCCCAATGACCGTTGGTTCTGGCACCCACACTGTGCTGGAGAAAGTGGCTTTTCTGTGGATGAGGTCTACGGATGAACAGAACCAGGAAACATGGCTCCCTCAGATTCCAGAACAGGAAGAGCCCCCTCTGAAGACCTGATGATGTGCTGGCCTTCATATCCAAATGTGCCACCCCCTCCATCACTGACTCGCTGCAGTTAGCCCACATATGGTGAGTTGCTTTTCTGCTGGTGGTGCTGCACCTGCTCTGAGCCACCAGCTCCCTGCAGTCCCTGCAGTGTGTGGACCCGACCCACTCCTCTTGCATCAGGAAGGATCAGGACTTCTGTGTCTGCAGAGTTGCAGCCAACTCCGGGTCCACATTTACTACAGCCTTTCCCTGGAAAACTCACATAAATGCCCTGAGCCTTGAGTTCCCTCGTCTATAAAAAGACGGATAGCAAAGAGGGAATCAAGATGGTGGAGTAGAAGAATGTGGAGCTCACCTCCTCCTACAGATACATCAAAACCACCTACATATGGAACAATTCTCACAGAACACTTTACTGAGCACTGGAAGAAGACCTCAGACACATGAAAGGACAAGAAAGACCTCCACATAACTGGGGAGAACAAAAGAAGAGAAGAAAAGAGGAAGTGGGATGTGACCTGCACCCCTGGGAAGGAGCTGTAAAAGAGGAAAGGTTCCCACACCCTGGGAAGACCCCTCACCAGTGAGATCAGCTGGCAGGTAGTGGGAGGTGCTTCAGAGGTTTGGAGGAGAGCACAGCAACTGGTCTGTGGCAGGCAGAACAGAGGGAGACCTGTACAGACAGACCTTGCCATTGCTCTGAGTGTCCCAGTCTGAGACGTGCTTCTGTTGGTATAGGCAGGGGCTGGATGCTGAAGGTCAGGCTTTGGAGGTCAGACCTGGGGAGAGGACTGGTGTTGGCTGTGTGGAGACAGCCTGAGGGGGCTGGAGTGTGGTACGGCTGCAACCAGGGTGTATGCGGAAGACTGGGTCTGCCATAGAAGCTAAGCACCATCGTTAAGTGGGACGTGAAGGGAAGAGTGGGGCGGAGTATTCCATAGCAGCCTCTTTCTCCATGCACTAGACAGGATGCCACCTCAGTGGGCTCCAGGAGTGTGTGCCAACGGGTTGCCCCCTCACAGAGGTGAGCCCCAGGGGCTGCACAATGTAGGAAGCAGGGCTGAAACCTCTTCCCGCGGCTGTGTGAGCTGTGACTTTACCACCACCACAATCTTTGTAAACTCGGTGCCTGTAGGCAGACAACTGGTGCTCCCATGGCTGCGGTGGGTCTGGTCTTAGCAGCTGTGGGCTTTGTGGGCACATGCACATGGGGGCTGGGCCGGCTCTGGGTCTGAGCTGCCTCCATAACACTCACAGTGGGTCCAGGTGCATGACCACTGTGGTCCTGGGACCTGACTGCATTGGATCTGTGCTGGTGACCTTATGAAAACAATGCCTGAGCGACCCCAGGGCTGATTGCTGGCATCCCCACAGTTGAGGTGGGGCCAAGGGCAGTGCCAACAACTGTGTACTTTGTGAGCCAGCACAACAGGTGACAGGTGACACCACAGAGCACACTACTGGTGGACAGCTCCAGTGGAGAAATACTCAGTGGCTCCTCTCGCAGTGGGCACACTCCAGTACCTCCTACCTTAGATTGCAGCTCAGAAACAGATCTTGGGGCTTCTACTCCAACAACTAGGGAGCAGGCCCTTCCCCCAACAGGGCTGAGACAACCACAGAGCAAAAACAGGAAGCCCTGCTCAACATCCAGTGCAGGCTTTGGTCACCACAACACCAGTCACACTTCCTATCAAGGAGAAAACAGCCAACACTTACTGAGGAAAGAGGTGGCAGGTATCCACACTAAAAACAGCCCTTGTTCCCAAAAATATTAAGCCCACACAAGGTACACAGAGACGCTCCCACATATATAGCCCTCCGAGACTACAGTAGATAATTGTTTCTCCTAAACTCACAGAGTAAGAGAAATATAAGGCAAATGAAGAAGCAGAGGAACCACTCTTAGGTAAAAGACCAAGAGAATTCCCTTGGAGGAACAAACAATGAAACAGACTTCTTCAGTCTAACAGACACCAAGTTCAAAAAGTCAGCAATGAAAATATTGAAGGAATTAAGAAAGGCTATTGACAGAAATGCAGATTACTGTAAAAAGGAACTAGAAACTAAAAGGTGAAGCAAAGAAAAATTAGAAAATTCATTTGCTGAGATGAAAGCTGAGCTCAAGGCAAGGAAGAGCAGAATGAATAATGCAGAAGAAAGAATAAGTGAGCTGGAAGACAGAATAGTGGAAATTACCCAATCAAATCAGCAGACAGAAAGCCAAATGAAAAGAATGAAAGCAATATAAGAGACATATGGGATAATGTAAGCAGGCCAATCTACACATAATAGGGATTCCAGAAGGAGAAGAAAGAGAAAAGGGGATTGAAGTTGTATTTGAAGAAATTATGGTTAAAAACTTCCCAAACCTAAAGAAGGAAACAGACATTCAGATACAGGAAGCACAGAAGGTTCCAAACAAGATGATAACAAACAGACCTACACCAAGATATATTATAATTAAAATGACAAAAGTTAAAGATACAGAGACAATTCTAAGGCAGTAAGAGAAGAACAAAGAGTTAATTATGAGGGAACCCCCATGAGGCTATCAGCTGATTTCTCTACAGAAACACTGCAGGCCAGAAGGGAGTGGCAAGTTATATTCAAAGTTCCGAAAGGGAAAAACCTGCAACCTAAGATACTCTACCCAGCAAGATTATTTAGAATAGAAAGAGAGGTAAAGTATTTCCCAGACAAGGAAAAACTAAAAGAATGCAGCAATACTAATCCTATCCTAAAAGAAATATTGAAAGACCTTCTCTAAATAGAAAAGAAGTAAGAAGCTATAGGAAAGAGAAAAATCACAATTGGAAAGCAAATTATTTAAGCAAGTATACAGATTAAAAAATCAAAAAATTTTTGTGAAAGCAATGATAACCACAATGAACAGCAAAATGATAAGTATGAAAATGTAAAAGAGGACATCAAAATCATAAAATATGGGGCTTCTCTGGTGGTGCAGTAGTTGAGAGTCTGCCTGCTGATGCAGGGGACACGGGTTCATGCCCCGGTCCGGGAAGATCCCACATGCCGTGGAGCGGCTGGGCCCGTGAGCCATGGCTGCTGAGCCTGCGCGTCCGGAGCCTGTGCTCTGCAATGGGAGAGGCCACAACAGTGAGAGGCCCGCGTACCACAAAAAAAAAAAAAAAATCATAAAATATGGTGGAGGAGAGTAAGAAAGTGCAGATTTTTTTAAAAAAGAAGTTGTTTGAGCCTACATAACTATCAGTCTAAAGAAAGTAGATATAAGAAGGGGTTAACATACTCAAAAAACAGGGCAACCACAAGTCAAAACCATAAAGTAGGTTCACAAAAAACAAAAAGAAGAGAACACAAGCATAATATAAAGGGAAATCATTAAACCACAAAAGGGAAGACAAAAAGAAAAAAAAGGAACAAAGAAGAAATATAGAATCAACTGGAAAATGAAGTTTAAAATGGCCACAAATACATATCTATCAAAAATTTCCTTAAATATCAATGGATTAACTGCTCCAATCAAAAGACACAGAGTGGCAGATTGGATTACAAAACCAAAATCCAACAGTATGCTGTCTACCAGAGACCCACTTTAGGGCAAAGGACACACATAGATTGAAAGAGAAGGATGGAAAAAGATATTTCATGCAAAAGGAAATGACAAGAAAGTGGGGATTGCAATACTCATATCAGACAAAATTGACTTTAAAACATAGGCCATAAAGAAAGATGAAGAAGGACACTATATAATGATAAAAGGATCAATACAAGAAGAGGATATTACACTCATCAACATATATGCACCTAATATAAGAGCACCTAAATACATAAAACAAATGCTAACAGACATAAAGGGAGAAATCAATGGGAACAGAATAATAGTAGGAGACTTTAACACCCTACTCACATCAATGGACAGATCTTCTAGACAGAGAATCAATAAAGCAACAGAGATCCAAAATGATACAATAAAACTGTTAGACTTAATTAATATTAAGACATTACATCCAAAAAAACCAGAATAAACATTCTTTTCAAGCGCACGTGGAACATTCTTTAGGATTGATCATATACTAGGGCACAAAATAAGGCTCAACAAATTTAAGTATAGAAATTATTTCATGCATCTTCTCTGACCACAGCAGCATGAAACTAGAAATCAATGACAGGAAAAGAAATGAGAAAAAAATGATTATGTGGAAACAAAACAACAAGTTACTACAAAACTAGTGGGTCAACAATGAAATCAAAGAGGAAATTGAAAGATACCTTGAGACAAATGCAATGAAAGCAGAGCCATACAAAATCTACGGGATGCAGCAAAAGCAGTTCTCAAAGAGAAGTTTAGAGTGATACAGACCTTCCTCAATAAACAAGTAAAATCTCAAATAAATAACCTAACTTACCACCTAAGAGAATTAGAAAAAGAAGAACAAACAAACCATATATGACAAACCCACAGCCAACATCGTTCTCAACAGTGAAAAGCTGAAACCATTTCCTCTAAGATCAGGAAGAAGACAAAGTTGTCCACTCTCACCACTATTATTCAACACAGTTTTGGAAGTTTTTGTTTTGTTTTGTTTTTTCTGAATGCGGGCCTCTCACTGTTGTGGCCTCTCCTGCTGTGGAGCACAGGATCCAGATGCACAGCCTCAGTGGCCATGGCTAACGGGCCCAGCCGCTCCACGGCATGTGGGATCTTCCCAGACCGGGGCACAAACCCGTGTCCCCTGCATTGGCAGGTGGACTCTCAACCACTGCACCACCAGAGAAGCCCAGTTTTGGAAGTTTTAACCACAGCAATCAGAGAAGAAAAAGAAATAAAAGGAATCCGAATCAGAAAAGAAGTAAAATTGTCACTGTTTGCAGATGTCATGATGCTATATATAGAGAATCCTAAAGATGCTACCAGAAAACTACTAGAGCTAATCAATGAATTTGGCAAAGTAGCAGGATACAAAATTAATGCACAGAAATCTCTTGCATTCCTATACACTAATGATGAAACACCTGAAAGAGAAATTAAGGAAACACTCCCGTTTACCATTGCAACAAAAAGAATAAAATACCTAGGAATAAACCTACCTAAGGAGACAAAAGACCTGTATGCAGAAAACTATAAGGCACTGATGAAAGAAATTAAAGATGGTAGAACCAGATGGAGAGATATACCATGTTCTCGGATTGGCAGAATCAGCATTGTGAAAATGACTATACTACCCAAAGCAATCTGCAGATTCAATGCAATCCCTGTCAAACTACCACTGGCATTTTTCACAGAACTAGAACAAAAAATTTCACAATTTGTATGGAAACACAAAAGACCCCGAATAGCCAAAGCAATATTGAGAAAGAAAAACGGAGCTGGAGGAATCAGGCTCCCCGACCTCAGGCTATACTACAAAGCTACAGTAATCAAGACAGTACGGTACTGGCACAAAAACAGAAATACAGATCAATGGAACACTATAGAAAACCCAGAGATAAACCCACACACGTATGGTCACCTTATCTTTGATAAAGGAGGCAAGAATATACAATTGAGAAAAGACAGCCTCAATAAGTGGTGCTGGGAAAACTGGACAGCTACATGTGAAAGAATGAAATTAGAACCCTCCCTAACACCATATTCAAAAATACACTTAAAATGGATTAAATACCTAAACATAAGGCCAGACACTATAAAACTCTTAGAGGAAAACATAAGCAGAACACTCTATGACATAAATCACAGCAAGATCCTTTTTGACCCACCTCCTAAAGAAATGGAAATAAAAACAAAAATAAACAAATGGGACCTAATGAAACTTAAAAGCTTTTGCACAGTAAAGGAAACCATAAACAAGACAAAAAGGCAACCCTCAGAGTGGGAGAAAATATTTGCAAATGAAGCAACTGACAAAGGATTAATCTCCAAAATTTACAAGCAGCTCATGCAGCTCAATATAAAAAAAAACGCAACCCAATCCATAAATGGGCAGAAGACCTAAATAGACATTTCTCCGAAGAAGATATACAGATTGCTAACACACACATGAGAGAATGCTCAACATCACTAATCATTAGAGAAATACAAATCAAAACTACAATGAGGTATCATCTCACTCTCGTCAGAATGGCCATCATCAAAAAATCTAGAAACAATAAATGCTGGAGAGGGTGTGGACAAAAGAGTACCTTCTTGCACTATTGGTGGGAATGTAATTTGATACAGCCACTATGGAGAACAGTATGGAGGTTCCTTTGAAAACGAAAAACAGAACTACCATATGACACAGCAATCCCATTACTGGGCATATATCCTGAGAAAACCATAATTCAAATAGAGTCACGTACCACAATGTTCATTGCAGCCCTCCTTCAATACCCAGGACATGGAAGCAAACTATGTGTCCATTGACAGATGAATGGATAAAGAAGATGTGGCACATATATAAAGTGGAATATTTCTCAGCCATAAAAATAAATGAAATTGAGTTAGTTGTGGTGTGGATGGACCTAGAGTCTGTCATACAGAGTGAAGTAAATCAGAAAGAGAAAAACAAATATTGTCTGCTAACACATATGTATGGAATCTAAAAAAAAAAAAAATCTCAAGAACCCAGGGGAAGGACAGGAATAAAGACACAGATGTAGGGAATGGACTTGAGGACATGGGTAGTGGGAAGGGTAAGCTGAGGCAAAGTGAGAGAGTGGCAATGACATATATAAACTACCAAATGTAAAATAGATAGCTAGTGGGAAGTAGCTACATAGCACAGGGGGATCAGCTCGGTGCTTTGTGACCACCTATAGGGGTGGGATAGGGAGGGTGGGAGGGAGATGCAAGAGGGAGGGGATATGGATATATATGTGTACGTATAGCTGATTCAATTTGTTATACAGCAGAAACTAACATAAAAATGTAAAGAAATTTTACTCCAATAAAGATGTTAAAAAAAAGGAACGAAAGAGGAGAAATCACTACTGATACTGCAGAAATACAAAAAACCAGGAGAGAATACTATGAAAAATGATATGCCAAGATATTGGACAACGTAGAAAAAATGGACAATTTTCTAGAAACATATGGCCTACCAAAACTGAATCAAGAAGAAATAGATAATTTGAACACACCAATTACTAGATTTGAAATAAAATTGTTAATTAAAAAAAAAAAACAACTCCTTACAAATAAAAGTCCAGGACCAGATGGCTTCACAGGTGAATTTTACCAAACACACAAAGAAGAACTTATACCAATTCTTCTCAATCTCTTCCAAAAGATTGAATAGGAAGGAACACTCCCAAAGTCATTGATACCAAAACCAGATGAAGACACTACATAAAAAGAAAATTAGAGGCCAATATCTTTGATGAATAAGGATGCAAAAATTCTCAACAAAATATTAGCAAACCAAATCCAGCAACACATAAAAAAGAGCATACACCACAACCAAGTGGGATTCATCCCAAGTTCACAAGGATGGCTCAACACACACAAATCAATTAACATAATACACCACATCAACAAAAGAAATGACAAAACCACATGATCATCTCAATGGACACAGAAAAAGCATTTGATAAAATTCAACATCCATTCATGACAAACAATTTTACAGAAGTGGGTATAGAGGGAACATATCTCAACATAATAAAAGCTATCTATGACAAACCCACAGCCAATATAATACTCAACTGTGAAAAGCTAAAAGCCTTCCCACTAAAATATGGAATGAGACAAGGGTGCCCACTCTCACCACTTCTCTTCAACATAGTATTGGAAGTCCTAGCCACAGCAATCAAATAAGAAAAATCAATAAAATGTATCCAAATTTGGAAGGGAAGAGGAAAAATTGTCATTATATGCAGATGACATAATATTATATATAGAAAACCCTAAAGACGCCACACAAAAACTACTAGAACTCATAATGAAATCAGCAAAGTAGCAGGATACAAGATTAACATATAGAAGTTGCCTGCATTTCTTTATGTTAACAATGAAATATTAGAAAGGGAATGTAAAAAAAAACAATACCTTTAAAAATCACATCCAAAAAAATAAAATACTTAGGAATAAACCCGGCCAAGGAAGTGAAAGACTTATATGCTGAGAACTATAAAACATTAATAAAGGAAATTAAGATGAGTCAAAGAAATGGAAAGTAATCACATGCCCTTGTATTGGAAGAATTAATATTGTTCAAATGGCCATACTAACCAAAGCAATCTACAGATTTAATGGGATCCCTATCAACTTACCCATGACATTTTTCACAGAACTAGAACCAATAATTGTAAAATTTATATGGAAGCATAAAAGACTCAGAATTGCCAAATCAATCCTGAGGAAAAAGAACAAAGCAGGAGGCATAACCCTTCCAGACTTCAGACAATATTACAAAGCTACAGTAATCAAAACAGCATGGAATTGACACAAAAATAAACATATGGATCAAAGGAACAGGATAAAGAGCCCAGAAATAAACTCACACACCTATGGTCAATTAGTCTTCAACACAGGAGGCAAGAACATATAATTGGAAAAAAGACAGTCTCTTCAGCAAGTGGTGCTGTGAAAGCTGGACAGCTGCATGTAAATCAATGAAGTTAGAATACACCCTTACACCATACACAAAGATAAACTTAAAGTGATTTAAAGACTTAAACATGAGACATGATACCATAAAACTCCTAGAAGAGAACACAGGTAAAATATTCTCTGACATAAATTGTACAAATGTTTTCTTAGGTCAGTCTCCCAAGATAAGAGAAATAAAAGCAAAAATAAACAAATGGGACCTAATCAAACTTACAAGCTTTTGCACAGCAAAGGAAACCATAAACAAAATGAAAAGACAACATACAGACTGGGAGAAAATATTTGTAAATGATATGATTGACAAGGGCTTAATTTCCAAAATATAGAAACAGCCCATACAATTCAAAAACCAAAAAAAGAACAGAATCAAAAAATGGGTAGAAGGCCTAAACAGACATTTCTCCAAAGAAGAGATACAGATGGCCAACAGGCGCATGAAAAGATGCTCAACATCGGTAATTATTAGGGAAATGCAAATCAAAACTACAATGAGATCCTACCTCACACCAGTCTGAATGGCCATCATTAAAAATTCTACAAATAGCAAATGCTGGAGAGGGTGTGGAGAAAAGGGGACCCTCCTACACTGTTGGTGGGAATGTAAGTTGGTGCAGCCACTATGGAAAACAGTATAGATGTTCCTCAAAAAACCTAAAATAGAGTTATCATATTATCCAGCAATCCCACTCCTGGTAATATATCCAGACAAAACTATAGTCCAAAAGGTACATGCACCCCTATGTTCATAGCAGCACTATTCACAATAGCCAAGACATGGAAGCAACCTAAATGTCCATTGACAGATGAATGGATAAAGAAGATGTAGTACACATATACTCTGGAATATTACTCAGCCATCAAAAAGAATGAAATAATGCCCTTTGCAGCTACATGGATGGACTAAGAGATTATCATACTAAGTGAAATAAGTCAGAAAGAGAAAGACAAATACCATACAATATTACTTATATGTGGAATCTAAAATATGACACAAATCAACGAATCTACAAAACAGAAACAGACTCACAGACATAGAGAAGGACTTGTGGTTGCCAAGGGGGAGGGCAGGTGGGGGAGGGATGGAGTGGGAGTTTGGGATTTGCAGATGCAAGCCAGTATAATAGAATGGGTAAACAACAAGGTCCTACTGTAGAGCACAGGGAACTATATTCAGTATCCTGTGATAAACCACAATGGAAAAGAATGTGAAAAAGAATGTATATCTATGTATAACTGAATCACTTCGCTGTTCAGCAGAAATTAGCACAACGTTGTAAATCAACTATATATTTTAAAAAAAGACAGATAACAGTGTCCTGCTTTCCAGAATCTTGTGGAATTAAAAGTGGAAGCAAAAGACCTGGTACAAAAGTGGGGGTGCTTCTGACAGACTTCCTCTCCTGAGAGGCAGGAGGTGATCCAAGGAGTGTCACCTGCCCAGGACATGGAGCTTCCCATTTTATCACAGAGAAAACAGCTGAAGTTTCCTGGCATTCATTTACTCAAGTCTTCCAACTTTTCTCATTTTTTGTGGCATGCTCATGTGCTATCAGAGTTGGGTTTTGTTTGATGGTCCAGTTTGAATGTCTCTTCCTTTTCATAGGCATGTTAGGACCACTCACATGTACTGATAAGACAGAAGGGTATGTTTGGTGTCAATCCTGTTTTACCATTTTATGCCATGCTTTCTATTTGTATTTTTTAAAGATTTATTTATTATTTATTTATTTTATGTATTTCTGGCTGCATTGGGTCTTAGTTGTGGCACCCAGGATCTTTGTTGAGGCATGTGGGATCTTTTGTTGCGGTGTGCGGGCTTCTCTCTAGTTGTGGCTTGCAGGTTTTCTCTTCTCTAGTTGTGGCACATGGGCTCTGTAGTTGAGGCGCACAAGCTCAGTAGTTGTGGCACATGGGTCCCGTTGCCCCGCGGCTTGTGGGATCTTAGTTCCCCGACCAGGGATTGAACCCTCATCCCCTGCACTGTAAGGTGGCTTCTCTACCACTGGGCCACCAGGGAAGTCCCCATGCTTTCTCTTTGTAAATTTCCCAAAGCAGCTGTGCGCTTCAAGTTGTCTTTGCTGCTTTGTGTGTGCAGTGGTCACCTTCCCCGGTGTCCTCTGCGCTGCTTCCTCAGATGGCACGCATGGGTCTGTGCCCAACACATGTGAAATGTGAGTGGGTGGGCTCCTCTTCATCCCTTTTCCCCATCCCTCCCACCATGTGGGTCCAATCCGCGAGGCCACGTTCTCAGTATGTGTTTACACTGCCTCACATGCTTGGCTGCTAGCCCATGGTTTGGCTTTACTGATGTTTGATGCCTGGCTCCTAGCAGTGAAGCAACAATTCACAAGACCTCTAACGCCCAAGTTCCTTTCCCTTCTCCCAGTTCTTGACAGTTGTGAACCTTCTGCCTTGTCAGAGTGTTATACTGTTTCCTTTTTGCTCTACTTCAGAGTTAAACTCCACTGGGTACCCACTGCAGGTCCTTTGGCCCCAGCTTCTCTGGGCTTCTTTGGTGGCCGAAGTTTTTCCACTGGTGGCTGCACCATGTAGGGGTCATGGAAACCTACTGAGATGTAACTGACTTACAACACTGTGGAAAGTTTAAGGACCACATGTGTGGATTCAAGACATTTACATATTTGCAAAATGAGGCCACCATAGTCTTAGCTAACACCTCTATCACCTCACATAATTATGTGAAATAAAATTCATATTTTATGGCAAGATAAGAAAAATTTGAACATAAAAACTCTTCTCTGCCCTTTGGCCTCCTCACTTCCCGCACTGTGCACTGTGTGTCTGTGTTAGGCATCGACCAGACCTCCCCCTCCCCCATCAGCAGGAATACCTGCTCAACCGTGAAGAGGAACTTTCTTCTCGCGACGACAAGACAACTCCTCAAATGGTAACATTCCTTCTTGATCTTGTAAGAGGTTCACATGACTCACCAGGATGACGCTTAGATCTGGATTATGTAAACTGTCAATAATACGTCATCTGGCGTACAGCCTTCTGTCTCAACAAATTATAGAACTGTGCCTTGACTTCTAATGGGCAGAACAGTTCTCAGAGCTTTCTGAGATGCTCTTCCTGGGTTATAATCCTTGAATTCGGCTCGAATAAAAATTTCCACTTCTTTCTCAGATTGACTAATTAATTTTTCCTCGACAATTTTCATTGCTATTTTTTGTGGTGGGAACAATTAAGATCCAGTCTCTTAGCAACCCTCAAAACTATAACACATCATTGTTGCCTATAATCTCTATGCTGGGTATTAGATCTCCTGGATTTATTCACCTACTGGTTGCAAGTTTGTACCTTAAATAACATCTCCCCATTTCTCCCACCCCCCAGTCCCTGGCAACCACCTTTCTACTCTCTGCTTTTACAAATTTGGTTTGTAAAATGCCACGTATTGGTGAGATCATACAGTATTGGTCTTTCTCTGTCTGACTCGTCTCACTCAGCGTAATGCCTGCAAGGTCCATCCATGCTCCACGGATGGCAGGTGTCCTTCTTTCTTGCAGCTGAACAGTATTCCAATGCACACACATGCCACCGCTTCCGTATCATTCATCTGCTGCTGGATGTGTTGTGGGCTGTGTCCACACCTTCAGGGGTCTTTATGCTTGGAGGACAGACCAGCATATATGAACTCCTAGACGCCCCCTCCCCTGAGTATCCTTCAGGTGCTGTTCACGGCTCAATGGTGCTGAATGTGGCTGCTGAGAAATCCAGGACCAGCCAGTCTTCTCTCTTATGGGTGATTTGGTCGTCTTGAATGCTGCCTAAATTAATTCTTTCCAATTCTCTCCATCCTGAAGTAAGGTAATACTTACCCTGAAACTATTGTCGAACCCAAGTTTGTGTGCCCAACGCACAGTGAGACCAAGCAAACTGAAACACTGGAGTTTGGAGCAGAGAAAGGTTTATTGCAGGGCTGTGCACGGGGACGAGGTGGCTCGTGCTCAGAAAGCCCAAAGTCCCCACTGGTTCTCGGGGAAGCATTTCTATAGGCAAAATTTAGGGGAGGGCTGCAGGGTGTGTGGTTTTCTTCTGATTCGTTGGTGGTGAGGGAACAGGCTGGTGTTCCGGAGTCTGTGCTCAGCATGGAGTTAGCATCCTCCACCTGGGTGGGGGCCTTAGTTCCTGCAGAAGAGCTCAAGGGTATATCGTTCTGTGTGTCCCTGGAGGAGGAGCCCAGGACCCTGTTGTTTCCTGACTGCTCCTCCTTGGTTCCTGCATTCTCTTACTTCCCTGGTTAGTAACTGAATCTGCCTTTTAGGGCTCAGGGAAGGCATAGGAGTCTGAAGCCTTTTCCCTACAAACCAGAAATGGGGGCGCAGAAAAGGCTTTTGTACCTGGGATGGCCCCACAGGGTCCTGCTTGGTTTTAATCCCGCTTTTTCTGGATACTCATCAATCTTGAGGGGAGCAGGTGTTGGACAAGAAAGGGAACGATATTTTGGATAGAGAGCTTAATCGGTCTTAGGGGGACTCAGTTTCAAAACCACACCCTGTGCCTTAAACACTCAAGGCCCTTAGGTAGAAACCAAGTGATTAAGGGAGACCTTCAAGCTTGGTTTGCAGAACATGGGGGAAAGCAAACCGCAGATCTGGAAATCTGCTGACAGCCCCTCGGACGGAGCATCCTGAGGGGCTAGGATGACTGATGGTGAACTTTGGACATCGCAGGCCGAAAACCCACCACGCGTGACACATGGCTGCTCACGTAACCCCCAGATTGCACCTGCGACCCACAGAGAGCGTGCAGTGCGGCCACACCTGTGCAGAGAACCCGTGAAACTGACTTTTACTTTCCACCGGTTGTTTCGAGCACCTTCCCTCCCCCTCCCCACTTCTCACAAGCGATCGGAGACAAAGCTGAACACATTGCCTCCTGTCTCCTTGCTTGGCTGCCGACTATAAAGCCTCTCTCTGCTTGGCCTTCCAAGGAACCCACTCGCTTGGTTCCATCCACATACTGGGTGGGACACGGGAGCTGGAGAAGATCCACCCGGAAAGGCGACTCCTGGGAAGCACTGAACTTCCTCCTATGTGGCCTCTGCCTGATGCCAGCTGCTTCGGGCCCAGTTATTTATTGATTGAAATGGAGCTGATGTGCAGCATTGTGTTAGTTCCAGGTGCACCACAGAGCGACTTGGCGTTCGTGTCCATTAAGGGTGATTGTGGTCCCCACGGCCAGACTGTTAACCGCGCCAGCACAAAGTTATTGCAATACTATTGCCTGTGTTCCTTGTGCTGACTTACTTATTGTGTAATGGGAGGTCTGTACCTCTAACTCCCCTTCGCCTGTTTGGCCCCCTCCCCACTCCCCTTCCCTCTGGCAACCACCTTTTTGTTCTCTGTATCTGAGTCTCTTTCATTTTATTATGTTTGTTCATTTGTTTTGTGTTTTTAGATTCCACGTATAAGTGAGATCATGTGGTATTTGTCTTTCTCTCTCTGACTTATTTCACTTAACATAAAACCCTCTAGGTCCATCCATGTTGTCACAAAAGATAAGGTTTTTTTTATGGCTGAGTAATATTTCACTGTATGTATATGCACCACGTCTTCTTTATCCATTCATCTGTCGATGCACATTTAGGTTGTTTCCATGTCTTGGCTATTGTGAATAGTGCTGCTGTGAACACTGGGGTGCAGATCTCTTTTCAAGTTAGTTTTGTTTTCTTTGTATGAATACCCAGAAATGGGGTTGCTGGGTCATTTGGTAGCTCTATTTTTAGTTTTTCGAGGAACGTCCATACTGTTTTCTACAGCAGCTGCACCAGTTTACATTCCCACTGACAGTGCGCGAGGGCTCCCTTTTCTCCACACCCTCGCCAACACTTGTTACCTGTGGTCCTTTTTGATGATAGCCATTCTGACAGGTATCAGGTGATATTTGCTCCTTAATATACATTTTGGATTCTGTGGGTTATATCAGCTTTCCTAATTTCATAAAAAATGCAAGTTTCCATTAAAAAATTCTACATTTTGCTTTTGCACAAATTCTGAGAACAAAAGGGGAAACTGCTGTGTGGGGAGGTGGGCCTGGAGGAGGTCTTGAACCCCCCAGGGGTTTCTGTGACTCAGCTCACCTCCTCACCTTCTCTGGCCTGCTCGGCAGCCGGAGGTGCCAGGCCGAGCACAGGCTGCTTATGGCTGTGGATGTGGTGTGGATCTCAAGGCCAGGCCGGTCCCACATTCTGGCCTCACTCCCTGGCAAGGAGTGGGGGGCTCTGGGGAACCCAGCCGAGGACACCCTGCTGCTCCTTCAGGCTCGGATGCAGTGGTCCTGGGGATGGCCGTGGCCCCCGGACTCTGTCTGCACCACTGTCGAGAGCTCTCCCCACACGTGGGCCTCTCTTCCCCTTTCCCGCTGGCTTTGCTCCTTCCGTGCTGTTGCGAGCACTTGCCCTAGAGGCTATAATGCGCCTGGTCACCCAGACCTGGCTGCCGTGTGTGGAGATGGCAGGTTCATGTGCCCAGGCTGCGAGTGGCCCTCTCCCTTCCTTACACCACAGTGCCGGCTCTTAAGTTGTACTTGAAATGGTTATTTCTTTTGTGTCAGAGTCTTTCCATTTTTGTCTTGGTTGGATACTGTTTGTCTTTATTAAAATAAATAATTTTGATTTTAAATAGTCTACATTATACTTACTGAATATTGAATGTATGTGTATATATACACGTATTCATATATATTCGATATGTACAATATAGACTATTGAAGATAAAATTATATTTTATTATAACTAAACATATATATAGTTTATTCAGTTGGGAAGGGGACAATCTCCCAAGTTCATGCCTGTGGAAAGTATATTTGAATGCTAGTTGCTAGTTTTTTGGGCGTAAGAGTCTTGGATTATATTTTCTCTCCAACAGGGTTTTATAGGCATTGATAAACGTTTTTTAAAGAAGTGGTGCCAGAATGTTCCCCTCTTACGCATGGTCTGATCCTGTGTAGGTGTTTGCTTGGCTTATTTTGAAGTCAAGTAACTCCAATAAAATCCATTTGTTTAGGATTGCTCTGGTTGTTTTTTTTCTGGGGATTTTAAGCAATTTCTGAAACGTTGTTTTGAGCTGCATCTCAGAATACTGGTTCTGGGTTCCTGGCTGCCTCTCCCTGCAATTGGCAGGTGGTGTGACCAGTGTCCAGTGTCACACTCCCGGGAGGATCTTTTCTGGGAGAGGTGAGAGCACTGTGGCCAGTGTGGGCAGGACATGTGATGGGCCTTAGGAGGGTGTGTGGGGTTTTCTCTGAGAAAGGAGGTGCTGCAGGGACCCAAGGCCGGGGGCCAGGTGAGTGACTTGGAAGGCCCATTGTGCTGTTATGAGGAGCTGGGTGCAGGGGAGGTGTGGGGTGGACAGGCAGTCTGTTTGCAGACAGCCGTGCGGGTCCTCAGAAGGTGGCCAGCAGCGGGAATGGTGAGCTCTGCCCCGGCTGCCCGGGAGCACAGTGGGTAGATGTGTGGTGTCCAGTCCACCAGGTTCGGGGCTGGAGCTCTCTCTTTGGGACTAATCAGCCTGTAAATGGCATTAGAGTCAGAGGACCAGGGATGCCTGCAGAGAGGAAAGAGGGCACGTGCTGTCCTAGGCACGGCCTGGTCAGCATCGGGGACGAGAGAGGGAGTAGAGGGGACAAAGGGCACCTGCCACGGGGGATGGGGTCAGAGAGCAGATGTCATGGAGGCCGGGACCTAGCGGGCCGCAGGAGGGGTCACTTGTCTGCAGCTCATGTACTTGAACGTCCCAGAATCTTTTACCAAAACCATGACTTATTTGGGATCCAACTTGGATTTCAGAGGTTCAAGGGACCTCTGTGCTTTAGACCTATTTGTTCTGAGAAACTCTAGGGGTCTAATTCCGGAAGATGCCCGATGGGCATGCAGACATGGGAGCCAACACGAAGCGTTTATAAATGCAAAGGACCTGGCCGATGGGCAGTCGGCACCAATGCTAGCCTTGGATACAAAGAGCTGGAAACCGTTTCTGCAGCTCCAAGGACCTGCCGTGCCAGCCCGTCGGGACCTGAGGGCTGCACACTCAGACACTTTGGCCAGGAGGCTAGACGTTGTCAGCACACTGGATGCCCTGGGCATCGGGGCAACTGAGCTGTGTACCAGAGGAGGGTCAAGTCATCGTGAGTCTGATGGCTGCCCACCTGCAGTCTTAGTGCTGCAGAGAGAGAAGGGGGTCCCCTGGGGCTGGCAGCACAGAAATGTGGGAAAAAGAAACAGAGAGGGTGAAATTGTCAGCATGGGACAGAAACACATCTTATTTTTATTAAATGTACATAATACCTGTCTAATTAACCCTATCGTATTTACTTTCTCCTTTGAAAAAGTCTTGCGTTTAGGTGTCTTAAGAACATACACTAATATAGCTTGCAAAATGTAAATAAAGCTCTAGAGAGTTAAACAAAACCGTTACAATAAACTGGTACATCAGAGGTCAGAAGAGATGTGATAAAAATACTGTTATGTTTTTATACATACCATTTGTTTAATTAGTCCTGCTATTACCACTAACTGGCACTAGTCCTAGTGTTTTGATTAAATAATAACATTCATTTAACAAAAGGGAAACAAATACCACATAATCTATAAGTTCAAATAGATGCCCACCCTTGTTTCTGTGTTACGGTGATAACAGGTGTGTGCATCCACAAGGACAGGAAGTCCCCTACATACGAACGAGCTCCGTTCCGAGAGCACATCCGTAAGTCCAACAGAGTTAGCCTAGGTACCCAACTAACACAATTGGCTGTATGCTGCTGCCTTTACGCTTGCTTCCAGACACCCTGGGCTTGAAATAAGGACACTGCACTGTATACAGTGCTATACAGTAGAGTGCACAAAAGCACAACCACTTCTAGAGGATGCACGCACGTGACATCGTGTGCCAGTCTCGTGAGCTAACTTACGTGATGGGACGTGAGCACGCACATTCCCGCCTTTGAAAGTCCACAGCTTGAAGGTTCGTATGTAGGGGACTTACTGTGCTCTCTCTTACGGAATCACGTTACCTTTTGCCTGGTGTGGCTGTGACCTTGTTGGCTGCCTGCAAGGGCGACCTCCCTGGGGCCCCGCACACGCGCAAGCACATTGTGGCTGAGGTGGTAGGGGTGGGGAACCCTTTTCTATTATCCTGGTCAACTAGAAGAGGGCCTCAGCCGGGCAAACATGCACGGCCGCCTGGGACTGGGGAGGGTGGATGGGACGTAAAGTATAATTGCTGTGGGGATGGTGGCTGGGAAGCTCTTCAGTGGGATTCAGTCGGGGTGGGCAAAGCAGGAGCCCTGCTACTCTGGCAGACCCAGATAGAGCTTATTCCTCCTGTGTGACAACAGAGGAATCTCAAAACACTATCGCGGACCAAGGTTGTGTCTATATTTTAGGTCTGCTGTCTTTCATTGGTGTGCAAAGGGGCTGCTCATCTCCAGACGCTGCATCTGCATCCCAGGATGAGCAGAGAGCAAACCACACTCCGGAAGCCCTACCCTTGGACCCCAGCTGCACCTCACTATCAAGACGAGGGCCACGTGGCTGCCCTTAGCCGCCAAGGAGTCTGGGCTGCATTAGGAAGGGTGAGGGGAGGACGGGTATCGGGTGGGCACTGGGATAGTCTGCCCCAGAGACAGACAGAGCAGGATCTGGGGGTGGGGTGAGGACCCCTGGTGTGGACCACGCTGAGCCGGGGTGGGAGGGAGAGTAGCGTCGGCCTTTCTGGGTAGGGAGACCCCAGGACAGGGCTAGGGAGGGGAGCGGCAGTGGAGGGGGTTCAGGGAGAGAAAAGTGAGGACGTGAGGGGTGGCGAGGGTAAAGGTGAATGGCTGAGGGTCACGGGTGCTGTAGGCAAGGAGCTGGAGAGAGGGGAGTGGGCGGGCGAGGGTCGGATGATGCAAACAGCGATTCTGGGGACAGAGCGGTGGGTGCTGAGGGGTCCAGAGGTTGGCCTGGGGCAGGCAAGAGGGAGAGGAGGACAGGACTGGCGAGACGGGGCCAGGACCTGAGGGCGTACACGCGGGTGACAGGCAGGAGAGCAGAGCAGCAACCCTCCAGGGCCCAGGGAGGGGGCGGGCGACTGGCATGCACGTGTGAGCGTGTGTGTGGGTCTGTGTGTGTGTGCGTGCACGTGCATGTGAGTGTGAGAGTGACTGTGAGTGTTGCTCTGAGGCCGTGGCTTCCAGGGAGGGTGGGGCTCTTGGACAGGAGGGAAGGGGCAGCCGTGTGCCCTGGCTCCTCCGGGTGGGGGTCACTGCCTGGACCTCTGGGAGGTCGGCGTGCGGTTCCAGGCGAATGGTTGTGTGGCCAGGGAGGGAGATTTCGGGGCTTTGCTGTGGGGTGTGAAGTCTGGGTGGGGGCCGCGTCTTCTGGGGGGCGGCGGGGACCTCCCGGTGGCTGGCTGGGGTGGGTGGGGGATGGTGCCCTCCACAGCCACCTTCCCGGCACGCTCGCTGTCCAAGCAGTGTGTCCTTGTCCAGGTGCGTCCAGGACTCTCTGGAGTCCCCTTCACTGTGGACCAGCGGCTCAGGGTCGCCCGGGCTGCCCCCGCCCGAATGCTGCATCTGTTTTTGCATTTCGACGAGATTCTGGGTGATCCTGGTGCATTCAATCTTTCCCGTGTGGATCTTAGGGACCCGGAGCGGGTGTGGGGAAGCTTAGGCGTCCCCTCTGCGGTCCCAGTCCTCCCTCGGGCCCTTCCCACCGCCCAGGGTCAGGAGCACGGGCTTGCTCTGGTCTGAGGAGCCCCTGCCCTGCTGGGGACTCTTTCTGGCTGAGCGTAGGGTCTTGGAGCTGTGAACCTCTGGCGCTGCCAGCTGAGTTTCCTCGTCCTCCCCAGGGCCCGTCTGTGCAGGCAGAGTTCTGGCGTGTCCTTGCGCATCCCTCTGTCCTGTCACCAAGTCCTAGATACTCCTCTCCAACTATAGCTAAAAGTGCCGCCTCCCCCAGGAAGTCACCCTGACTGACCCCAGACCAGATCAGGCAGGGAGACCCACACTCCGAGCCATCCCTGCACCTCTGCTCACGGCCTTGTGCTGCACCAGTGCGCAGGCTGCAGCATGGCCTGTGCCTGCCTGCAGCCACACCCCAGGCCCCGTTCAGGCACCCTGGGATGACGAATAAATGGATGAGTGAAGAATGAAGGAAAACAGGGCAATCTTCTCAGGGCAATCCCAGCCCTATGTTGAAGCTATCCGAGAACCTCCCAGGTCTGTGTGTATCGCGGGTGGGGCAGGGCAGGAAGCTGGGGGCAGGAAAGGGCTCTGTGGTCAGACACCTGAGCTGGCCCGGAGCTTATCTGCTTCCTGCATGCCGGGCAGCCGGGTGGGCGTGGGCTGCCGCACAGGGAACAGGCTGCCTGGGGCTTGGCTGTCCTCAGGTTGCCTTCCAACCGGTGACCAGCGCTGGCCGTTGGGGCCCGGCTCGCGGCCTTTACCATGAGGGGGGCTCCAGACCCTCCTGGAGACAGACTCGGGGGTGATGGGGGGCGCAGGTAGGTGGGCACACCTGTGAATGTAGGGTCCACCCTGCCCTGACCCACGGTGGGCTCAGGCTTCTGGGGGTCCTGCTGTGGGCTGGGGTACCCCAGCTGCCTGGCATGGCTGAGTTCCCAGAGCTGGGACAGAGGCCTGTGAGGACCTGGGAGCGGCCATGTCATGGGGCTTCTGTGAAGGGCGTCGCCTGGAGGAAGGTCCCCACTCAGGGGAGGCCCGGAGGCTCGGCTGTGGGTGCGTGGAGGGCGGGACGGTCCCTTTCTGGGGTGGTCTTCCCGGGGCCACTTTCTGAAATGGGGCCTGAGTGCTGGCTGGCCTCCAGCCCATGGTGGTGTCCTCCAAGTCTGCTCCCCGTGAGCCGGCACCCTTGCTGACCCCGGGCAGTGGGCAGAGCGTGGGAGGGCTGTGGTCCTGGTGGATGCACGGGGCCAGTCCAGCTCTGGGTCTCCTGGGGTGTCTGTGAGGGGTCAGTGGTGGCAGGATGTGACACTCGGCAGCTCTGGCCAGGGGCTCCAGAGCCATGGTGGGAGGGAGGGCGGGGACAGGTCCAGGACCCCATGGACTAGCCCAGCTCCCTGACCTCACCACGAAACGGGGCACTGGGGGGCATGTGCTGCAGTCGCCCCAGGGTCCGAGGACAGCGCCTGGCCGGCTGCGCTCTGCCCTCTGCCCTCTGGCCCGGGCCTGGGTCTCCGGAGGCCTGGGGGCCGGTTTGGCCACAGCTTCTCTCACGGTGTCGTTCCCATCAGCTCCAGCGTGACCCAGGGCTGCTCAGCATATCCCCGGCTGCACTCTGGGCCTCGAGGCCTCTGCCATGAAGGGTGTGCTGCTGGGCTGGGCTGGGGGGTCTCCTGTCAGGGCGGGGCCGAGGGCCTGGGCCTCTGAGCCTGTGGACTCCCCCTGTGGGCAGGTTTCGCGAGTGGCCCGAGGCAATGTGAGCTCCAGCCAGAGGGCCACCCTGCATCAGGCCTGCGCAAATTCCATTCTGCCAGGGGCCCTGTGGCGGGAAGCTGCTGGGAGACCCGCCGGCTGCGTCTCCTCTCAGGCAGCCCGCCTCCGGGCCCAGGACCCTTCCTCAGGCTGCTGCTGCCCCTTGCGAATGCAGGGTGAGGGTGTGCGGGTGTCTGCTGGCCGGGAGGGCAGGGCTGTGCCACACATTCAGAGGGTAGGCTCCTTGCTAACGGGCCACTTGGGGGCGGGGGTTTCTGTCCCTGAGCGTGTCGCCGTGGTACCAGCTACCATCATACCACCGTGGCACAGACAGGTGCAGAAACCCCCTGGCTGCAGGGCGCTCAGCGCCCCGCTGGTCTTGTATGCTGCAGGGTGGTGTCCTGTGGAGTCCCTGGGTGCTTTCAGCCTGGTCCATGTCGGGACGAGCCCACGGGGGGCGGACTCTGAGGCAGATGCCCCTGTCCCCAGCCCAGCCTGCGGCCACGGAACGTCACCCCTTCAGGCGCGAGGCATGGCCATCCCGGACCTGAGCGGCTGCCCGAGCCCCGGTCTGGCAGCCTTTGGGTTCCGGGCCTCCTTGGGGCATGGGGTCCGACCTGAAGCCAGGGTTCTGCCGCCTGGCTGGCCGGTCACCACGCCGGCCGAGGGAGGACTCCTGAGGGCAGGGGGGCAGAGGGCTGACGCGGGGCTCGCTCCCGCCGTGAGAGGGTTCTGCGCTCCCCCACCCCCAAGCCTGCTCCTGGGTCGGGGTAGCATCTGCAGCTGGACTCCCCTCCCCACCCCAGCCGCCCCGGCCACTCCACTCCGCCCACACCCACCCTGCGGGGGGCTGGGTGAGGGCAGCTAGGCCTTGATGGCAGGACGGTGCCCTGGGGTCAGCGGGGAGGGGTCCTGCACGGTCCCCACCGGGCCTCAGCTCCCCGAGGTGCCAGCTGGTCTGGCTGTGCAGCCAGCTGCAGTGGTGCCCAGGCTGCAGTCTCAGCATGAGAGACCCTCCTCCCAGACCCTCTGTGACTTCCCCTCCACACGGAGGGCGCCCTGGTGCATCTGGAGGGAAGGAGGGGCAGGCAGACGGGCGGAAGGGGAGACTGGGCCCCGGCCCTGGGGTGGGGTGCACACAGCAGCCCACCCTGTCCCGCCAGGGCCCCGGTCCCCACCTGCTTGCCCGGGCTGCCAGCCTCCTTCCTCACTGGCTGACCCCTTCTGCCTGTGGGAGCCTGGGGTGGGCTGGAGGGGCTCACGGCTGGGCTCAGGGCTTGGGTGGCCATCTAGGTGGCGTTCTGATGCCCTGTGTGCAGGGTCTGAGGGGCATTGGGTGGGGCGGGCAGCCCCTGAGGGACCCTGTGTTTGCCACATGAGAGGCTGGGCTGTCCCCCGGGACCGCGCCTGCCTTTGCAGGGAGGTTTGGGAAGCATGTCCTGTCGAGGGGAGCTGTCTGGTTCGGAGGAGCAGAGGTGGGGCAGTGGGCAGGGGAGCAGGGTACCCCCAGCCTGGGCAGAGGGAGGCCCCAGGGCTGGGCAGTAGGGGAAAGTCATGGCTCTAGATAGGCACTGGGGGAGGGACAGTCCCTAGTGCCCCTGCTGCCACCTGAGGGCCAGCAGGCTGGGCCTGTGACATGGCCTGACTCGGGCTGCCCTTCTGGAGGGTCTGGGCTCCAGCTTCGCTGCCATGTCTGTAAGTCACGTAGGGGACACGGAGACACACCCCCACGGTGACAAAAGTCCCTGCAGCCGCCCTTCCAGGAAGGTCTGCCCAGCAGGGCAGGCCGGAGGCCCCGTACTGGGGACAAAGCTCCTGGGAAGGGAAGCCTGGACGTAGAGCCTGCAGAGGATGGGCCGGGGGACCGCAGGAAGTGCAGCAGAGGCCCAGAGCAGGGGCGGCCCTGGACAGCGCCCTGCACCAGGAACCTGGCGGGTGGGGAGGCCAGCCCAGCTTAAGCACCCTGGCAGGGCCTGTGGGGGTCAGGCGGGCAGCTGTGCTGTGGGCTCAGAGGGAAACGTAGGTGGGCCAGCTCCTCCGAGGGGCTCTCCCCAGAGGCTGCTCACTCTGGGCAGGCTTCTGGTGCAGCGCACCTCCTGGCCGTGATCTCAGGAGACACTCGGCTACACTAGGAGCCTGTACAGCCCTGCTCCCAGGGAGAGGCCCCTGGACCCCCCTTGGGCCAGGCCAGGAAACGGACCCACCTGCCTTGGGACCGGCAGCAGGCTGGAAGGTGCTCCCACCTGCCCTGAACCCTACCCACTGCGCTCACCAGCGAGCTCCTAGGCAACTGAGTACAGGCCCAGTTCCAGCGTCCACTCCTGTCAGTTTCTCTGAGCTCCCAGCAGAGTCAGGAGGGTATCTAGGGGTCCTGCCTACTGGGAACTTGACCTGATGGTTTGCCCGGTGTGAGCTCTGTCCTTCCTGGTTCCTTTGGGTGTGGGTGTTGATAGTCTGGGGGCTTCTGCCAGCTGGCTGGGCTCTGGGCTTGTGGCTCTGTGGGTCAGTGTAGTCGCCTAGAGCCCTTTGAAGCCTCCGGCTGCCATGCCTGGACACAGGCCCGTGGGCCAAGCCAGCCAGGAGTGGTGCTGGACACTGAAGGCCTGGGCTGTGACCCTTGGGCCTTGAGGCCCAGCTGTCCCGACCAGCGGGTTTTTGCTGCCCCGTCTGTCGCTGTGGTATCCAGCATAGTATCACAGTAGTAGGGACCTCGGCAAAAAGCCCCTGCTTGTGGTCACAGGCCCTTCCCTGCTGGAGACCCCGGATGCAGGTGTCCGGCAGGCTGTCTCCACTGGTGCCCAGCACATCCTCCCACCTGCACCCTCCGCAAGCGTGGTCAGGGGGTGGTCTGCACCGTCTCCCCAGGAAGGACGCGGTGCCCCCCACTGAAGGCGTGGACAGAAGCAAGCCTCTGTGGAGTGGGTGCACGGGAGTGGGGGCACCCCAAGTCCTTTTAGGGGTCCAGGTGCACTGGGTTGAGGGGCTGCCCTGGGGGCTGGCTCCTCTCCTCAGGTGTCTCACACAGGCTCACAGGGGGCTGGCCCCTCTCCTCAGGTGTCTCACACAGGCTCGCGGGGGGCTGGCCCCTCTCCTCAGGTGTCTCTCACAGGCTCGCCAGGACCTGGCCCCTCTCCTCAGGTGTCTCACACAGGCTCGCAGTCTGCACCTGAATCTGGCTGAGCATGGGCGGGGGGTGTGTGTGTCTGGGAGGTGACCCCTCTGGAGGGCTTCTTGTGTGCCCGTGTGCAGCGAGGGTCCTGGGTGGGCCGCAGGGGGAGGTGCCAGGCCAGGAGCACTGCTGGGCTCTGGGTAGACAGTTTAGTCGGGCCAGTCCCAGGGACAAGGGCAGGTGGGTCCACCCTCCTGGAAGAAATGGCTCCAAAACCAAATTCAATCAGCTGCCCCCGAAGGGGAGAGATCCTGCCCATATTCCTGTATCCACAGGGCAGGGCGCCTAGCCTACTCGGAGCAACATGTGGAGAGTGGGCTGCAGAGGGATGCGGGTGGTGCGGATGTGGGGTGCAGTGGGGTGTGGGGCAGGTTGGGGGCACAGTGCTGTGGGCATAGGTGATGTGGCCAGGAGGCCCAGTCTCCGAGTGGCAGGGGCAGTGCCAGCCCACCAGGCCAGCCCCTCCCTTGTGACACGCCTGCCCAGACTTGGGGGCTCACAGGGTCCTTGCAGAGTGGGGTCTTTGTGTCTCCAGCTGTGGCCCCCAGGTGACTCAGGGAGGAAGCTCCCAAGCTGTTGGCCGGATGCCAGGACAGTGGCCTTGAGACCTTCTTGGTGTTGGGAGGGCCAGTGGGGTCGCAGTCCTTGGAGCGTGTCTGGCTAGGACCTGGCTGGCTTCATGGTCTGATGGGCTTGGATGGGAGCCAGGGGATGGTGACTAGTCCGCCTGTGGCGTGAGGGGGGCACGGTGCTGGGGGCCTTCCCTGTGCTTCCGCCCCAGTGGGTTTGTGTTACAGGCTGTTTCCCTGTGGTCGCCGTGGTACCCATGGTGATGTGGCCCCATTCAAAATCCTGGGGACAGGGCCATGGCTCGGGCTCCCGGGGCGGGGTTTCTGATGGGTGCTGTGATGCTGTGGGTATAATACCAGCTACACCCCGAGCAGTAGTAATACCACAGTGCCACAGACCCTTTCCCAATCCCTGCTGCCAGGGGCTGGGCTGGGGGGCTGTCAGGTGGAAGCAGGGGCCCGGAAAGCTGTGGGACGGTCTTGCCGCTGCACGTGTCCTGCTGGGAGCACGTGGGAGGCCTCTCCCGTCGGTGGTCAGTGACCACGCCCAGCTCTATCCTGAGGCTCCGAGGCAGGGCACTGCTGAGTGAGCTGGTGTCAGCGTCTGGTTTGGAAGCCAAACCCATTGTGACGGTCTCCTGGGTTGACAAATTGTCTGCACACGGTGTGTGGGTCACCTTGGGGCCCTTGGTACCCCTGGGGCCAGCAGGTGCCTCCCCCTCCCCCCCCGCCAGGAAGGCCAGGAGCAAAACAGGGGTCGTTCCTGCTGCCGCCAACCCTGGGGCTCCAGGTCCGAGGTGTGCCTGCCTGTCCCCAGATGCAGCTCTGAGCAGCTTCAGGCCTTTTGGTTGCAGCAGGACCTAGAGCAGGTGTGTAGGGGTGCCCAGTGGCCTCTCCTCTCGGGCCCCACTTCCCCCTGCCCTGACCACCAGGGCGTCCAGAGCTCCTGGGGGAAGACATTCACTGCGGTGGCCCAGGGCTCTCCTTCCCCGAGTCCACGCATCCTTTCTGAGTCCTCACAGCTCCAGGCCTTGGAGCACGGCCGAGTCAGTGGCCTCTGGGCATCCATTCCGGGGTGACTAGGGGTGACTGAAAGCTCTGAAAGCTCCAGGCCTGAAAGCTCTGGCGAGTTCTGCGGTGTCCCCTCTGGAATGTGGACGCTGCTCTGTACCTGGTCCCACCTCAGTACCACGGGGCATTGAGAGGGTGCCAGCACCACCTGCTGGGGGTGCCCGGGCCTGGGGCCGGGGCCGGGGCTGGAGGGCTAGCCCTTTACTGGCACCCCTGCCCTGCTGGCATCCCTAAGTCTCAGGCCCCGGGGGGTGCTCTCTGCAACTGCTGCCTCATCTGGACCTTGGTGACCCCACATAAGGGGCCTCGGCAGTGCCTCTGCTCAGGGGCCTCAGCAGGTGGTGGGCCGAGCCCCAGGCCCCAGCCCCGAAGGGGGCAGAAGCTGCAGGTCCCGGACTTGGTGCAATTTCCAGCACCGTTATGTGTTGAGTTTTAAGAATACATTTGCATCAGTTTAAACCCTGCTCATGCAGGCAGTGTCTGCAGGTGGTAACCGCCGAGGAGGGAGAGGGTGCAGGTGTTTTGTCCTCACGGCCGCCCTCCCGTGCCCTTCCCGTGCCCCTCCCATGCCCCTGCCGTGCCCCTGCCATGCCCCTGCCGTGCCCCTGCCATGCCCCTGCCGTGCCCCTCCCATGCCCCTGCCGTGCCCCTGCCATGCCCCTGCCGTGCCCCTCCCATGCCCCTCCCATGCCCCTCCCATGCCCCTGCCGTGCCCCTCCCATGCCCCTGCCGTGCCCCTGCCGTGCCCCTCCCATGCCCCTCCCATGCCCCTGCCGTGCCCCTCCCATGCCCCTCCCATGCCCCTCCCATGCCCCTGCCGTGCCCCTCCCATGCCCCTGCCGTGCCCCTGCCGTGCCCCTCCCATGCCCCTCCCATGCCCCTGCCGTGCCCCTCCCATGCCCCTCCCATGCCCCTGCCGTGCCCCTCCCATGCCCCTGCCGTGCCCCTGCCGTGCCCCTCCCATGCCCCTCCCGTGCCCCTCCCGTGCCCCTGCCGTGCCCCTCCCATGCCCCTCCCATGCCCCTCCCATGCCCCTCCCATGCCCCTGCCGTGCTCTCTGACTGGGTCTGCTCATGCATGCCCGCACAAAGCGAGGCCGAGCCCTCCCTCACACACACCCCCAACCCCATCTTGCTCGGTGTCCTTCACCTCTGCCTTCGGACCCGTGGGGGAGACCTCCCGGTCAGGCGCTGGGGTGCAGCGCCAAGCTCCACTTCCTGTGAGCGAGTGCAGGTGGGGCTTCCGGACAGGGGCCGTGTCACTGCGGGTGTAGCAGTCACCGCTACTACAGTACCATCACGGTGACACGTGCCCCTCAGAATCCTCCCCCCGCGGCCGTGTGTCCGGGGCTGCCCTTGCTGGCTCGGGCCGGCTCTGAGGAGGGGACCCTGTGTTTCCGGTGGGTTTGGGGGGTGAGCAGGGGGCGGGGTCTGACCCAAACCTGCATGGCACCCCCTCTCCAGCCTAGGCGACCCTGCTGGCCACCGTGGTCTGTGCAGCCGCCGGTCTGCCTGGCTCAGGGGTGCTCTGGTTGTGTCCGTCCTCCTCAGAGCTTCTGTCCCCAGCGTGACCAGTGAGGGTCTGGCCTCCCCTTGCCCTTGTCTTGCATCTGCTGGAAGCCGCCGATGGTTTGGGGTCAAACCTGTGACATCTGTCGGTCGACTGGGGCCTGGGGACTGCTGACTTGATGTGAGAGGCTGTCTGCCATCTGTGGGCGTGTGGAGTGGTCCCCCCTCCACCTCTCAGCACCTGCCGCGGGGGGCCCTCCCCGGGCATGACGCGGGTGTTTCCGCGGTCGGTTGGGGTGTCTCTGGAGATCAGCCTTCCACAGTGCTGTCCCCCAGCTCCGAGTGAGAGGTGCTCTTCCTCCTTGGGGGTCCTCACGGCCCCTGACGAGGGCACCTGCCCCCCCAGGAGGCCAGACGTCCAGATGAGTCGGGGCCTGGCCTGCAGCCTTTGAGCCGCGGCAGGCTGGGCTCGGCCTGAGGGCCAGCCTGTGAGGGGTCTCAACAGCATGGGCTCCACGTTCACTGTCCTGGCCAGCCGTTCATGCAGCTGCTGTCCATGGGCCTTTAACGTGAAAGTGGTGGAAACGGCCTTTATTCAGTCACTCTTGACAGCAGGGGAGAGCTGGGTCCACCCACTGTGAGCAGAGGTGACCAGTGTGTCACAGGAGAGCAGGGGTGGGGCTCCAGGGGCTCTGGTGAGGGAGCAGGAAGGGTGGCCGTGCAAATGCGATGAGGCCGCTGTGCCCGCCGGCCGGCAAGGATGCAGGGATGGGTCAGGACTCCGCCCTCACAGAGGGCTCCGTGTCTCTCTCTGCAGCTGAGGGGCGTTGGGCAGCTGAGGACTGGCAAGGCTGAGCCTCCAGCGCTTCTGGGGGAAGGTCACGGCCAGGACCACTGACAGACAACCCCTATGGGTATGCAGTGCAGTGGAAGCATGACAGAGGCATCTCAACACCAGGCTCTCTGCCACTGGTGTCGGGCCACCCCTGCATTCTCGGAGCGGGGGTACACACCTGGTTAGGAGCCGGGTCCTCCCAGCAGCTGTGCTTACCGAGCAGCCACCAGGATCGAGGAGCTGGGCGCCCGCTCTTCTGCCTCTTCCTTTCCGTGGGGCAGCTGGGGAACTCCAGGCGGGAAAGCAGCGTGGCCGCTGGTGGGCGAGTCAAGGAGTCAGAGGGTGAAGTGCAGCTGCTGCCCACTGCGGGCCCCTGGGAGCCACGATGAGATGGGCCAGCGGTGAGTTAGGGCTCTCTGCCTGCGGTGAGACCTGGGAGTCGGCGTGCTGTGAGGCTGCGAGGGGGCGGGAGCCTCACGTCTGGGGCGGGGGCGGGGGAGCCAGGCCCTGGGGGTGCTGGATGTGGCCCAGCATCCACGTGGGGTCCTGTGTTTGCTGCCCGCAGGCACTCGGGGTGCCCGTGCATTGTGTGGAGCTGCAGGCCGGGGACTGACCAGGAGCCCAGCCTCGCAGGCTGACCCTCTGGAAAGAACCTCCTCTTGGGTGCACGGTGTCGCCAGCTTTCTCCTGGGGTTCGGAGGTGATGCTGTGAGGTCAGGGCTCGGCACTCACGCCCGCAGTGGGTGGCGTTGGGAGCAGGTGGCCTGCCAGGAGGCTCCAGCCTGAACCGGGCCTGACTGAGTCTGACCTTGCTGCCACGGCCACTGCTGCTCCAGGCTCTCCCTGGGAGCTCTGTGTCTCCAGCTGTCCTCGAGGCATGGACACGGGGTCATCGTCCCACCTGCCGTCTCTAGGGTGTGAGCTGCCCCCTCTGCCCTGCTGGCTGGGGGGCCTCGGGGAGCAGAGCCCAGGTGTCTCCCAGATGGGCCGTGGAGCTCAGAGCTGGGGGGCCTCCGAGTTGTTCTCTGGACTTTGTCAATGAAAATTCAAGGAGCTATCAAGTTAAGAAGAAGAAAGGGAACTTTATTCAAGCCAACTGAGGATTCTAACTGGGGAAGCAGATTCTCAGAAGCTCTGAGGACGGTCCTGCTTGCTCGGAGTGGAAGACACAGTCACGCACATTTTCGAGACAAAGGATTGTACGTCAGAATGACATGCGGTATTTTACATAAAGGTCACCAAGGAGGCACAGCCCAGGGAAGCACGTACAAAGTGGGCAGCGGGTCACCGTGACCCCTACAGAGCTGGGAAGGAATGCTATTCTTTAAGAGGTTGCACTGCCAGCGTCAGAAGAAAGGAAAAATCAATCTTTACAGGGGGGCAGGCAGGCCCACCTTTGAGGAGCTCTGGCTAAGGTGTGACACAGACGCACACATTTGGGGAGGGCCTAGTATGGGTCGGGAACACACCATGCTTAAGTTTTCCTGCCCTGTCTTAAATACAAAATTTATCTCATCAACTTTTCAGGGTCACCTCAAGTGTAGAGAGGAGAGGGGCGACCCCCATGGCATCCACGTGGGCCCGCAGGGCTGCTGTCTGATGGGGACTTTCCGTTGGGAAGATTGCAGGCCATCATTTGCCTGAATGCTGGGATGAGCTAGACGTGGTTCCTAACGTCTGGTCTGAGTCTGTTCAATGAACCGGACAGAATTCAGCTTCCTAGAATTGCGTTTATGACTTCTGGCTATTGGCCGGTCTGTAAACCAGCCCGTGTTCCTCCTTTTAGGGGTGTTGGAGCAGGGTTCATACACGTGGCCGAGGCCAGTTTTGTGAAAGTCTGAAAGCTCACCCCAAAGCCACCTGGGCCCGGAGTGGCCTGTGCAGGTAGTCACACACCCGATAATCTGAATGCTTTCCTGAGGGTTAGCGCTCTAATTACGATTTCCACTTCTTCCTGAGTCGCTTTTGTTAAGTTTTATTGCTAGAAGAGGAACGCTCCAGGCGACGTCATTGACACTGTCAGTGTGCTGTGCTAGCAACTGTGCTCTGTGCCTGCTTGGTCCTCCCAGCACGCGCTGTGTCCACGGCACCAGGAGCAGAGCCTGCTGGATGGGAATGTGCACGGGGGCTGGGTGGGGGTGGGTGGGGGAGGGGCGGGAGAGCCCAGGAGAGGGGGCGGAGTCTCAGGGACAGCACTGTAGACACAGGTGGATGGACAGGCTGCTGGCTGCTGGCTGCCTGGTGAAGCACCGCCTTGTGGACTGCAGTGAAGCAAGACCAGAGGAGCAGGTCGACTCTAGCTTGAAGATGTGTGCTGTGTCCTCCTGTGTCCTGCTAGAGGGGCGCGACTGCTGGGGTGAATCCCAAGGCTGGGCTTTGGCTCCACAGGTGTGGACCCTCTTGGGGGTGTGTGCACAGCTTCCGGAGCTTTGGGTTGGGGCGGTTATGTCAGGTGCAGCAGACGAAGGATGCTCAGGGTGGAGGAATGTGGTGGCAGTAATTTAAAAAGAACGGCTTGTGTGGCTGAGTGCTTGGTGCAGGCTGGACACCATGCCAGTGCCTGTGGGTCACTTTGTTGGGTCCTCACCATGAATCCCCATGGAGCCGTGATTGCTATGGTGATTAATTATTCCACAGGCTGGGCACAGGCAGCAAAGGACCCAGCACAAGGTCGCCCACCAGCTGCCCACCGAGCCAGGTCTCCATGGAAGAATGGAGGCTGTGATGTGAAGATGGTAGTGTGGGCAGGTGGTTAGAGCTGGCTCTGGTCGGGGATGGAGCAGGACAGTGGGCAGAGGTGCGTGGAGTCCAGGGCAGGGTTCATGGTGCGTTCAGGCTTGGAGTGTAGATGACGGAGCCTCCGCTGGGTCTGGACGGACGACTCTCCAGGTCCTGTGGTCTGTGGCCAACGGTGTCCAAAAAACCTACACCAAGATAACCAGGAACTTTCCTCCTGTGTGTTTCTAGGAGAGTGTTTCCAGTCTATGCCTAAGTCCTTAATTAACTGTCATGAATGGAGGAAGAGAGGGGTTTAATTTAATTTAATTTCATTCTCCGAGAAGTGGATATCAGTTTTCCCAACACCATTCGTTCAAGGGAATATTCTTTCCACACTGAGTATTCTTGACATTCTTGTCCAGTATTCACTGACCATATATATGTGGGTGTATTTCTGAGCTCTCCATTCTGTTCCATTGGTCTGTGTCTGTTTTTATAGCAGTACCATACTGTTCTGAATAGTTGAGCTTTGTAGTAAGTTTGAAATCGAGAACTGTGATGCCTCGCATTTTGTTCTTCTCAAAATTGTTTTGGCTCTCTGGGGGGCGTTTGTGGTCTGTACAAATGCTAGGAATTTTTTGGTCATTGTTGAAAATCCCACTGGAATTTGGACAGGGATGACATTGAATCCATAGATGGCTTTATGTAGTACGGATGTTACAACAATACTGACTCTTCACACTTATGAATGTGGGGTGTCTCTCCACTTTTTTGTGTCTTCTTCAGGTTCTCTCCTCAATGTTTTATAGTTCTCACATCTAGGTGTTTTACTTCTTGATTAAGTTTATTCCTAAGGTTTTATTGTTTTTGATATTACTGTAAAAGTAATGATTTTCTTTCATTCTTTCTTAGGAAGTTCATTGTGAGTGTACAGAAACGCAACCAATTTTTGTATGTAGCTTATTTTTTTTGCCCCGAAGCTTTAATTATGTCGTTTATTCATTCCAGTATTTCTTTGCTGGAGCCTTTAGGACTTTCTACATGCAAGCTCGTGCCGTCAGCAAACAGACACAGTTTCACTTCTTCCTTTCCAATCTGGATGCCTTTTATTTCTTTTTCTTGTCTGGTTGCCTGATTGTGGGATACTGAATCCCAATACTCTGTTGAATAGGGGTGGTGAGAGTGGGCACTCCTGTCTTGAAGCTGATCTTAGAGGAAAAGCTTTCAACCTTTCAGTATTGAGTATGATCTTAGCTGTGGTTGTGTCTTGTATGCCCCTTACTTTGTTGAGGTATTTTCCTTCTCCACCCAATTTGGTGAGTGTTCTTATTGTGAAGGAATGTTAACTCTTGTCAGACATTTTCTCTGCATCTGTTGAAACGGTCACATGTGATTTTCGTCTTTAGTTTTATTCATGTGGTGTATTACATTCATTGATTTCCACACGCTGAACTATCTCTTCATCTCAGGAATCAATCCCATTTGGTCACGGTGTATAATAGCTTTAATGTACTGTGGAATTCAGTTTGCTGGTGTTTTGTTAAGAATTGTTGCATCTGTGTTCATCGGGGCTACTGATCAGCAGTTTCCTTGGAGTACCCTCAGCTTATAAAATGAGTTTGGGACTGTTCTCTCCTTTCCAATTTTTTGGAAGAGTCTGAGGAGGTTTGGCGTTCATTCTCTTCAAATGTTGCTGGAATTCACCAGTGAAGCCATCGGACATGACACCAAAAGCGTAAGCCACAAAAGCAAATACCAACAAGTGGGACTATATCAAAACAGAAAGCTTCTGCACAGCAAGAGGAAGAATCAACAAAACAGAAAGGCAACCTACAGAATGGGGAAAAGTATTTGCAAAAAATATGTCTGACAAGAGGTTACTATGCCAAATATAATAGAGAAGACATACTCCTCAAAAGCAAAACAAGCCAACAAGGGATGCTATTCCAAAAGAGGCAGGCAGAGGACTCGAATAGACACCTTTCCAAAGAAGACACGCAGTTGGCCAACAGGACATGAATAAGTGCTCAACATCAGTCAGCATCAGGGGAACGCAAATCAAAACCTCACACCTGTTAGAACGGCTGTCAGCAAAATGAGGAGAGATGGCAGATGCTAGTGGGCTTGTGGTTTGGTGGGAATGTAAACTGGTGCAGCCACTGTTGCAAGCAATAGGGCGATTCCTCCCAAAAGTAAACTTAAAAGCCTCTCATTATCTAGCAAGCCCGCTCCTGGGTATATATGTGAAGATGATGAAGCCAGCATCTACAAGAGGTGTCAGCACCCCACAGTCATTGCAACAGTGTTCTCAATAGCCAAGGCACCGAAACAATCTGTCTCTGTCGATGAGTGAATAAAGATGAATTAAAATATGTCGACACACACAGTGGAAGGTTCTCCATCCGTGAAAAGGAAGTATTACCGTTTGCGACAGCATGGATGGACCGCGAGGGCATTATACTTTGTGAAATAGGTCAGACAGAGAAGGACATATCCTGCAGACCTCACTCGTACCTGGGATCAGAAAACATCCAACCTGCAGAAGCAGAGAGTAGCATGCTGGTTACCAGGGCTGAGGGGTGAGCCCGTTTACTACAGGCCTGCTGACTTCCTTTCCCCTCCACGAAAGAGTTCGCCCTTCCTTGCCGCCTGTGGACTTGAACCTGTCTCCCTGGGGTTGCAGACCCCAAATTGCAATTGTCTGCTGATCCCGAAGAAATCCATCTTTGATGGAGAAATGCCTGGCAGAGTATTTGCTTCAGGACAACACGAGTTAGTCATTGTATGTGGCTACTCACAGCATCAGCTTGTTCACCTAAGTCCCCATAAAGTTCACTGAACCCAGGAGTGAAGGTTTAGAGAATCCTTTGGAAAAACGAGGTCAAAGGGGGTTAATCCATGTTTCGTCTTTGGAGCCTTACTTTTTTAAGGGCCAAGGGCAGTGATTCTGGCCATGTAGGTCCACTTTCTTGTTTATATTTATTTTTTTGCAGTACGCGGGCCTCTCTGCTGTGGCCTCTCCCGTTGCGGAGCACAGGCTCCGGACGCACAGGCTCAGCGGCCATGGCTCACGGGCCCAGCCGCTCCGCGGCACGTGGGATCTTCCCGGACCGGGGCACGAACCCGTGTCCCCTGCATCGGCAGGTGGACTCTCAACCACTGTGCCACCAGGGAAGCCCTAAGTCCACTTTCTTGACAGATGTTTCCTTGAGTCCCTTTTAGGTCTAGATGACAATGCTGCAGTCACCCTGATGATGGAGGGTGGTAGCGTAGGACGTTCCAATGAGTACCCCAGAGTTTATGGAAGCAAGTGGTTTATCTCTGCTGTAGGATGATTCCTGGGTCTGATCCAATCCGTCAAGGAATAATCTCAGCTGTGCATTTCTTTACCACGTCGTGGCATCGCATGTTATTTGGATGGCACGCGGTCCAGGCCCTCAGCATCAGAGCGTCCCCCAAAGGTGGGAGGCTTGGATAAAGCTGGAGCCAAGTCTATGAGATCCAGCTGGAGTGCCGCAGGGCCAGGGCGGACCCAGGAGGGCTCCCTGACGCAGGCTGGCTTCCTGCAGTGATGTGCTCAGATTCACATGCCACGTGTTGGCAAAGAGTGTGGCCCGGGGTTTGTGGACAGTGATCATTTGTGGGTGCCAGGCAGAGCCCCCTGTCTTACAGCTTCTTTGTCTTCCCCATCTGCACGGGTCCCCCGTGCTCAGGATAAGTGCCAGACACAAGATCAGAAGACAGGGAGCCACAGGAAGACCCCTCGGCTCAGGTGTAATGCGTCTGTTCATTGTTTCCACCCTTCTGAACGTACGCCCTTGTCTTTTCAGCGTGTCGGGAAGCTACCTGCTCACCAGTGCTCTCTGTCAGGGATACAGGCAGGTTCTTGAACTGGGTGGGAAAGGATGGGGGTCCATTCTTGGCTCTGTGTTTAGCAGCCCTGTCGGCTCCTTGGGTCCCTAGAGACTCAGTGTCAGCCTCCCGAGTATGTGCTGGAGAGGGAACTGTAGTAACATCAGCAGGAGCTGAACAGCCTGTAACAGGGCAGCCATCACACGCCCATGGGCGATAGGAGAACCAGCAGAGGCCAGGGCCCCATGGGGTTTCCGGATGGGCCCACAGCAGGGCAGACTCCAAAGGCACGTCTGCAGCAACTGTAAACAGTGGTCGCCTTCCCTCTGCCAATGCGTGAGCCCCAGGGCTGGGAGCTCAGGGTCTGGGGCAGAGAGCGTGCTGAGAACGTGCATGTGGGGACCTGTGGCCGGCGTAACCGGCTATTATGTTTCCCCCAAATGTCGTTTACATTAGCGGTTGCAAAAGAGAAGTCGGGGTTGACGGAGGCGTGTCCGAGAGACCATTTCTGTGGCTGCAAGGAGCCCTGTGGAAGGGGCCGGGTCTCCCTCCCCAGCAGGGACGGGAGTCGCAGATCAAGAGGGTGAAGGGGACCTAAGAGGATGGAGGCGTGGGCCAGGGGGGCTTGCTCCTGGGTCACCCGCCCCGAGAGCAGAGTTGGGCGTGGGAGGCGTCGCCCGGGAGCGGGCACAGCGTGGGGAGCACAGAGGGGAGCGGGGCAGCCTCGGGGGAGGGTCCAGGCCTGGCCGCTCACGGCAGTGGTCGTGGAGGTGCTAGCAGAGGGTGCGTCCGATGCCACGGGCCTAACGGACGTGGGGAGGGAGACGCAGGACATACCGAGAGGCGGAGGTTGTCCCAGGACACCTGCGGCCACGCCCTCATTTTCATGGCAATGCAGAAAGGCAAGCCTTAAGCGTAAGCTGAGAGCTGGGGTGTGGACCCTGCCGGGGTTCAGGCTTCAGAGCAGGTTAGAGCCTCGAGGGCCAGGAAACAGACTCCGAGGGGGCGTCTCGGGTGGGGCGTACCAGAGATCGCCAACAGCAGCAGAGGGAGGGGGCCCGGGTGCAGTAGCCAGCCGGCCCTGGAGCTCGACAAGGCTGCTTTCTCGTGGGGACAGGGAAGGACGAAATTGACTCAAGGCCTTGGGGCGAGCCTTTGAGTGCCCGGAGACACCCCGTGTCCTACTAGGTACCAGCTGTTCTCACCCGCTGAAGGGCGGATCCAGGGGCTCATGGCCTCCTTCAGCTGGAGACCCAGGAGAAGGAGGGGGTCTCTAGGACCACCCTGCCCAGTCTGGTTCCGGGGAACTTGTCAGCCACACGCCGACTGAGAGTGGAACCCTGGGGGAGGCTGCAGAGTCTAAGTCGGCTTCGAGGGTCTGGATGCTATTGACAGGGCCCCCGGTACCCGGAGGTGGACCAGTTCGTGGGGACCGTCTTGCTCCCAACGCCAGTGCGAAGGCAGCTTGCGCGTCGGGGCCGCGGGAGCGAAGGCGAGCGCTCAGGGCTGTTCCTGGAAGCCCGCTCGCTGCGGCAGCAGGAACTGAGGTGTGGACGGCGCCTGGAGGGGGTCTCGAGATGAGAGGCGTGGCTAGAGAGTACAGGGCCCTTACGATGTGATTCCGTCTGGCTCAGTCCCCCTCTTTGTTTGGTGGCAGGCGGGGGTGTTACCGGGTGAGGAAGTCAAGATGGGAACACGGCTGTGAAAGCGTCGCCAGGGGTTCGCGTCCTGGCTCTGCCCAGAGAGGGGCTGGCCCGGTGCAGGCAGCGTGTGCTGGGCTCCGCGCTCCGTAGCCGCCGGCACCGCCTGCCCGTGAGGCCGGAGAGCAGGCGGGCGTCTCCTTCAAGGACGGGTGGCTGAGATCTGCAGGTCGAGAGACCCCGACAGCTGGATCGGAGCCAGAGGTGTCAGGTAGAGACAAGTCCTCTGATCGCATGGCGTGGTCCCTCAGTCAAGACGTCCAGTTCCCAATCCTCTATTTCAAGTTTGATGGTGGGTTCTGGGGTGCAACTGAGGACCAGCTGCCCCTGTCAACTGGTGGGAAATTGTCCCTCAGGAGCAGAAATGGACCCTCTGAAGGAGCTGGTGTCTAGGGAGACTGATTTTCAAGTTTGCATTCTCATATGAGAACAGAACGCAGGACAATTGTTTTTTCGACGTTCTGGCTTTCACAGTACCTGCATACTTTTGGAGGGCTTGGGAGGCTCTCTGGTTATTGAGAGAAGAGGATAGGCTTGGACTTAATCCAAGTGTCACACCTCTGTTTCTGCAGAGACTCAAGTTGTAAGCCCTATTCCCTCTTCTTCCCCTGCAAGCTATTTGGAAAGACTTGCGTGAG
Organism: Phocoena sinus; assembly: GCF_008692025.1. Classification (NCBI taxonomy): domain Eukaryota; kingdom Metazoa; phylum Chordata; class Mammalia; order Artiodactyla; family Phocoenidae; genus Phocoena; species Phocoena sinus. The sequence continues at coordinate 178,375,590 of NC_045764.1, forward strand.
AGCATCTATAATATCACCAGGAGGTTGTCCTGGCCGTGCAAGAGCAGTCTCTGGATTTTCCTCTTTATATCAGAGACAAGGTTTCTGGCTCAGCAGAAATTAAATGATTTCAGTGCCCCAGGACCTCGGGTTTCCATGCAGCCCTTGAAAAGTCTGCACATTCTTCTCTCGATGGATATTGAGGTGGCTTCCATGTGTTGGCCATTGCAAACAGCACTGCAATGAACATTGAGGTGAATATATCCTTTCGGACCACGTTTTTCTCCAGGTAGATGCCCAGGAGTGGGATTTCTGGGTCCTATGGTAGCTCTATTTTTAGTTTCTTAAGGAACCTTCATACTGTTCTCCATAGTGGCTACAACAATTTATGTTCCCACCAACTAACACAACATTGTTAATCAACTGTACTCCAATATAAAAAGTTTTTTTTTTAAAGAAAAGTCTGCACAGAGCCTTGCACAAGCCCTAGGACATGCCCCTTCTCTCTGTGCAAAGAGGGGTTAGAGGGTGAATGGCCATTCACAACCCACGTGTGGGAGTTTCACACAGAAATGAGGCTTGCAGAGGCAGCCAGGACACTGAGGCTGAGGTCTCACCCTCTGCTAAAGGAAACGCCTTCTGGGTGGGGTGTGGTTCTGGGGAGGTGAGGCGGGAGATGTGCCGAAGCCTTGTCTCTGGGACAGAGTCTGCCGGGCAACGGGTGCTGTCTCCTGAGAAGCTCTCCGCTTGGTATGGAGGTGGCTTTACAAACCTGCATTTCTTTTATAACTGAATATCATTTGCAAACATGGGATGGGATGCTCTGTGTTTAGACAATTGGGGGGGGGGGTCAAGAGCTGTCCCCGCCTCTGCTGGTTCTCCATCACCTTCACCTCAAGATCATCCAAAGTGACCTATGTGGGGGGCACGCCCAGCCTGACTCTGAGCGGCCACTCGGGGGACAGGGGCTATTTCTCAGGGGACCTCTCAGACGGGGTGCCAGCTGCCTTGGCAGGGATTGTGCCCTCTGGGCTCTCCCTCCCTCCCTGGGATTGTCACCAAGGGACACAGGGCCAGAAACCACTGGCCATAGAGCTGAGAGCTGACAAAGACTGTCTCCTCCACCAAACTCCACGCAGGGTCCCCTGAGCTCCTTTTCAACTGGGCCTGGTTCTGGACTTCCTTTCCACATTCTGGACTGGACTTCCTTTCGGCATTCTTGTTCTGGACTTCCTTTCCACATTGTACAATTTTGGCAGGAATCTTGCTGAGTCAGCTCAATCAGAATTGCCCAACATCAGTATCTGATCACCTTCATACCTGACCAGTTCATCAGCCCCTGACACCCCCAGGTCATGTTCAAGCACCCTGTCTCACCTTCAGCAGGAATCCTGTGAGGTCGGTTTAGCCAGAGCCCACTACCCTGATGCTTCCTCTTAGTAACTTTCCACCCACCAACCCCCACCGGCTTCTTGGCTGTCAGTATCCACCTGCCCAAGCTGTATGTAGAGCTGGTCCCACTCAGGACCCCTATTGCATGGCCCCTCCACCTGTCGTGTTGTTCTCTCTGGAATAAGGTCTGTCTTACCATCTTCAACAAGTGTCACAAATCATTTTTTCTTTAACAGGTTCAAATCTGCAAGCCAGGGTGGGCCATGCTGCCCCACTGCCCCCTGACCTCCAACCTTTCTCTGGACACTGGCAGAGCTGGAGAAGAGGAGGGTGAGGGTCTGTGGGAGCTGTGGCTCGTGCCCCCCACCCCCCAGCCAGCTCCTTCAGCTTCAGCAGCACAGCACACATGAGGACAGGTGCAGCCTCCACGGACACTTGCATGCTGCCCCAGCCCTGTGCCCAAGTCGCCGAAGTTCGGGCGGCTGCTCCATGCAGGTGCCTCAGGCAGAGGGGACTTTGTAATCCTTCTGTCCTCCCCCCTGGCTGCTATTGAGGTGACAGAGGTTGTCCTGGGACCATGATAGGGGGCCTTTGTGGCGGGAAGGGCCTCTCGGTCCACTCTGGCGTATGCATGAAAGAGCTGGACTTCAGCAGGAGGGTCTGGAACCCTGTGCTTGTAACCTGTGCTCTATGTGGGCCCACTCCCCTTCTGTGAAGGGTCACGGTGCAGTGGCCTTTCAGGAGAGTGAGGGTCCGTCCCCACAGGCCTGGAGTCAACATGTCTGAGAGCATCAGGACCAGAGAAAATCCAGACCCTCCTCGATAGCTCCGCCCACCCCCAGTCCCGCTGCTGCTGGCTTATTAGAATGGCTAAAATCCACCAGTCTCACAACGCCCACTGTTGACCAGTATGGAGGACAATGGAAAAGCTCGTCATGGCTGGTGGAATGAAGGTTGATACAGTCACCTCGGAAGGCAGTGTTACATTTTCATATAAAGCTAATGTAGTTTTACACTACAAACGGCAATCATGCTTCTAGGTATCTACCTGACTGAACTGAAAATCCATGTCCACACAGAGCTGCACACAAATGCTTGGAGTAGCTTCCTTCATAATGGCTGAAACCGGAAGCAGGAAGCTGTCCCTTCACAGGGAATGAATGAGCTGTCTGTGGTCCACACATGCACGGGGACACTCTCGAGTGCTGGAAGAATGAGCTGTCGAACCCTGAAGAGTCATCCATGAATCTTTTTTTTTTTTAATGGATGGGAACTTCACATACCATGAAATTAACCATTTTACACCGAGCAGCTGAATAGCATTTAGTGTCACAATGCTGTGCTCTCTTCTCTCTAGTTCCCAAACCCTCCCATCACCCCGAAAGCAAGCCCTGCCTCCTTTAAGCAGTGGCTTCCGACCCCTTACTGAAGATATGGATGACTTTTGTGGGGAGTCTTGTCACCCTACAATATGAAAAAGTTTTCTATTTGTGAACACAGATGTCTTTACATTTATTTAGGGTGTCTTTAATTTCCTTTCATGTTTTGTGTTTTGTAGTTTTCAGTGTATGTGTCTCTCCTCTCCTTCGTTAAATTTATTCCTCGGCATTTAATTCTTTTAGATGCAACTTTAAATGGAATACTTTCTTAATTTCCTTTCTGGAGTGTCCCTGGATGGTGTGAATGAACCTTAAATGCATATGGCCAAGTGAAAGAAACCAGTTTTAAAGGGCCACATACTGTATGACTTCATTTATAAGCCGCTCTGGAAAGGGCAAAACTATAAGATAATGCTGTCAGTGGATCCAGGAATTGGGGGAAGGGTGTTGAACAGGTGAAGCACAGGTGATTTTTAAGGGGGTGAAACTATTCTGTATGATATGCAACGGTGGGCCCACGACACGATGCCTTTGTCAAAAGCCATAGAGCTTTATGGCATAAAGAGTGAACCATAACGCATACATTTAAAAAATCATTTAGGAGATCCTGAATCTCAGGATGGAATACAGACAGTAAAACCTGTCTACTGACATTACACATTTTGATACAGTGTACTGGCGGTGGCATCCTAGGTAACTTTCCAAACGCATGGAGTTTGCAAGGGTGATGGTAGATGAGCGTCTGTTGGGGCTGCCATGCTGACCTCAGTGTGTCCACGTGGACACGCGCTGACTGCTCGGGAACCACCGCATGTGCATCCTGGGACCCAACCACTAGGTACCGGGAGGCACCTGGTACGGGCTTCTCGCTATTGGGCCAGAGGTTCCAGACGACAGGGAGGAAGGCTAGAGAGGTCCACGAGGCTTTGGGTTAGGGCTGGACACACCACTGTGTTCTCAAGTTTAGTTGCATATAGGTAGAGAAGACTAGGTTCAGAAATACTGGTAGACACCAGTGTGTACCTGGGGCGGGACACACGCATTTCCTTGCTCTGTCAGCTAAGCCATCATAGAAGTAATAATAGCCCAGTAGGTTGAGCACATCTATCACCAAACTCCTGGTTTCTGATAACATTCCATGACCAAAGAAAACAGAATTAATTAGACAAAAGGCTAATTCCAGGGCTTGGAGAAGGAGTATGTAAGACAAGGCTAGGGCATCTTATGTACACAGTTCCACAACCTAAAGAATCTTCCAAAACACAAAACCACAGAGGAATTTCAAAAGGATACAGGAGCCAACCCCAAAGTTTAGCCAGCTTCAGGCTAAGACTGGAACAATTGGAACAAAATTAAAATGTCGTGTTTAATTTTTTTTTAACACTACTTAAGTTCTTAATTTAATTTTATTTTTTTAACATCTTTATTGGAGTATAATTGCTTTACAATGGTGTGTTAGTTTCTGCTGTATAACAAAGTGAATAAGCTATAAGTATTCATATATCCCCATATCCCCTCCATCTTGAATCTCCCTCCCACCCTCTCTATCCCACCCCTCTAGGTGGTCACAAAGCACCGAGCTGATCTCCCTGTGCTATGCAGCTGCTTCCCACTAGCTATCTGTTTTACATTTGGTAGTGTATATATGTCAATGGTACTCTCTCACTTCGTCCCAGCTTACCCTTCCCCCTTCCCATGTCCACAAGTCCATTCTCTACGTCTGCATCTTTATTCTTGTCCTGCCCCTAGGTTCTTCAGAACTTTTTTTTAGATTCCATATATATGTGTAAGCATACGCTATTTGTCTTTCTATTTCTGACTTACTTCACTCTGTATGACAGACTCTAGGTCCATCCACCTTACTACAAATAACTCAATTTCGTTTCTTTTTATGGCTGAGTAATATTCCATTGTATATATGTGCAATTTCTTCTTTATCCATTCAACTGTCGATGGACACATAGGTTGCTTCCATGTCCTGGCTATTTTAAATAGAGCTGCAATGACATTGTGGTACATGACTCTTTTTGAATTACAGTTTTTTCGGGGTATATGCCCAGTAGTGGGATTGCTGGGTCTATGGTAGTTATATTTTTAGTTTTTTAAGGAACGTCCATACTGTTCTCCATAGTGGCTGTATCAATTTACATTCTCACCAACAGTGCAGGAGGGTTCCCTTTTCTCCACACCCTCCCCAGCATTTGCTGTTTGTAGATGTTTTGATGATGGCCATTCTGACTGTTGTGAGGTGATACCTCATTGTAGTTTTGATTTGCATTTCTCTGATGATTAGTGATGTTGAGCATCCTTTCATGTGTCTGTTGGCAATCTGTATATCTTCCTTGGAGAAATGTCTATTTAGGTCTTCTGCCCAATTTTGGATTGGGTTGCTTGTTTTTTTTTGATATTGAGCTGCAGGAGCTGCCTGTAAATTTTGGAGATTAATCCTTTGTCAGTTGCTTCATTTGCAAATATTTTCTCCCATTCTGAGGGTTGTCTTTTGGTCTTGTTTATGGTTTCCTTTGCTGTACAAATACTTTTTTAAGTTTCATTAGGTCCCATTTGTTTATTTTTGTTTTTATTTCCATTTCTCTAGGAGGTGGGTCAAAAAGGATCTTGCTGTGATTTATGTCATAGAGTGTTCTGCCTATGTTTTCCTCTAAGATTTTACAGTGTCCGGCCTTACATTTAGGTCTCTAATTCATTTTGAGTTTATTTTTGTGTATGGTGTTAGGGAGTGTTCTAATTTCATTCTTTTACATGTAGCTGTCTAGTTTTCCCAGCACCACTTATTGAAGAGGCTGTCTTTTCTCCATTGTATATTTTGCCTCCTTTATCAAAGATAAGGTGACTATAGGTGCGGGGGGTTATCTCTGGGCTTTCTATCCTGTTCCATTGATCTATATTTCCGTTTTTGTGCCAATACCATACTGTCTTGATTACTGTAGCTTTGTAGTATAGTCTGAAGTCTGGGAGCCTGATTCCTCCAGCTCCGTTTTTCTTTCTCAAGATTGTTTGGCTATTCAGGGTCTTTTGTGTTTCCATACAAATTGTGAAATTTTTTGTTCTAGTTCTGTGAAAAATGCCATTGGTAATTTGATAGGGATTGCATTGAATCTGTAGATTGCTTTGGGTAGTAGAGTCATTTTCACAATGTTGATTCTTCCAATTCATCTGATTCATGATTCTCCATATGTTTGTATCATCTTTAATTTCTTTCATCAGTGTCTTATAGTTTTCTGCATACAAGTCTTTTGTTTCCTTAGGTAGGTTTATTCCTAGATATTTTATTCTTTTTGTTGCAATGGTAAATGGGATTGTTTCCTTAATTTCTCTTTCAGATTTTTCATCATTAGTGTATAAAAATGCAAGAGATTTCTGTGCATTAATTTTGTACCCTGCTACTTTAACAAATTCATTGATTAGCTCTAGTAGTTTTCTGGTAGCATCTTTAGGATTCTCTATGTATAGTATCATGTCATCTGCAAACAGTGACAGCTTTAGCTCTTCTTTTCCAATTTGGGTTCCTTTTATTTCTTTCTCTTCTCTGATTGCTGAGGCTAAAACTTCCAAAACTACGTTGAATAATAGTGGTGAGAGTGGACAACCTTGTCTTGTTCTTGATCTTAGAGGAAATGGTTTCAGTGTTTCACCATTGAGAATGATGTTTGCTGTGGGTTTGTCATATATGGCCTTTATTATGTTGAGGTAAGTTCCCTCTATGCCTACTTTCTGGAGTGTTTTATCATAAATGGGTGTTGAATTTTGTCAAAAGTTTTTCTGCATCTATTGAAATCATATGGTTTTTCTCCTTCAATTTGTTAATATGGTGTATCACATTGATTGATTTGCATATATTGAAGAATCCTTGCATTCCTGGGATAAACTCCACTTGATCATGGTGTATGATCCTTTCAATGTGCTGTTGGATTCTGTTTGTTAGCATTTTGTTGAGGATTTTTGCATCTATGTTCATCAGTGATATTGGCCTGTAGTTTCCTTTCTTTGTGACATCTTGTCTGGTTTTGGTATCAGGGTGATGGTGGCCTCGTAGAATGAGTTTGGGAGTGTTCCTCCCTCTGCTATATTTTGGAAGAGTTTGAAAAGGATTGGTGTTAGCTCTTCTCTAAACATTTGATAGAATTCACCTATGAAGCCATCTGGTCCTGGGTTTTTGTTTGTTGGAAGATTTTTAATCACAGTCTCAATTTCAATGCTTGTGATTGGTCTGTTTATATTTTTTATTTCTTCCTGGTTCAGTCTCGGAAGGTTTTGCTTTTCTAAGAATTTGTCCATTTCTTCCAGGTTTTTCATTTTATTGACATATAGTTGCTTGTAGTAATCTGTCATGATCCTTTGTATTTCTGCAGTGTCAGTTGTTACTTCTCCTTTTCAATTCTAATTCTATTGATTTGAGTCTTCTCCCTTTTTTTCTTGGTGAGTCTGGCTAATGGTTTATCAATTTTGTTTATCTTCTCAAAGAACCAGCTTTTAGTTTTACTGATCTTTGCTATTATTTCCTTCATTTCTTTTTCATTTATTTCTCCTCTGATCTTTATGATCTCTTTCCTTCTGCTAACTTAGGGGTTTTTTTTTTGTTCTTCTATCTCTAATTGCTTTAGGTGTAAGGTTAGGTTGTTTATTTGAGATGTTTCTTGAGGCAAGATTGTATTGCTCTAAACTTCACTCTTAGAACTGCTTTTGCTGCATCCCATAGGTTTTGGGTCGCCATGTTTTTGTTGTCATTTGTTTCTAAGTATTTTTTGATTTCCTCTTTGATTTCCTCAGTGATCTCTTGCTTATTTAGTAGTGTATTGTTTAGCCTCTATGTATCTGTATTTTTTACAGATGTTTTTTCCTGTAATTGATATCTAGTCTCATAGCGTTCTTGTTGGAAAAGATACTTGATAGGATTTCAATTTTGTTAAATTTACCAAGGCTTGATTTGTGACCCAAGATATGATCTATCCTGGAGAATGTTCCATGAGCACTTGAGAAAAATGTGTATTCTGTTGTTTCTGGATGGAATGTCATATAAATATCAATTAAGTCCACAATGTTTAATGTATATTTAAAGCTTGTGTTTCCTTATTTATTTTCATTTTGGATGACCTGTCTATTGGTGAAAGTGGGGTGTTAAAGTCCCCTACTCTGATTGTGTTACTGTTGATTTCCCCTTTTATGGCTGTTATCACTTAAGTATTGAGGTGCTCCTCTGTTGGGTGCATAAATATTTACAATTGTTATATCTTCTTTTGGACTGATCCCTTGATGATTATGTTATGTCCTTTTTTGTCTCTTGTAATAGTCTTTATTTTAAAGTCTGTTTTGTCTGATATGAGAATTGCTACTCCAGCTTTCTTTTGACTTCCATTTGCATGGAATATCTTCCTCCATCCCCTCACTTTCAGTCTGTATGTGTCCCTAGGTCTGAAGTGGGTTTCTTGTAGACAGGATATATATGGGTCTTGTTTTTGTATCCATTCAGCCAGTCTGTGTCTTTTCGTTGGAGCATTTGTTCCGTTTACATTTAAGGTAGTTTTCAATACATATGTTCCTATTACCATTTTCTTCATTGTTTTGGGTTTGTTGTTTTAGGTCTTTTCTTTCTCTTGTGTTTCCTGTGTAGCATTTGTTGTAATGTTACAACATTTGTTGTAATGCTGGTTTGGTGGTGCTGAGTTCTCTTAGCTTTTGCTTGTCTGTAAAGGTTTTAATTTCTCCGTCAAATCTGAATGAGATCCTTGCTGGGTAGAGTAATCTTGGTTGTAGGCTTTTCCTTTTCATCACTTTAAATATGTCCTGCCACTCCCTTCTGGCTTGCAGAGTTTCTGCTGAAAGATCAATTATTAATCTTATGGGGATTCCCATGTATGTTATTTGTTGTTTTTCCCTTGCTGCTTTTAATATTTTTTTCTTTGTATTTAATTTTTGATAGTTTATTTAATATGTCTTGGCATGTTTCTCCTTGGATTTATCCTGTGTGGGACACTCTACACTTCCTGGACTTGTTTGACTACTTCCTTTCCCATATTAGGGAAGTTTTCAACTATAATCTCTTCAAATATTTTCTCAGTCCCTTTCTTTTTCTCTTCTTCTGGGACCCCTATAATTCGAATGTTGATGTGTTTAATGTTTTCCCAGAGGTCTCTGAGACCGTCCTCAATTCTTTTCATTCTTTTTTCTTTATTCTGCTCTGCAGTAGTTATTTCTACTATTTTATCTTCCAGTTCACTTATCCGTTCTTCTGCCTCAATTATTCTGCTATTGATTCCTTCTAGAGAATTTTCAATTTCATTTATTGTTTTGTTCATCACTGTTTGTTTGCTCTTTAGTTCTTCTAGATCCCTATTAAACTTTTCTTGTATTTTCTCCATTTTATTTCCAAGATTTTGAATCACCTTTACTATCATCACTCTGAATTCTTTTTCAGGTAAACTGCCTATTACCTCTTCATTTGTTAGGTCTGGTGGGTTTTTGCCTTGCTCCTTCATCTGATGTGTGTTTCTCTGTCTTCTCATTTTGCTTAACTTACTGTGTTTGGGGTCTCCTTTTTGCAGGCTACAGGTTTGTAGTTTCCATTGTTTTTTGTGTCTGCCCCCAGTTGCTAAGGTTGTTTCTGTGAACTGTGTAGGCTTCCTGGTGGAGGGGACTGGTACCTGTGTTGTGGTGGATGAGGCTGAATCTTGTCTTTCTGGTGGGCAAGACCACATCCGGTGGTGTGTTTTGGGGTGTCTGTGACCTTATTATAATTTTAGGCAGCCTCTCTGCTAATGGGTGCGGTTGTGTTCCTGTCTTGCTAGTTGTTTCGCATGGGGCATCCAGCACTGCAGCTTGCTGGTCATTGAGTGGAGCTGGGTCTTAGCGTTGAGATGGAGATCTCTGGGAGAGGTTTCTCCTTTTGATATTATGTGGAGCTGGAAGGTCTCTGGTGGACCAATGTCCTGAACTCGGCTCTCCCACCTCAGAGGTACAGGCCTGACACTCGGCCGGAGCACCAAGACCCTGTCAGACACACAGCTCAGAAGAACAGGGAGAAAGAAAGAAAAAGAAATAAAATAAAATAGAATAAAGTTATTAAAATAAGAAAAATTATTTAAAAAATTAAAAAGTAATAATAAAAGAAAGAAAGGAAGAAGAAAGCAACCAAGCCAAAAAACAAATACACCGATGATAACAAGTGCTAAATACTATACAACCCCCCCCCCCCAAAAACAAGCAAGCAAAAATGGACAGACAGAACTCTGGGAAAATGGTAAAAGCAAAGCTATACAGATATAGTCACACAAAGAAGCATACACATACACACAAAAAGAGAAAAAGGAAAAAAAATCTATCTATCTATATATATAAAAAGGAAGAGATCAACCAAATCAATAAACAAATCTACCAATGATAATAAACTCTAAATACTAAACTAAGATAAACATAAAACCAGAAAGGAATTAGATGCAGAAAGCAAACCCCATGTGTACAGTTGCTGCCAAAGCCCACCGCCTTAAGTTTGGGATGACTCGTTGTCTATTCAGGTATTCCACAGATGCAGGTACATCAAGTTGATTGTGGAGATTTAATCCGCTGCTCCTGAGGCTGCTGGGAGAAATTTCCCTTTCTCTTCTTTGTTCTCACAGCTCCCGGGGCTCGGCTTTGGATTTGGCCCCGTCTCTGATTTAGGTCGCCGGAGGGCGTCTGTTCTTCGCTCGGACAGGACAGGGTTAAAGGAGCCGCTGATTTGGGGGCTCCGGCTCACTCAGGTCAGGGGGAGGGAGGGAGGGGCACGGAGTGCGGGGCGAGCCTGCGGCGGCAGAGGCCGGCGTGACGTTGCACCAGCCTGAGGCGTGCTGTGCATTCTCCCGGGGAAGTTGTCCCTGGATCCCGGGACCCTGGCTGTGGCAGGCTGCACAGGCTCCCCGGAAGGGGGGTGTGGATACTGACCTGTGCTCGCACACAGGCTTCTTGGTGGTGGCAGCAGCAGCCTTAGCGTCTCATGCCCGTCTCTGGGGTCTGTGCTCTTAGCCGCGGCTCGCGCCCATCTCTGGAGCTCCTTTAAGCAGTGCCCTGAATCCCCTGTCCTCGCGCACCAGGAAACAAAGAGAGAAGAAAAAGTCTCTTGCCTCTTCGGCAGGTCCAGACTTTTCCTCGGACTCCCTCCCGGCCAGCCGTGGTGCACTAACCCCTTCAGGCTGTGTTCAGGCCGCCAACCCCAGTCCTCTCCCTGTGCTGCGACTGAAGCCCGAGCCTCAGTTCCCAGCCCTGCCTGCCCCGGCGGGTGAGCAGATAAGCCTCTCGGGCTGGTGAGTGTCGGTCGGCCCCGATCCTCTGTGCGGGAATCTCTCTGCTTTGCCCTCCGCAGCCCTGTTGCTGTGCTCTCCTCCGCGGCTCCGAAGCTTCCCCCTCTGCCACCCGCAGTCTCCGCCCGCGAAGGGGCTCCTAGTGTGTGGAAACCTTTCCTCCTTCACGGCTCCCTCCCACTGGTGCAGGGCCTGTCCCTATTCTTTTGTCTCTGTTTATTCTTTTTCCTTTTGCCCTACCCAGGTATGCGGGGGGTTTCTTGCCTTGTGGGAGGTCTGAGGTCTTCTGCCAGCGTTCAGTAGGTGTTCTGTAGGAGTTGTTCCATGTGTAGATGTATTTCTGGTGTATCTGTGGGAAGGAAGGTGATCTCACGTCTTACTCTTCTGCCATCTTGAAGGTCTCTCCCTTCTGTTTGTTTTTAATTCAAAGTGCAGAATAAATATCCAAGAGTCCATACAGCTATCAATAAATGATTGAAGGAATAAAGCATGTGGAGGAGAAGAGACCAATCTCACCCAGAGAAGAATCCCACATAATTCCATGTTCCCCGTACTTCTGTTTCAAGGTTAAGGAGCGTCGACCCTGCCCGTTGAGGGTGGCCTGCACTCAGAAACTTAGGAGAACTTCTGGGTGTCCCTAAATTTGTCAACAACTTTTTTTTTTTTTTTTTTGCGGTATGCGGGCCTCTCACTGTTGTGGCCCCTCCCGCTGCGGAGCACAGGCTCCGGATGCGCAGGCTCAGCGGCCATGGCTCACGGGCCCAGCCGCTCCGCGGCATGTGGGATCCTCCTGGACCGGGGCACGAACCTGTGTCCCCTGCATCGGTAGGCGGGCTCTCAACCACTGCGCCACCAGGGAAGCCCCTGTCAACAACTTTTTAGACATAAGACCAAAAGCACGATCCATGGGAAAGAATTGATACATTAGAAAGCATCACAATGAAAAACATTTGTTCTCTGAAAGCCCCTGTTAAGGGAATCTAATGGAAAGCCACAGACTGGAAAAATATATTTTCAAATAGCATATTTGGTAAGAACTTGTGCTGTGAATGCACACGAACACTCATAACTGAACCAAAGAAAGTAAGCAAGCCAATTAAAAGTGGACCGAATTTCTGAACTCACCAAAAAAGATGGACAGATGGCAAATAAGCACTTGGAAAGGTGCGCCCTGTCACATGTCATCAGGGATCGCAAGCTGCAACAACTGTGAGGTACCACTGCACGCTGAGAGGCTGGAACGCAGAACATGGACACACCAGGCTCTGGTGAGGACCTGGGCCACAGGAGCGGTCGCTCACGGCTGGGGGTGTAATGTAGCTAAAGCTCCTGTAACGCGTGTTAGCGCTTCTCCATGGAGATAAACCTGGACTGCCCATGGGGTGGAGCAGTTCGCTCTCAGCTAAGTCCCCAAGTCACTTAAAGACTCAGGTCCACACAACAGCCTCATGGGAAGGCTCGTGCCTGCGTTACTCACTCGAGCTTCTCCGTAGTCCCTAAATTTTGCTTAGGGTGTTTATTGTACGGAACATCCCTCCTATACCAGTAAACACATGTTTCTAACCCCATTTTCTCTGGAAGGCTTTAACCCAATCATCCCTGTGTTTCCTCAGTCCCAGCACAGCTGCCCTGTCCCTCAGGTTTCTGAAACACTCTGGATACAGGTTATCACATTGTATGTTTGCATAGTAAGACATGGCTGTGTCCTCAGATCTTAGACTGCTCAGCTCCATGTTGGCTGTGCTGGTGGAAGTGTCCACAGTCAAGGCGACTCTGCCCTGCAACTATAGTGCACAGCCTGTGTCACCAACGTTAGGGGAGATTTGTCCCATCCGTTCAAGCCCTTGTTGAGGGGCATGTGGCACCCAGATCATAGCGTAGCCGGTGAAGGCATATCCAGAAACCTTGCAGGAGACCTTCTCTGATACCCCAGGTCCTCAGCTCAGCCCCAGACTGCACCAGCTGGACCTGGGAGTGGACAACTGTGGACAAGAGACAGAAGTAGATGGAACATCCCTTCACTGATCCTAGATCCCCCCTCAACCCAGAGACCAGGGAGCCCCTTACCTGTAGCCACTGCGACCAGGAAGAGGACTCTCCAGCTCCAGTCTATGGTGAGGGCTGTGCTCTTGGGGTTCTTGTGGAGGAAGGGGTGTGGTTGTTAGGTGATGTTCTCATGGCTCGGAACATCCATATTTAACCTAGGACACATCAGCTTATTTGCATATTCATGAAGCTGAAAAATTTGTATTTAATACATGGACCATCTTACAAGAAGCAGGCTGATGACCCCTAAACCATGCTTAGTGGGAGGCTGAGAGTCCACATCCTCACCCTTGTTTGAGGACATGCATCCCCTGCCATGTTCCTAAACACTGTACAGGCAGAGCTCCTCCCACTGAGGGACCAGCCCACATAGGACAAGGTCCTCTTTGTGAACCAGCCTTTGAATGACACAGACGCCTGAGCCTGTTCTGGGCTTTCAAGTCTGAATATCCTATTTCTGGAATCAGTGTGTCCCCAAACTCTGCAACCACTGGGTAAACAAACAAGCAAACAAACATACACACACACACATACATACATATCTTGAAGTCCTACTTCTCATTGTCTTATTGAGTTAGGTAAGTGTTTTCAATAGGACCCAATATTAAACACTTCAGCAGTCCTTGTCCTACTAATTATTGTTTTCTTCCCCCAGTTTCAAAGGAATTTAATATTATTTACATAGTTAAGGAACAGACGATACATTTCCATTTATTAGAAACTGACCTGTATAATAAAATAGATTTTAAATTTCAGTGTATGTCATTATTACCGCTAAGGAAATCTTAGCCCTTGTCTGCCTTAAAACAATCTTTATTGGCCGTAATTATTGCTGTGTAGTCACTGCTTTTGGTTAATTCCTCAAATCATTTAGATGGTCCTGTCTTCCACTTAGTGGCCTACAGAGCTTTGACTGAGGCTCCTACTTCCTGTGTAAGAGAAATTTAAAACATTTTTTGCTCTGTCCCTACTTTTTATTCTGTGGCAGTTTCAAAATAAGACTCCAGCCACAGATTTGGTTAAGTTGCTTAAAAGAAAATATATAACAGAGAAGATCACCCAATCTCTGCTTACAGCCACAACCTGAGTTATAAGCTCAATTACTCCAAATAAATAGTTCTTCTAGGTACTTAATTAGGCCTTAGTATCTAAACAACCAAGCAATTTCCCCAAATAAATAGGAAGAGGAAGGCAGCTCCATACTGTTGTTGCTCTAGGGAGACACTATTAAGGACCTCGCAAATCATTTTTGTTTTAAAACTGCATCTACTCATCAAGCACTTATTAAGCTTTATAAATATACAGAGAACTCTAGTCCCAAAAACTTTGTTCTATACTCTCCAAAAATATCTCTTAGGAGGTAACACAAAATTTAAGTCCTCACAATAGTGACTTTATTAAACTAGTTGCTTTATAAAACATTGCAGGGCTTCCCTGGTGGCGCAGTGGTTAAGAGTCCGCCTGCTGATGCAGGGGACACGGGTTCGTGCCCCGGTCCGGGAAGATCCCACATGCCGCGGAGCGGCTGGGCCCGTGAGCTAGCCGCTGAGCCTGCGCATCCAGAGCCTGTGCTCCGCAACGGGAGATGGGAGAGGCCACAACAGTGAGAGGCCCGCGTACCGATAGGGAGGGTGGGAGGGAGGGAGATGCAAGAGGGAAGAGATATGGGAACATATGTATATGTATAACTGATTCACTTTGTTATAAAGCAGAAACTAACACACCATTGTAAAGCAATTATACCCCAATAAAGATGTTAAAAAAACAAAACAAAACAAAACAAAAAAACATTGCGGATGTCATATTTGTTAACATAACAATTTACCAAACTGTAGTTAAGTGGCGCAGTTTGCTGAACACGTTTTATAAAGGAAAGGAAATGCCAAAACCCTATTAAAGCTGATCCACTGCAGCCTCGGAGAACAAAGGAGATTTGTTTCTCAGACACTTAAATCAGGCAAACAAAGCAGGTGAGGAGCTTCCCTCCCCCATCTGAAGCACTCCATCAGTAGAATAGTCCGATAAATAGAAACTAGACAGTCTATGCGCCCAAGAGATTCCACAACTTGGTAATGCAATAATGGAGAGGTTTATCTTCTTCAGCTTCCAAGTTGGAGGGTTTTGGTCATTTAATTTTTAAGGATCAAACTCGTGCTTTTCAGCTGCCGTATCTTCACTCTGAGATAAGCAGTCTTCTTCACAATGTATTTTTAATATCCTCACGCTCAATTTTCAGACTAGGTGCACACCCCATGCCCTTGCAGCAGACTGCTTTTCTTGACAAGTTATGAAGTAGTTCAAGGAGGTATGGTTAAGGCTGTATTACTGAATGGTGCTGGTAAATACTACACAATTTTTTGTCACGTTGCAACTTTTGTTTCCAATTTAGTGACTGCTGCTATGGAATCAGATAGCAACAACAACATTATTAGGTCTGTGTTTTTAAACTATGATTTAGTAGCAATGGAGGCTCCCAATTTTACCCCCTTGGCAGCAAGTTCCAAGTTCTCTCATTTGCACGTTAGCACCTAAGTGTCAAGGGGTTAAATAACCAGCACAAAAGATACCGCACTTCTGATTGTAGCATTTGGCAGAACTGAAAGGAAAGAAAGTTGTGCTACATGTTGAAGGGATTGTGGGCAAGAGAAAGAAGACACCAGGAGAAGATAAAATGTCACATGAAGTCTTCATAGTCTGGTACATAACCTCCATCATAACCACCATGATCTGCCAGACCGTCTTTCATGGTAGCCTTTAATCCCCCTCTGGGCACCACGCCTTTCTCTTCTTTTTGGCTTTGCTTTTCTTGCTTCTGTTTTCCACTGCAAAGTACAGTCAATGAACTGGTAATCTTTTTCAAGTCATCAATTTCCAGTGAAACACACACATCTCGAACTAAGGCTCCCAAACACTGGCATAATATAGTGATTTTCCATATTGTGCAACTTTATCTTTTAGTAACGTTCCAAACTCTGTGAAGGCATCTCTTGAAGATGGGTTCATAGCATCTATTCCATAAACTGTATTATTAACACCAAAAGTTTCTTTCGCTACTTCGAGGTCTGACTCTTCCTGTAATTTCTTTAGCCGCAGTTTATCTGCTAATTGCTCTGGTGTTAGCACTCTAGGTTCTTCAGGTTCTAACTTGACGTCCTCGTCCTCGTCCTCGCCTTCCGAGCGGTCCCCGCCGCCCCCCACCTTCCGCACCGGGTCTTCCACGGAGAACGTGTCCACGTCCCAGGAGTCGGAGTCCCCCGCCGCCGCCGCCGCCGCCATCGCAAGCCGGGTGTGAGCCTAATTATTGTTTTAATTGAAAAGAGGAGACTCAGCCTCTGAGAGCAAACCCCTCCCCCGTCCCCTCTGCGCCCGCGCCTGGGCTGCAGCCCTGTGCTGGGTGGTCCTGAGCGCCCCCTGCAGCCCAGCGCATACCCTGCAGGGGAGGTTCCTGCCTGGGCTCACAGGCAGTTACCTTCCAGCGTCCCTAGACCAGTATTAAATGGCTGTTTTCTGCCTTCAGAATATTCTTTTAGAGACAACATATTATTTTTAATCATCTCTAGAAATAGCCTCAATAAATCCACATACTCGGTAGGGAGACCCCAAACAAGCATTTTATGAAAACACCAGGGAGCCCCTTCCCTGGATCTGTGGATGCACTGATGCCGTTGACACTTATAGTGAGTCCAGACACTCTCAAGGACTTTGGGGGCCTCTCATCTCCTGGAGGCTCCTATGGTCTAATATTATGTCAGAGAATAGCTGAGCATAGAAATCATGGGGCTCAATGCCCACTCACCCTCTACTATTCCAATAACACACACACACACACACACACACACACACACACACACAAAGCCTGATGTTGGCAGCAATGATCCCAAATTTGTCTTTCTTCCCTGAATCTAGCACAGGGGCTGTGCCCGTCCCACTGGCACTAAGCCTAGGTGTGTGACTTGATTTGACAAACAGAACAAATGCAAGTAGACAAAGAAAGGTGCACACACATTGGGTTTGCCTGTTTCTGCAGCACCTGGAACCCTGCAGGGGCCCCATAAGAAGGGACCAGGCTTTGCCCCACATTGTCAGAAACCAGTTCAGTCACCCCCTGGACAACTCAAAGCAGTGCAGCTGGGGGTCCCCTAGTGACCGCACCTGTGGAGGGGAGACCCCTGAGAGGTCGGAGGAGGAGAAGTCAGAGCCCCTGTCACCCAGCTCAGGTGATGCTCCTCTGTAGGGTGACCTGCATGAGGGGGCAGCACCGGGCAGGTGAGCTAGGTCGGCTGTGTGAGCTGTACCCTGGCAGGGCACCTCTTCACCAGAACGGCCACAGGTGCCTCCATCCTTGGACTCCATCCTGCTGGTCACCTCCCCTCCTGACCACCTGCCCCGAGGACCTCAGGACCTGGCATCTGATGGGGAGACAGGCCCACTACTTAGTCAACCACGTCCACTCCACCAAGTCCCTGTGACAAACCTGCTTCCCTTTCTGGTTCTGAGTCTCTGGTGAAGTCTTCATAGGTATTCCTGAACATATCAAATACCCAAGAGCAGGACAGAGGTTTTGGCCATGACCATCAGGGCACAAGAGAGAATGGAATCTAAGGTCCAGGAGTGAGGTGCTCTGAGCCTGGTCTCCCAGCTGTAGGTACCGAAGCCCCAGTGCTCTGATGTCCTGGATGTGGTCTCGGTGCATCACTAGTTGCCCTCCCCAGAGAGAGTCTGCACATCGTGGATCTTTCAGTGTTAATCCACTGCCAGGACACTGAGGTGGAGGTCATGTGTGAGGAGGGGGCTTTCTACATTGTTAAGGTTTAATACCTGTGGTTCAGTGGAACTGGGTCTGGGCTGTGACCTCCATAAGGGTCTCCAGTGTTGTGGCTCATCCCCTGCCCCTACTCCCTCCCAGGCTGCAGTGTCCCCTGTCTATTCCTTTTTAATCTCTTAACCTGATAGCTGTGCCCCCTCCCTGGGTCTGGAGAGGACAAGAATTCCTACGCACCTCCTAGGAGAAGCTTGTGGAATAGTTCTTCCTCTGGAGGGTCTGCCTGATGGAAGTTCTGGGTATGTTTCAATATTTCTCAGTTGTTAGTCTTTGCTTCCCTCTATCAGATGTCATGAAGGGATAAATATGGATCCTTACTGTGAGCACTTGGATGTTTCTGGGGTTAAATCTCACAAATTATGGAGTGTGGACCCCAGAAATTCTCATCCTCACACTGGTCCACCCTGGTCCTGCAGACATGCATAATTATTCAACAATAGGTGCTCCCCCAGCAGCTTCTCTTCCAGGTGGGCAGACCTCACCTGGATTCTGGACATGCCCACCTCTCTAGTTTTGGGGTGGGGCTTTCCCCTGCAATGTCAGGACTCTGTTAGGTTCAGGGAGATTATTCGTGTTCAGTTTATTCAGAATTTTCTTGCTTTAAGGATGGAAATGACCATTTCCAAACCTGTTACCTGTTGATGCAGAAACCAGAAGTACCAGCAGAGGTCATCTTTGACATGTTAGTAAAAGGAGGAATCTAATGTCACTAAGTGTGAGAGGATCCTGGACAGACATAACTGAACATAGGAAGACAGGGATGAAGGACACAGCAAGACTCTTACATAAAAGTCTCGGATTCCAAACCTCTCCCCAAAAGGCTGGAATTCAAAAAGTACAATGGGTGAGCGGCTGGTCACGTCCCTGGTGACAAAGTTCTACTCAGAAGGCAGGAGAGAGTGTCTCATGGGGCACCCCTGGTTCCCGAGTAGGTAATTTAGGGGAGGAGTCATCCCCCTACCCTCAGTCCCTTTCCATGTCTGCATGTGGCCTTGGGAATGCTGTCACCACCTCCATACGGGGTGTGGGTCAACTGGGGGTGAAGCTGACATGTGCGTGTTCCATGTGGAAGATTGTTCAAACCCCCTCTCTGGGTACATGAACTGTTGAATCTCCCAAGCCTGGAAACACTCACATCTGGGCTCTTGTTTCATTAGTTTGTGATTTTCCTCATTGTTTACTCAGTTCAATCTGTCTTCCTACACTATCTGCTGAAATAGCCTCACGTAATTATCTAACGCCATTAAGATAAAAAGTGATTTGAAAATCACTAAGTTCCACTGAGCCCAAAGTCGGTGTTTGTTGCGTTAGACAGTCATGAGACATGGCTGACCACCAAGATGGTGCTCACAATGGTTTCATCTTCAGCAGGGAAAATTCTGTACATTCCTTAGATGTGTTAGGCTCTCTCACTGATAACCTTGACCTGGTGTAATGTTTTCATGGACCATACCTCAAAATTAAAACTGAGATTATTAACCAGGAATTACTAGCAAAATCTTTGCTTTAGAAGATATTCCTCTATCTGATGTAAAATCCACCCAAATGATAGAAGTTACTGCAGTTACTAGAGCTTGTCAATTGGCGAAGACCAGAGAATAAACCATAGGTTTGGGGAGTAGCGCAAGGTATTGGATTGTTTTGAAAACAAAGCAGGGTGTCGTCTCACATCTGCTGGAAACATCATCAGATGAACAACAAGGTAAGGAACTTTTAGACAGGCCTACACCCTAGAGACTTGGCATATAAAGGGGAAGGCAGTGCAAAATTAGATACTATGAAAGCTGTAGATAATCCTGTAGCAGATCGTTTACCCAAGAGTGGCCTTAAGCTTGTTCTCACTTTTCTAGACCTTGAAAGCTAAATCTCTGGGAATTCCCTGGTGGTTCAGTGGTTAGGACCCTGTGCTCTCACTGCCGAGGACCCGAGTTTGATTCCTGGTTGGGGAACTAAGATCCCACAAGCCATGCAGTGTGGCAAAAAAAAAAAAAAAAAAAAAAAATTCTGGAGGCACCCAAGAAAGTCATAATACATACAGTCTTAAATAAGAAACTGATTTTATGTAAAAAATAATAGAAAAATTCGAGTCAGCAACTTCATTCAGATAATCTGCAATCTCACATTTTGTGACATCAGATATTTTCAAATAAATATAAGTTAAACTTCTCTATTAATCTTCTCTACATGGTACTGATAGGCATAGAGTAGGATAATTGAACAATTAGTTTAGAAATCTCACGAGGGGATTAAAGACAGAAAGGGAATTATAGGAGTTTGGGAGACTTCTGTAAGCTAATGACCAAGCTAATTCAAGAAAAGAATCCAGTAACCAAGCAACAATCTGCTCTACCTAGAAGGAAGACCAGGTGCATCCAAGTGCCAGACACACTCAAGCCACAAATCCTGATAATTAAAACACAAGACAATAGACGTGTGGTCTGAATCTTGTTACATGAAGGCAGGGAGTTAATAATCCTTGAAGAGTAGCATGTCTGCATGTAGCCAGGACAGAAATATAAGTGAGAGGGGACATTATACAGAAACCTGAGATGAATTACCATATTTTAGTATATGTTGCCACCTTCTGCTAATATATATATGATTTAAATAGTGTCATGACCTTCCGGGTTAAACCATACAGGGTTAAAGGAGGAATTGGTGATGTAAGACTTGATGTCTACCCAACAATGACAAAGAAGGTTTTCTTCACCCCTCCCACTTTTTCATTGATTATAAAAATGTGGCCCTCGGGCTTCCCTGGTGGCACAGTGGTTGAGAGTCCGCCTGCCGATGCAGAGGACACGGGTTTGTGCCCCAGTCCGGGAAGATCCCACATGCTGCGGAGCGGCTGGGCCTGTGAGCCATGGCTGCTGAACCTGCACGTCCGGAGCCTGTGCTCCCCAATGGGAGAGGCCACAACAGTGAGTGGCCCGTGTACCACAAAAAAAAAAAAAAAAAAAAAAAATGTGGCCCTCTTTGTTCTCTGGGCTTGGCTGCCCACTTGTGTCTC
The DNA here is from genome assembly GCF_008692025.1 of Phocoena sinus. Taxonomy (NCBI): domain Eukaryota; kingdom Metazoa; phylum Chordata; class Mammalia; order Artiodactyla; family Phocoenidae; genus Phocoena; species Phocoena sinus. The sequence goes on from NC_045764.1 coordinate 178,396,509, forward strand.
TCACAAGCATCCTATGCTAATTAACTCAGACTTTGCCTATAGCTTTGCCTCTGGCTGAATTCTTTCTGAGATGGGACAATAGAACCCGATCTCCAGAGAGTCCTGACACCAGGCTAGCTGTTTCAATCAGATGACAGTGGGTTCCAGTCCCCTCTTGAGTCAGGGGTGGTGGGTACATGCCCCATCTGAAGGAGTGTGAATTCAGTACAGACAAACTGGTGACTATCTTAAATCAACACACGTGGAAACTAAAAACAAATAAATAAACAAACAAAACCCCACAAAAATCATAAAAAATACAACTAAGGTAATTTCTCAGTTCTGTGTAAGCAGCCAGCAACGAAATCCTGTGAAACTGTAAAGGAGGCACACAGAAACCATCCTCTAGGGTCCTTTGGACACACTGAGATGGATTTAACTCAGCTTCCAGAGTCTGGAATTTGAATATATTTTATGTCTAATTTCTGGCTTTCTTGAAGTAATTCCTTGCCAGAAGGCTACAGCCCTTAGAGTTCATAGAATGATTCTTGAATTTGTGTTCCACTTGTGGTGTAGCAACATTCATACCGAGTGACTGAGGGGCTCACCTTACAGGAATCTTTATAAAACAACCCTGTAAGGTGTCACTATGACTCAGTACTACACAGTCATCACCATCCACAGTCTTCTGGAAAGGTTGCAAAAGTAGCTCCCTAAATTAAAATTATCCAAAACTTCCAAAACTTGGCCAAAGGTCCCCCGCTTAGCACTAGTGACATCATTATCAACTACCTCAAAGAAAAATCAGTTTTCACCCTGTGAGGTGGTAACTGGAAGGACCATGCATTTAGAGACATGTCCCTGCAATACTATCCCTGCCCTATTGCAGTCAGACACAAAAGATAATGGAAAGGATTCATGTATAACATCCACTCCTGGCACCAAGACAAAGGCTGCCTGCTCACTACATCTAATCAATAGCCTTCTAGGATATTCAACCAGTTAATTTTATCTATTGAAAGAGATATCAGAGAAAAACTGCCCTTGAACCTCATTGAGGGACCATATCAGGTACTTTTAACAACAAACACAGCTGTGAACCTCCTGAGTGTGGACATTTAGGTATTTGTTTCACAGCTGTCTTAGTCCATTTGGCACCACAAACAAAGTACCATAGACTGGGTGGGTTATAACCATAGACATTTATTTCTCATATTTCTGTAGTCTGAGAAGTCCAAGATCAGGGTCTGGAAGACATGATTCCTGGAGAGAAACTGCTACCTAGACGGCTGACTTTTCCCTGATACCTCACCTGGTGCGGTGGGACAGGGAGCTTTCCCTGTCCTCTTTACAAGGCACTGATCCCATTCAGAAGGTCTCCGCTCTCCCGACCTAAGCCCTTCCCCAAGGGCACTTCTCCCAATACCATCATGTTGGGCATTGGGTTTCAGCATGTGTATTTTTTGGGAAAAAAACACTGAACTGATCACAGTAACTAGAATCAATTTATAATTCCACAGAATTGGAAGGCTCCCCAGGTGAGGCCCTCAAACTGAAGATTCTCATGGATGTTGTAGAAGCTCTGATCTTTGCTAGAAAACTGCTGATGTAAGACCTTCAGAACCAGCTGATGACCTTAGAGAGTGGACAGTTTCCACCCAAAATGTTTGACTAAGAGCTCAAAATCTCTTATGACTTTATTGTTATTATTGCTATTATTATGTACTTACATATATTTATCATTATATTTTTCTAAGGACTCAGATGGTTATATATCCATAATGGCAACTTAGTTTTTTATTTCACTTTTGAATAGCTGCTAATTGGAATTAGTGATTACACTATTTTTTGTTTAATTTTTATTGGAATATAGTTGATGTTATATTAGTTTCAGGTGTACAAGCAAGTGAATCAGTTATACATATATATACATACACTCTTTTCTTTCTTTCTTTTTTTTTTTGATTCTTTTCCCATATAGGCCATTACAGACTATTGAGTAGAGTTCCCTGTGCTATACATCAGGTTCATATTAGTTATCTATTTTATATATAGTAGTGTGTATATGTCAATCCCAATCTCACAATTTATCCCTCCCCCACTTAATCCCTGGTAACCATAAATTTGTTTCTACATCCATGATTCTACTTTGGTTTTGTAAATAAATTCATAGGTACCCTGTTTTGTTTTGTTATTTTTAGATTCCACGTATAAGTGATTTCATGTGATACTTGGCTTTCTCTGTCTGACTTACTTCACTTAGTATGACAATCTCTATGTCCACCCATGTTGCTGCAAATGGCATTATTTTGTTCCTTTATATGGCTGAGCAATATTCCATTGTATATATGTACTGCATCTTCTTTATCCATTCTTCTGTTGATGGACATTTAGGTGGCTTCCATGTCCTGGCTATTGTAAATAGTGCTGCAATGAATATTGGGGAGCATGTATCTTTCTGAGTTATGGTTTTCTCTGAGTATATGCCCAGGACTGGGATTGTTGGGTCATATGGTAATTCTATTTTTCGTTCTTTAAGGAGCCTCCATCCTGTTCTCCTTAGTCACTGTATCAATTTACATTCCCACCAAGAGTGTAGGAGGGTTCCCTTTTCTCCACACCCTCTCCAGCCTTTATTGTTTGTAGATTTGCGAAGACAGCCATTCTGACCTTTGCGAGGTGATACCTCATTGTAGATTTGATCTGCATTTCTCTAATAATTAGTGATGTTGAGCATTTTCTTTCATGTGGCTTTTGGTCATTTGCATGTCTTTTTTAGATACATGTTTACGTAGATCTTCCACCCATTATTTATTTAAATCGTTTGCATTTTTTTTTTTTTTTGGATATTGAGGTGCACAAGCTGTTAGAATATTTTGGAGATGAATTCCTTGTCGGGTGCTTTGTTTGCAAATATTTTCTCAACCCATTCTTTGGGTTGTCTTTTCATTTCTTTCATGGTTTCCTTTGTTCTGCAAAATCTTTTAAGTTTAAAGAGGTCCCATTTGCTTATTTTTGTTTAATTTTCATTACTCTAGGATGTGGATCAAAAAATATCTTGCTGTGATTTATGTCAAAGTGTGTTCTGCCTATGTTTTCCTCTAAGAGTTTGATAGTATCTGGCCTGACATTTAGGTCTTTGATCCATTTTGAGTTTATTATTGTATATAGTGTTAGGGAGTGTTCCATTTTCATTCTTTTGCCTGTAGCTGTCCAGTTTTCCCAACACCACTTATTGAAGAGACTGTCTTTTCTCCACTGTATATTCTTGTTTACTTTGTCATGGATTAGGTGTCCATATGTGCGAGGGTTTATCTCTGGACTTTCTATCCTGTTCCATTTATCTATATTTCTGTTTTTGTGCTCAGTACCATACTGTTTTGATGATTGTAGCTTTGTAGTATAGTCTGAAGTCAGGAAGCTAATTCTTCTGGCTCCATTTTTGTTTCTAAAGATTGCTTTGGCTATTTAGAGTCTTTTGTGTTTCCATACCAACTGTAAAATGTTTTGTTCTAATTTTTGAAAAATGCCCTCAGTAATTTAATAGAGATTACATTAAATCTGTAGATTGCTTGGGGTAGTATAGTCATTTTGACAATATTGATTCTTCCAGTCCAAGAACATGGTATATCTCTCCGTCTGTTTGTGTCGTCTTTGATTTCTTTCATCAGTTTATAGCAATACAATCTTACCTCAAGAAACAAGAGAAATCTCAAGTAAACAACCTAACTTTGCACTTAATGCAATTAAAGAAAAAAGAACAAAGAAAACCAAAATAAGTAGAAGGAAAGAAATAATAAATATCAGAGCAGAAATATGTGCAATACAGATGAAGAAAACAATACCATAGATCAGTGAAACTAAAAGTTGGTTCTTTGAGGAGATAAACAAAATTGATAAATATTTAGCCAGACTCATCAAGAAAAAAAGGGAGAGGACACAAATCAATAAAATTAGAAATGAGACAGGAGAAATCACAACAGACAGCACAGAAACAAAAAGGCCTATAAGAGACTACTACAAACAACTATATGCTAATAAACTTGACAACCATGAAGAAATGGACAAATTCTTGGAAAGGTACAATTTTCCAAGACTGACCTGAAAAATTAGAAAATATAAACAGACCTAACACAAGTAATGAAACTGTAATTAAAAATCTTCCAACAAACAAAATTCCAGGACAAGATGGTTGCACAGGCAAACTCTATCAAACATTTTTAGAAAAGCTAACACCTATCCTTCTCAAACTCTTCCAAAATATAGCAGAGGGAGGAACACTTCCAAATTGGTTCTGCGAGGCCACCATCACCCTGATACCAAAACCATACAAAAATATCACAAAAAAAGAAAATTACAGATGAATATCACTGATGAACATAGATGCAAAAATCCTCAACAGAATACTAGCAAACAGAATCCATCAACACATTAAAAGAATCATACACGATGATCAAGTGGGGTTTGTCACAGGAATGCAAGGATTCTTCAATATACGCAAATCAATCAATGTGATGCACCATATTAACAAATTAAGGAATAAAAACCATATGATCATTTCAATCGATGCAGAGAAAGCTTTTGACAAAATTCAACACCCATTTTATTTATTTATTAAACACATTTATTGGAATATAACTGCTTTACAATAGTGTGTTAGTTTCTGCTTTATAACAAAGTGAATCAGTTATACATATACATATGTCCCCATATCTCTTCCCTCTTGTGTCTCCCTCCCTCCCACTCTCCCTATCTCACCCCTCTAGGTGGTCACAAAGCACCGAGCTGATCTCCCTGTGCTACGTGGCTGCTTCCCACTAGCTATCTATTTTATGTTTGGTAGTGTATATATGTCCATGCCACCCTCTCACTTTGTCCTAGCTTACCCTTCCCCCTCCCCGTATCCTCAAGTCATTCTCTGGTAGGTCTGTGTCTTTATTCCCATCTTGCCCCTAGTTTCTTCATGACCATTTTTTTTTAAGATTCCATGTATATGTCAACACCCATTTATGATAAAAACACTCCAGAAAATGGGCAATTTACCTCAACATAATAAAGGCCATATATGACAAACCCACAGCAAACATCATTCTCAATGGTGAAAAACTGAAAGCATTTCCACTAAGATCAGGAAAAAGACAAGAATGACCACTCTCACCACTCTTATTCAACATAGTTTTGGAGGTCCTAGCCATGGCAATCAGAGAAGAAAAAGAAATTTTTAAAAAATCCAAATTGGAAAAGAAGTAAAACTGTCACTGTTTTCAGATGACAGGATACTATACATAGAAAATCCTAAAGCTGCTACCAGAAAACTACTAGAACTCTCAATGAATTTGGTAAAGTTGCAGGATACTAAATTAATACACAGAAATCTGTTGCATTTCTACCCATTAAAAACAAAGATCAGAAAGGGAAATTAAGGAAACAATTCCATTTACTATGGCATGAAAAAAAAATAAAACACCTAGGAATAAACCTACCTAAGGAGGGAAAAGATCTGTACTCTGAAATTTCTAAGATGGTGATGAAAGAAATCAAAGATGACACAAACAAATGGAAAGATATACTATGTTCTTTGATTGGGATAATCAATATTGTCAAATGAGGATACTATGCAACATACTCTACAGATTAAATGCAATCCCAATCAGATTACCACTAACATTTATCAAAGAACTAGAAGAAATTAAAAAAAAATTTCTATGGGACCACAAAAGACCCCAAATAAATAGCCAAAGAAATATTGAGAAAGATAATTGGAGCTGGAGGGATCAGGCTCCCCAGCTTTAGATTATACTACAGAACTACAGTCATCAAAACAGTGTGGTACTGGCACAACAACAGAAATATAGTTCAATGAAACAGGATAAAAAGCCCAGAGATAAACCCACACACATATGGTCAATTAATCAATGACAAAGGAAGCAAGAATATACAATGGAGAAAAGACAGTCTCTTCAATAAGTGGTGATGTGAAATTGGCAGCTTCATGTAAAAGAAAGAAATTAGAACATTCTCTAACACGATACACAAAAACAAACTCAAAAGGGATTAAATATCTAAATGTGTACTATAAATATATATAAATGGATACTAACTAAGAGTTTTATAGTATCCATTGTATAAATAGATACTATGAAACAGAGGAAAACATTGGCAGACATCCTTTGACATAACTGCCATATCTTTTTGCATTTGTCTCCTAGAGTAATGGAAATAAAACCAAAAATAAACAATTGGGACCTAATTAGAGTTAAAAGCTTTTGCACAGCAAAGGAAATTGAAAGAAGAAAAGAAAACCTACTGAATGGAAGAAAATATTTGCAAACAATGCAACAAGCAAGGGATTAATCTCCAAAGTATACAAACAGATCATAAGGCTCAATATCAGAAAAACAAACAATACAATCAAAAAATGGGCAGAAGACTTAATAGACATTTCTCTAAAGAAGATATACAGATGGCCAAAGTGTACATGAAATAATGCTCAGCATCGCTAATTATTAGAGAAATGCAAATCAAAACTACAATGAGGCATCACCTCAGACCAGTTAGAATAGCTATCATCAAAACGGCTACAAATAATAAGTGCTGCAGGTGGTGTGTAGAAAAGGAACCCTCCTACACTGTTGGTGGGAATGTAAATAGCTACAGCCACTGTGGTGGACAGTATATACGTTCCTTAAAGAAGTAAAAATAGAGCTACCATATGATCCAGCAATCCCACTCCTGTGAATATACACAGAGTAAACTATAATTTGAAAAGATACATGCACCCCAATTTTTACTGCAGCAGTATTTACAATATCCAGAACATGGAAGCAACCTAGATGTCCATTGACAGATGAATGGATAAAGAAGATATGGTGCATACATACAATGGAATATTACTCAGACATAAAAAAAAGAATGAAATAATGCCATTTGCAGCAACGTAGATAGACTTAGAGATTATTATACTAGGTTTAGTAAGTCAGATGGAGAAAGACAAATAAAATGTGAAATCACTTATATATTGATTCTAAAAAAATGATATAAATGAACTTATTTATAAAACAGACACAGACTCAGAGACTTCAAAATAAAATTCATGGCTACCAAAGGGGAAAGGTGAGAGGTAGGGATAAATTAGGAATTTGGGATTAACATAAACACACTACTATGTATAAAATAGATAATCAGCAAGGACCTACTATATATCACAGGGTACCATTCTCAATATTTTGTAATAAGTAACAATATTTTGTAATAATATTTTGTAATATATATATATAACTGAATCAGTTTGCTGTACCCCTGAAACTAACCCATTATAAATCAAATATTCTTCAATAAAAATAACTAATTAAAACAATAAAATTTAGAAAGTAAAAAATAAGTTTTTCTCTGCAATAACATTCATTACCTCATGGTGGGATAATTATAACAAGTCATGGAGAGAAAATGGTAAAATTATATTTAATTGATTCCAAATGTTATTGTCTAGTCCAACCTTTAACTCCAATTAAAATTAGAAGATAGTTGTAAAAAAAGTGGAAAAAGTAAAATAAAAACAATGACAACAATAATAATAATGAATAAAAACTCAAATAGAATTGGTTAACAGAAGGGAGGTTCGCATGCCCTTTGGCGATCCCAGAATCCAACAGGAAGAAGAACGTTTACCTCTAATTTTCTGGCAAGAACTCAGCCAAAGAGAAACCATGGACTCAGTTCTCTATAGCCCTTTCGACTCCCCTTTTCCCTTGATAAAAGAGTTATTCTCTCCATTTTTACTGGGGACTTGCACGTGGCTCATAATGTCGTGTGCATTGTAGGATGTGTGTCAGCACGGATGGACTCTACCCACTAGATAACTAGGTACTGACAGCACAGCCCACGTGTTACAGCCCAACCCGTGTCCAGATATTTCCAAATGTCCTCTAGGGGAGAAAATGACTCCAGTGTTATATGGACATCAAATTCCAAATATAAACAATACTCGTACTATTCCAGTGAAAGGTATTGCATCAAACAGCACTGGGGAGATTTTTCACGCTGAAAGAACTTGGAAATCCATCTGAAACTGGAAGTAGATTTGAAGTTCAACAGAAGAATCACTTTATGTCATTAAACAATTAAAAACTTGACAACCAATAAGAGTAGGTAGTGACCTAAATTTCAAATAAAAGTCTCATGAAGAAATATTTCTGACATTAATTTATCCAGAAATCATTCTGCACTCTATTATGAATTCTAAAGAATGTTAAAGTGGACACTTATACGTCTTTTTGGGGATGATCATTAAGTCATCCCTGGAGGATGAGTGATGTTCCTTTTCCAATACGATACTTACATTTCCATATATGTCTATCTGCTTCTATAGCAGTTGTGTATAATCCGCTAATGTGGTCATTACAGAAAAACAGTTTGTGCAGCTTAAACAACAGCAATGGATTCCTCTCAGGCCTGGAGGCAAGAAGTCTAAGGTCACGGTGTCAGCAGGTTTGGGTCCTTCTCAGGCCTTTCTCCTTTGCTTGCAGATGGACCTCTTCTTACTGAGTCCTCAGATGGTCTTTTCTCTGTGTGTCTGTGTGCATCCCTGGTTTACTTGTATGTTCATTATTACTCTTCTTAAGTGTGACAAAGACCCTTGACCACCCCTTAGCTAAGAAGCTGCTTGTAATTCTCTTCTCAGCTAGTCTTGACCTGTGGGCTTCTGTGTTTATATGTGCATGGCCAGGTTTTGTCAAGAGCCCTGCTAACTGAGAATAATGAGAATCCCCTACCCTTCAACTCTGATCACCCGCAGTATTTGATCAAATCCTTCAAACCCCCTATCATCCACATGGTATCTGATCACCCTGGTCAGCCTTTGGCAAAAATCCTTTCGAGTCTATGTAAATACAGCTTAAGATCCCCCTTAACCTGTATTTCTTCTGTTAACAATTTCCAGTCCACTCCATCCCACCCTCTTCTTGGCCATAAGACCCCACTTGAAATGCTGTATTTGGAATAAGGCCAATTTTCCAAAGCTGCATCCAATATACAGCAGCAAGTTTTGTCTTCATGTTCTACATGAGATTTATATTGGATACATGAATATCAATCCCACAGTCCATGGCCATATAATCATGCCGGAATGAAGCTGATCTGTCATGTATATTTTCCCTAAGTCCACTCACAGCCACTTGTGTGTAGGGACACTAGACTGTTCCTCAGCCCTATGCCTGGCACTACTTTAAACAATTGCCAAGAATCACAGAACTGTGAAAAGCATGGCAGTAATTTGACCCCAGAAAGTGCTCATTTACATGACGGGGGTTAAAAGTAGAAAAGGGAGTATCTCCTTGACAGACCTCAGATGGAAATGTGTGTGTGTGTGTGTGTGTGTGTGTGTGTGTGTGTGTGTGTGTGTGTTGGGTGATTCAAAGAACCGGCCACATTGTAAATGTCCGTGAAAGATCACAAAATGACAGCATTCATTTTGGGATGCTAATAAAAGCTAGCAAGTAGCTGAATTTGAAAATATGTAATCTGTGAATAACGAGGATCATTGCATGTGCAGAATTGGGGCGCTCTGGCTCTAGAGTCTGTAACACTGCATGTTGCAGAACTCAACCTGCTTGTGCAGGTTGACAGAAAGCAGGATGGTGTGTCTCTTCCTTCCACATGTACTAAAACAGGACAAAAGTTAATAATGTTTAAAAGTCTCAGGTGCCTTCTTGGGATATTTACCAGATTCACAAACATCAGTCTCACACTGAACATTACGGTGAGGCTCAGGGTTGTACTGAGCTCCTTTGTGAAAAAGGAAACTAAAGACATGAAAAACAACCTTAATTCCTGTATACTATATGTGTGTGTGTATGTATAGATATAGATATATTTATATATATATAACTATAATAAAAATAAAATTAAGCAAATATGTACATGCACACAAATTTTCTAGACACAACATAATCCACAACAATGAAATAGTAGGATACAGAACAGGGTGTCTGGTGGAGGTCCGGAGCAGGAAGGGGAAAGCACAGGTTCTAAATGAATCCCCTCCCAGCCCATATATGCACCTGCTGCAGGTCGCAGCCCTGTACTTGTTGGGTCCTGTGCGACCCCTGGTGGTAACGGGCATCCGTGCAGGGAGGTTTGTGTCTGGGCTCACACTGACTTCCCCTCACTGTGTCTCTCGCACAGTAATACACGGCTGTGTCCTCAGTTGTCAGGCTGCTCAGCGATAAGTAGACTTGGCTCTTGGAGGTGTCCTTAGTGATGCTGAGCCGGGACTTAAGAGTTGGGTTATAATATGCGCTTCCACCACCACATATTCCCCCAACCCACTCCAGCCCCTTTCCTGGAGACTGTCGGACCCAGGCTACAGCATAGCTGGTTAAAGAGAATCCAGAGACAGTGCAGGTGAGGGAGAGGGTCTGTGAGGGCTTCACCAGACTGGGTCCCGACTCCTGCAGCTGCACCTGGGACAGGGCACCTGTGGACAGAGAGAACCACGGTGACTCATGGGCTCAGATGCAGCTTCCCCATGTGTTCACGTCTGAATCCCTGAGACACTCACCTCTGGGAGCTGACACCAGAAAGAGGAAGAACCACAGTGGATTCATCTTCCTGCAGATGGGATTCATGAAGCCAAGAAAATCTATTCAAGTATGAGGAGAAACCCGATTTAAGTGAACAGGTACTTTGTTTTTACCTTGTGACATATGGGGATGTTTGCATATGGGAGGGACCAGTCTATAAAAATCGGAAAGTAGTGAAGGGAGGTCCCAGTCTCTGGGGCTCCACCTGAAGAGGGTGCTGACTGTGCCCTCAGAGAACTCAGTCCCACCTGGGATCCCCTCCCTATGCCTGGGGGACTCTTTGTCCTGGAATGAAATGATGCTGAAGGGCTAGTCAGGAAATCAGCTGTGCTCAAGGATTAACGGCAGATTTGGGGAATAGACTTTAATCCCATGGATGCATATATTTCACATAAATACCCATAACACCGTCAGGGTCCTCCAAGATGTCAGACACAGACTCTTGTTTTTTCTTTTCTGCATTACCTCATGTTTATTTCTTGGATGCGCAAGTATTTGAGACAAACCATACATGTAATAATCACCTTGAATTCAGACAGAGTGAGGTAGAATTTGATGTTTATCATAATTCACAACGGACTCCGTTTGTCCCTTAACTTGGGTGAACATTTCTTTACCTGAAACAGTTTAAACGTTATCAAGAGTTACTCTGGAGGTGGATTTATTCATAACAACTAAACACACCGTGTATTTTGTGGACAAGGTAGTCATTCTTGCTGAGATGGTCATGGATCCCAGCACTGCTGACATGGCCACTAGCCTGACCTGCCTGTTTCCTGTGCACAACTGAGTGTCTGCAGGAACAGCGCGAGCTTCTGGGCTCCTTCCATGCATGTGGACGTTGGGGAATCCCCAGGGCTAGCAAGGTCTAAGAACAGACAGCTCTTGGAAGCTCCTCAGGACTCCAACATGCTGGGCAGGTGACCTGGTCACAGTGCCCAGACTCACTCCTTCTAGAAGTGTTCATTTTTACTCTCCCTGTCACAGCCAGTGACATTGGAGCTCAGGGAACACAGTTCCTACTGCACTGGGTGAGAGAACATGCATGATTCTTGGAAGTAAACCTTCAAAGTGAATGGCTTGCAGAGAATGTGGGTGTCATGGTCAGAGGAAAGTCGTCACCTCAGGAAGCAGGTTCCCTTGAAAAGTCCACCTGAGAGCTTTCCTGAGTCCCTGGGTCACTGAGTCCTGGAATGTGCCTGAGGTCATATAAGTAAATGGTGCTGGAGAGCAGAGCACAGCTCCATCCCATCTCACTGTGGGCACTGAGGATGTGGCCTCACCATCTGCATTTCCGTCTGCAAGGATGTAAACTGGGGATCACGATGGTAATGGTATGTCTGAAATTTATAGTGGGTTTGCCAGAGGTGTTGAATGTTGACACGAGTGTCATCAGTGATGTTACTTCTCCTGGGAACCAGAAAGACCAATGTGAGTCCCCATCTCTGACTGACACCCTGTACATGTAGCGCTGGCTCCACTCCTGCCCTGAGAGGTCACACCTGTGGGTGTGGGGTAGGTCAGCTCTCCCTCATCGCAGTGATTTCACCTGTACACTGACTGATGTCGAGCCTGCCGTCAATGAGAAGATATTTATTGCATACTATTTTATGAGCACAGTACTATACTTCTTCTAGCTTTTGCAATAATGTTTGCAGAGTAAATTAAATACTAAAGCATCTGCCTGCTTGAATGTCGATAATAGGAGAGCCGTACAATGTAATATGGGCAAGAATCACAGGACACATATGGACCCTACTGTAAGGAACTGAATATCGAGCTCATACGCTGTGTGATAGGGGCATGGAAGGGATGGCATCTAAAACCTAGAACCAGGTGGGCCCATTATTCAGCAGGTGGAAGAAGGGCCTGAATTTGTACAGACGCCCCAGCATCTGACCTGCCCTTCTTGAGCTGGTGGATTAGAGGAGATCCATCCAAATTCATGTTAACATAGAAGGGTGTATAACAGGTGTCTTTATGCTCCAGTGGTTGGGGATGTGTTGTTAGGGTCCATTTAACCCTAGGAAAAATGTGTAAGGTCACCAGGACTAAAAAAATTTATTTTTCCTTTGTGGAGAAAATTGGAGGGGATTATGTCTGGGGACCAGATCATTTGATAATGCTGGACGGAATATCCATTAGAGACGCCCAGTGGGTGATGGGAAATGAAGTGGGGAGATTTCAGTCATCTTGCTTTGCAGGTTGCCAGTGATGGTCACAGCAAGAGGCCCTGAGCATCGTGATGGGAGGGAGAAGGGCTGATGGTGGTGGCTTCATGGGGACCACGTGGACAGGTCCTTCTGATGGTCTCTGTGTTTTCCCTTATAAAATCTTGAGAGTATAAGCTCAGAATGAGGTGTGGACTTCAGGAACATTGAGACCAGATGGTTTAGGTCATTTAGTATGTTTGTTGGAATCATTGAGAAAAGAAGAAGCAGGCAGTATACTTGGAAATCAGGAATGCCCTCGTGTGATATTAAATTATTTGTCTTAGACGTTATTGACTGTAGACACATTCGTTGTCCTCACATTTCATCTTCTCGGTCCACTTGGAATCCAGTTTCAAATGTGAGGGATGTAATGAAACATTTATTATGAAACAAAAAGGTATCTAAAATTTAAGAGGTATAAGTCAAAGTAATGGAAATGTGTTACTGAAATTGTAATTGTCAAACTCTTCTCTGGGGCAACATATATTAAAATTAATAATAATAATACAAGTTATTGATTTTGTTTTCAACCATTGCTAAATACATTGAATCACTCAAGTTACAATCATACATAAACTCAGATCCATCATGGGTAAAATTTATTGTTAGGAAATAGTCATTCTAACTGATGAAATCTCACTCTCTCATCAAGGATCTGTGTCTCTGTGGACACGCAGCACAGTTCTCACCAGCAACACAGGAAGGAGGGTACGTTGGTACATTTCTACTTTTCCAGAAGAGCATCTCTGAAGAAGTCCCCCCTCTGTTCACCCATTCCATCCTTGTAGTATCTGAAAGAGGCCTTTGAGTGTACTGTGACATGTTCCCACATGAAGTTCCCATGGCTTAGGAAGTGAAAGTTTAACTTCACTTTTCATTGTAATAGAAACACAACAAGTAATAACTGAAAAGCAAAATAAAATACATTTAAAATTTACCCAAATGCAAGCTAGAGATTCGCAGGAAATATTTGCAAAAGACATATCTAGTGTATCTGGTTGTTATCTAATATGTACCAAGAAGCCTTAAACTCAACAATAAGAAAGAAAGAAAAGGATTAAAAAATGGGATAAAATCCTTAACAGACACCTGACCAAAGAGACAAAGAGTTTGCAAATAAGGCTGTGGGAGAACATATGTCACAGGGAAGTGCCAATCAGATCAAGGACATATCCCTGAAAACTTACAAGAGTGGATCAGATCAGGACTCTGAGATCCTCAAACACCTGCAGGTTGTGAAGCAGCAGGGGGTCCATTCACAGCTGGTGGGGATGCAGAACGGGGTGCACCTTGGGAGACATTTTGGGGGCTTCCGGCAAAACTAAACATACTCTTATCTATGTTTCAGCAGTAGTGCTCCTTTGTACGTATCTGAAAGACAGTAAGACTTTAGTCTAGAGAAAACCCTGCACACGATGCTCACTTACCATTATTCATATTTGCCACAATTTGGAAAAGACCAAGATGTCCTTTCATAGTGTATGAGTAATAAACTGTGTACATGCAGACAATAGACACTGAAATGTCACACCGATTTGGAAGAAATATTGAAGGGTGAGATGGAAATGAAGAAAAGAGATGCCAGAAGAATACACCTGGCAAGGTGATGTCAGCAGAGTGACAGTGGCCGTGAGGACTGAGGATCCCAAGAGGTTGTACAGCATGAGGCTGAAGAGAAGACAACTTGGACATGTCAGGAGGGAAATCTCCTCCTCCGCCCCTCTTGAGTTCCTGAGGCTGGGCTGATAAAATATTGACAAAGACAGATTAACAGGAGAAAAGAAAAAAAATTTAACCATGTGCATGGACATGCCATAGAAATGGACCCAGAAGGAACCAAAGCAGGCAGCTTTTATATTTTAAGACAAAGATGCAATATTTGTGAGGAATTGGTAGAAAGAGGAAATGTGTGCTTTTGGTGCTCAATTAGTGAAGAACCTAAGCAGGGTTTGGGCTGGCTAGTCATTAAAGAAGGAGCAAGGTTTGTTCATAGAAGATTCCAGGCCTGAATTTCCCCTTCCTGGTGATAAGAGTGTCCCTCTGCAAAGGAAAGCAGCGTCCGGCTGCTCAGTCCTGAAAAGCCAATAAAGAGGCAAAGTTGGTAGAAAGGAAAATTTGCTTTATTTTGGCTGCCTGCACCCGGGGTTGGGGACTGACTTCTCTCCAAAGGTCACCCCGCACCGAGCATCTGTGGGAAAGGGATTTTACAGGCGGACGGAGGGGCTACGGGCAGAAACGGCAGAGTCAGCTGTGACAGTCGTCTTGCAGTTGGTCATGAGGTGGTCTTATCAGCCTCCTCTTGATTGATTTAAGTAGAGTTAATCTTCAGGTCCAGGGTCGGTTTGTTCTCATCTCTTGAGGCCAGTTCTTGGAATTGTGGCAGCTTATGTCATGGCTACAGTCTGGTCATCATGGAGCTAACTTCTTCCTCCTGGTGGGAGTTTCAGTATCTACAAGACGGCTCATGGGACATGGACAAGAATATTATCTGCAGCCCTTGAGGAGGAACTAAAGGTCCTCGATTTGCTTAATGACTAAACTATTATTATTTGGTTTTGTTGGACACGTCGTTCCTTTCTAGATTTTCTCACTCCTCTGATTAAACTTACTCTTAGGGTTAAATTTTGGCACAGAAAAAGGCAGGCAGAAGATATGCGGTAAAGGACCATTTCAGTTCCACCTCCAGGTACAGAGAGGGCACCTTTCACATGGGAGGTTTATTTCTTGCTTCAGGGTGACAGGGAGGAAGGTCAGAATGTCCCTCTGCACTGGCTCTGTCTTAAGTCACTTGGAGGCATATTTTCGGGTGCCCTACCCTGGACCCCAACACTCAGGGCCTCTTTAATTATTTTGTGTCTACATATGCACACCAAGCATGTGATGTAGGTAATGGTTTACTTAAATCCTACAGATGTGAAGCTAAACTGCAGCCTGGACTTGGCACGTGATGTGCTGGAGAGCACACATCAGGACACAGTGAGGCCTCCCGTCCAGGCCTGGGCGTCTCCACCCTGGTTATGTTCGCTCGTGCAGGGGTTCCTGGACGGAGGTGGGCCTGCATAGTGAGGCTGAAGGACTCTTCCTGGAAGGAGAAGCTGTGGGACTTTCCTGCATTTTAGGGCTCACGTAAGATGCTGTGCTGAAGAAAGGAGGATAGATTTGTTTTCAGCAGCTTCTGAAAATTCGTGTTATTATCCACCTGACTCTAAACTTTCCCTGCCAACTACATATGTGTCTATTGGTAATAGCTGTGATGATGAATATTTGACATAAAATAATCTGCACACTAGAAGAGGATGCAGGTCTTATATAAGGGTATAGGGATCCTATTGGGCCTGGAAGCAAGGAGCACATGTAGAATCACACCCACCCACGTCCCCTCTAACTGGCATCTTTCCCAGCGACCCCTGAGGATCCGGGGCTGCTCAGCGTATTTATGCTTCTCATGCCAGAGGTGAGCAGCAAGTCAACAGCCCGCATCCTGGCAGGGACAGCTGGTCTACAGTAGGGCAGGGCTGAGATATCACAATGAGGAAGGAAGAGTATGTTTAACTCTTTATACATCCGCTGGGATAGTATTGAGACGGGTCAATTTAGACAACATTTAGACAAGGGAAAACCTGAATATATAACTTTGAGTCTCTGCCTTTCATATATGACGTTTATTCCCCTATTTTGAAAAGTCTTTCTAATTGAGAGACTGAATGTGTAACTGAAGAACCACGGATGAGTACAGAGAGGTCCCCCAGGGAAAACTGCTATATGGAGAGGAAACCCCAGACCCTTGGAGGAAAGCAGCCCTTAACTACCATCTGCACCTGCTCCTGGGGCTGAAACATACACTTGTATGTCCTGAGTGCCCCCTGCATCCCTCCTCCTGTCTCGCTGCAAGGAGGTTTGTGTCTGGGCTCACACTGACTCCCCCTCACCGTGGATCCTTCGCACAGTAATACACGGCCGTGTCCTCAGATCTCAGGCTGTTCATTTGCAGATACAGCGTGTTCTTGGAGTTGTCTCTGGAGATGGTGAATCGGCCCTTCACAGAGTCTGCATAGTATGTGTAACTACCACTACCATAACTAATAGCTGAGATCCACTCCAGCCCCTTCCCTGGAGCCTGGCGGAACCAGCTCATGTCATAGCTACTGAAGGTGAATCCAGACGCTGCACAGGAGAGTCGCAGAGACCCCCCAGGCTGCACCAAGCCTCCCCCAGACTCCACCAGCTGCACCTCACACTGGATACCTGCAAACACAGAGACAACCTGGTCAGGAGACTGTCACACATCCACTGATTCCCTCACTCATATCCACTCACATCCTCAGTGTCTCTTGCTCTCCATAAATTACCTTGTAAAATAGCCACAAGGACAACCCAGCTCAGTCCAAAGTCCATGGTGAGTGTTCTGTCTGCAGCCCGAATGGGAGCACGTGGGAATCCGGGGCTGGAGCTCCTCTCCCAGAGCTGCAGGGTCAGGGCTGGGGCTGTTTTATATCAGCAGAGGAAGGACCCTATTTGCATGACCTTCTAGTATATAAGAGGCTATGTCGTTGAATGTCCTCAGAAAGGGCAGGGTCTCAGAGCAGGCGTGAGAGTCTTGGATTTTGTGGTGTTGATAGGATTTGGGAAATATAAGTTTCATTGTGTGATTGTTCCAGAGTAAACCCTTAGGACCCATATATCATCTTACATATGCACTCACATCCCGTGATGTAGTTGCCATTGTTACCCTCATAGTAGAGGTGTAAACTACACCCAGAGGAATGGAGGGTGTGTGTAGTGTCCAAGGAGAAACATGGGGTGACCGTGAGACACAGCATCTGCACCTGAGCTCTGGGCCAGGCTGCTCCCTGGAACCTACTACAGGACAGAGTTGGAGTTTCCGGGTGAGGTTTGCAGATCCCCCTCCTGTAATGAGGTCACGATGATTTTGCTCTCTTCTCGGGTTTACCTAAAATGTATGGAGGGGGTCAGGGGTGATGAGAAGTATTTTCAAGAGTCTCTTATGTTTCAGTATCTTCCCTTCACTCCTTCCGTCCCAAGTCATGCATTTCTTCATTTGTAATTA
Organism: Phocoena sinus; assembly: GCF_008692025.1. Classification (NCBI taxonomy): domain Eukaryota; kingdom Metazoa; phylum Chordata; class Mammalia; order Artiodactyla; family Phocoenidae; genus Phocoena; species Phocoena sinus. Next base: position 178,414,349 of record NC_045764.1, read on the forward strand.
CTTTAATGAGGTTCTTGACGTGTACTAAAGCGCACACACTCAGAATGAACACTGTGATGAATACTGACGGAGGCACCAGCATTATCAGGAGAGAACAAGTCAATTCCTCTCGTTATTTTCAGTAGTTTCTGGGTTTCCTCCTTCCTGTCCTGTTATCTTCCATCCTGTCACCACATCACCGTTGATCTTCTCTTGTTATCTCAGATTACTTTTCATTTTCTTGAATTTATAAAAGTGGGATGATATTGTATGTATTCTTATTGTTATGGCTTATTTTACTCAGCACAAATAGTTGTGAACACTATCATGTTATTGTGTGTGTCAGGAATCCTTGGTTTTAGTAACAGGTCGCAGTTAATGAATGATCATAGCATGATTGGCTTATTTATTAAGCTGATGTGTGATATTGGAACTGTTTCCAGTTTCTGGGTGTTACAATAAAGCTGATACTCGTCTTGGAGATGTAGAGAGATGAGAAGCTGAGAAAACGCTTCTTATTTAATGTTCTTCAAGCAACCTCAAAATGGGGCAGGTTGCACATTATCAAAATATCACCAATATATCAGATAATTAGAGAACTAAGAGAGCAACAAATTTAAATCTTGGATAGACAAATGCTCACACAATAACAAAGACTAAGATTGTTAATCCTGACATACGCTGCTGAAAGGAATAAAAACTACTACAAGATTAAACTAGAATTGGATGCCTTGAGGGCGAGTGTGGTTAGGGTGTAATAGTGTCCCAACGTCTCCTGAGTAACTACCTCGCCAGTGTCAGCGTGGTCCCGCTAAAGTGTGAGTCAGATGGTGTTACCTCTATACCGACACATGTGTCTTCCTACCTGGGACAGCCCAGGATTCCTGCCTGAGCTCTTAGGTCCTCCTGCATCCTGGGGAGGAGGGCCTTGGCCCTGGACTTGGATCTGCACTGTTTCATAGCATCTCCGCTCACAGTGTGACCTGTGTCCCCTCATCCATTCCCAATTTGCCATGTATTTACCACATATGAAATGGTGAAATAGGATTGCATGCGGAAATGAATAAGAATGTTCCAGGTGCTGACTGACGCGCAAAACCCTGCCACAACCCCTGACAGTTTCCACTGACAGCAGCTCTTTATTTTGTTCACCGTCTCTGCTTAGGGAGGGCCTGGAGGAGAAGCCCACCCTCCCCCATGCAGGGTTGCTGTGAGAGGCTCAAGTTCACCTGCAGGACCTGCTCCTGTGATGCACACTCACGTGTAAGGGAGGCTGACCCTGACTGTAGGCTGGGGGCTCAGCCGGGTCTGAGGGCTGGGCCTGTGTTCACCTCGTGTGGACATTGCTTGGGCTCTGACATCCTCTTAGCACAATGCCTGGGTCAGCTGAGTGTTCTCTGCATCAGAGCCCATTCTCCGTGCAGTCACTTACACACCTAGACAGAGCTTAATGTAAGACCCCAGAAGTCATGCTTGTAATATTTACATAACTGAGTGGAAACTTACAGCTCCATCATTGACTGCCCATGAATTATTGTGGTCTCTTCATTTACAACTGAGAAAAAGTGCAAGCAACAAATATGTTCTTCCACAAATTAGTACATAAACAATGAGTGATGTATCCATGCTGTGGAATTGTATTCAACAGTTTAAATATTAAAGTATTGTACCACGAAAGGACATGAGGGAATCCTAAATGCATATTGCTAATTAAAAAACCGGTCTGAAAACGTTCAATTTCACCTATTTCACATTTGGGAAGACTTCAGTCTATACATAAACCTATCAGATGAGCATTTAGCAGGAACTGGGGAGAAGGTGTTTAGTACGTGAAACATGGGCAATATTTAAGGATAGTGAAATTCTTCTCTATGAAATTGCAGTGGTGGAAACATTGCACTATGAACTTGTCAAAATATGTAAAGTAATAGCAGAAAGAGTGAACCTTATTGAATATAAATATAAATGCCACTTATAAGAAGGCGACTCAAGGATGGAAGGATGCACACTGTATAGGTGATAGCTAATATCATAGTGAATCTATGAATTAGCATGTCAGTAGAAGGTGGGAAAGTTGGTTTTGACCTAAGTGACTTTGGAAATGAGTGGAGTCTGATGGCTAAGTTCTAAGCCACTGCACGTAAGCACTAGAGCCTGGTGGATAACGGTATTTCCATCAGGAGTCAGGCTAAGCGTTCAGTTCCAACTGTGCATGTGGACTTGAACAATTAGTAGCTGGATGGCAGCGGTGGAGCCAGGCTTCTCACTGTCGGATGGAAAGTAACAGAGAAGCAAGGGGGAAAGGCTGGATTTCCCCAAGTGATGTTGCCCTAGGATCGGAGATGTAAGAATGATCTCACTTTTACCTCCACACAGGTCAGAAGGTGAGATACAGAGATAGTTGCCGACGAGTGTGTGTATACGTGGGTAGAGAACACAGATATATTTCCACGGTCTTTTAGCTTATAGGGTCTAGAGCCAATGCTCCGAGTAGACAGGACACCAACATTAGTATCCTAATACCCAGTCTTCTGATTCCTATTACTATTCTCCAGAAAAGGGTCCGCAACTCAGCTGAGGCATGGCTAATTCTAGGGCCAGAGAAGAGAATACACACGATTATCCTGCAGATTCTTGTGGCACCAGAAATTAAGGAAGTCTTCACACAAAGGATGGGTGCCCGTAAAGAGGATACAGGAGACAATCGGAAAGAGCTCCTCATGGCTGACAAGTGGTCACAATTACAGAAGCAAAGAAAATGCCTTAGTATATGACCTTAACACAGGGTATAAAACAAATACCGTGATTCTTACTTATATAAAGAGATTGAATAAATATATCTAATGGGGAAGGTAGGATAAATCTCCCTTAAGGAATAACTTCAGGTACCTCATCATGGTCATCCTCCCTTCAAGAAGTTGCACTTAAACCTCCATCCCACAATGAGGCCTGGCGTAGAGACGTGATAGAAATGAAAGAGTGTCCTTGAGTTTCATGATGAATTTTTAGGTATAATATCCCAAACATCATTTGTTAAATCAATTTGTAATTTTTCTGTATCCATTAAAATTTCTCTCCTGAAACCAACAACAGCAAGAGTAACAATAACTTCACTGATAAGGGAATTAGGCACAGACTTGGAGAATGTGCTCTCTAATATCATATTTATAAAGGACTTGTATCGTGAATATACAGCAACTTCACAGCTCAACAACAGTAACAAAAAATGAAAATAATGAACACTTGGCCAGTGATCTGAAGATACTTCCACAAAGAAGAGATAAAAGGTTTTAACAAGATTCTTCGTTAAGGAAACATAAAATAAAACAATCATGAGATATTGCTACTCACTTATTACAACAGTTAAAGCACAAAATATTAAGAAATTCAAATATTGGGGATGATGTAGAGCAAAAGGCCCCTCATCCGTTTGCTGGAAGGAATGCCAATGGCCGCCAAATGGAATACATTTGTCAATTTCTTAGAGAGAAAACCAGACTCTCACCATGGGATTGAGGAGTGTGGTAGAAAAGTATTTACCAAATATGTTTGAATATTTATGTTTGTTCAAATAACTTCATACGGGTGCTTGTATCATCTTTACACTTTTGAGCCTTTACCACTCCCTAAAAATGGGTTATGTAGCCAGTTTTTATGGTTATTTTCCAGACGATGATCATATACCTGTATCTGTTCCATTTTATATCTCTCTCTCTTTTATCTAAATATCTATTATCAATGTCCACACGAGATAACAAGGTGCAGGCAACACAGCCCACATATTACAGCCCAACCTGTGTCCCGACATTTCAAAATGTTCTCAGAGGAGAGAATGCCTGCAGTGCTGTATGGACATCAGTTTCCGAATATCAACATGACTCATACTATTCAAGTGAAAGGCAATGCATCAGACAGGACTGGAGAGATTTTCAGGATGAGAGGAATTGGAAATCCATCTGATGGTGGAAAGCAGATTTAAAGTCCAACAGTAAAAATTATTTATGTCATTAAACGATTAAAAACTTGACAACTAATAACAGAAAGTAGTGACCTAACCTTCAAATAAAGTTCTCATGGAGAAATATTTCTGTGCAGCTCTTCCAAAGATAGATGGGGAAAAACAGACAAGCCTGACTCCATGAAAGTCTCAAGATTAGAGACAAGAAAGTTCCCTGGAATCATTGTGGATGAGGCTTCCGGGGTGGCAATGATCCAGTGGAGAAACCACAGCTTCTGAGAGAAAATCCCTCCATCCCAACCTCTGCACCTGCCCTGAAATGGGTCCTCTTGTTTCCTGATGACCCTGATTGCCCCCTGGTGGTTGGAGCGGCCCCTGCAGGGAGGGTCGTGTCTGGACTCACCCTGACTTCTCACTGAACCAACTGGGACAGTAACAAAGGGCTGTGTCCTAGGTCATCACGGAGCTGAGCTGCAGGGAAAACTTAATTTGTGAGGTGTCTCTGGAGGTGGAGAGTCATTTCTGGAGAGACATCTTGTATGCTGTGCTATTCCCAGAACCAAAGCACCCCAGTCACCTCAGCCCTTTCCCTGGGGGCTGAGGGATCCAGTCCCAGCAGCCAGCACTGTTTGTGATGGAGAATCCAGAGACTGAGCGGATAAGGGAGAGGGTCTTCAATAGTCCTGGGCCCGATTCCTGCACCAGCACCTGGGACACGACACCTGGTGAAGGAGAACAAGGAGACACCCATTTCACAGATGTCACCCCATAACTCCACCTTCCTCAGACCCAGGAGATGTTCACAGCTGAGGGATGCCCGCAAGAGGAGGAATGACCAGAAGATTTTCATGTTCATTTTGATCAATGCTTTGACTTTCAGAGAGTTATGTCAGTGAAGATGAGAACCCTGACTCTGAGTAGCACAGATGCTGTGCTTTCCCCTTGAGCCTGGGTGTGATGTGCAGGTGGGAGGGATGCTTCCATATAAAGATGGTCAAGGCTGGTCCTTCTCTAGGGCTCTGGAGGAGGGTGCTGGCTGAGATCCAGGGTGGACACAGCTTCATGTCACCTCTGAAGAATGGGTGATGTTTCTTTTCCAATACGATACTTACATTTCCATATGTGTCTATCTGCGTCTATATTATAGGTGTACTCGTTGGCTAGTGTGGCCATTACAGAATAACAGACTGGGGGGATTAAACAACAGCAATGGATTCCTCTCAGGCCTGGAGGCAAGAAGTCTAAGGTCACGGTGTCAGCAGGTTTGGGTCCTTCTCAGGCCTTTCTCCTTTGCTTGCAGATGGACCGCGTCTCAATGAGTCCTCAGATGGTCTTTTCTCTGTGTGTCTGTGTGCATCCCTGGTTTACTTGTCTGTTCATTATTCCTCTTCTTAAGTGTGACAAAGACCCCTGACCACCCGTTTGCCAACAGGATCCTTGTAATTCTCTTCTCAAGTAGTCTTGACCTGTGGGCTTCTGTGTTTATACGTGCGTGGCCAGGTTTTGTCAAGAGCCTTGCTAAGTGAGAATAATGAGAATCCCCTACCCTTGAACTCTGATCACCCTCAGTATTTGATCAAAGTCATCAAACCTCCTATCACCCACACGGTATCTGATCACCCTGGTCTCCCTTTAGCAAGAATCCATTTGAGGCTATGTAACCAGAATCCCCTTAGTTTGTATTTCTTCTGTTAGTAATTTCCAGTCAACTCCACCCCACCATCTGCTTGGCGATAAGCCCCCACTTGCCAGGCTCTATTTGGAATTAAGCCAATTTTCCAAGGCTGCATCCCATAAGCAGCAGCGAGTTTTGTTTTCAGGGTTTGTGTGAACTCTATATTGGAAACATGAGTATCAGTTCACCACACATGGCTATATAACGCATGACTGAATGAAGCTGATGTCTCATGTATATTTTCCCTAAGTCCACTCACAGCCATTTGTGCATAGGGACACTAGACTGTTCCTCAGTCCTATGCCTGGGAGTACTTTAAACAATTGCCAAGAATCACAGAACTGTGAAAAGCATGGCACTAATTTGACCGCAGAAAGTCCCCAATTACACGGTGGTAGCTGAAACAAGAAAAGAGAGCATCACCTTGACTGACCTCAGCTGGGAAAACGTGTGTGTGTGTGTGTGTGTGTGTGCATGTGGGTGTTGGGTGATTCAAACAACCGGCCACATTCTTAATGTCCGTGAATAACCACAAAATGACAGTATTTATTTTGGGGTGCTCATGAAAGCTAGAAGTAGGTGTATTTGCAGATTTGGAATCTGTGAATAACGAGGATAGTTGCATGTGCAGTATTGGAGCGCTCTGGCGTTAGAGTCTATAACACTGTCTGCTGCAGAATTCAGAATGTCAGTACAGGTTGCCTGAAAGCAGGACGGTGTGTCTCTTCCTTCCACATCTACAAAAACAAAACGACCATTAATACTGTTTAAAAATCTCATGTGCATTGTCAGGATATTTACACGTTTCACAAAGTTCAGGCTGAAATTGAAAATTATGGTGAGCTGTAGGGTTTTTCTGAGCTCCTTTGCGAAAAAGATAAAGAAATGATAAACAACCTTAATTCTTGAGTATTATATGTGTCTGTGCATATGAATATATATATACACAACTATAATAAAAATAAAAAGCAAATATGTATATGCAAAAAATTTTTAGACACTTCATAATTCACAGCAATGAAACATTAGGATACAGAACAGGGTCTCTGGTAGAGGTCCTGGGCAGGAAGAGGAAAGCACAGGTTCTAACAAGAATTCCCTCCCAGCCCATATATGCACCTGCCACAGGTCGCAGCCCTGTACTTGGTGGGTCCTGTGCGACACCTGGTGGTAACGGGCCTCCGTGCAGGGAGGTTTGTGTCTGGGCTCACACTGACTTCCCCTCACTGTGTCTCTCGCACAGTAATACACGGCTGTGTCCTCAGTTGTCAGGCTGCTCAGCGATAAGTAGACTTGGCTCTTGGAGGTGTCCGTGGTGATGCGGAGCCGGGACTTAAGAGTTGGGTTATAATATGCGCTTCCACCACCATATATACCCCCAACCCACTCCAGCCCCTTTCCTGGAGGCTGTCGGACCCAGGCTACAGCATAGCTGGTTAATGAGAATCCAGAGACAGTGCAGGTGAGGGAGAGGGTCTGTGAGGGCTTCACCAGGCTGGGTCCCGACTCCTGCAGCTGCACCTGGGACAGGGCACCTGTGGACAGAGAGAACCACGGTGACTCATGGGCTCAGATGCAGCTTCCCCATGTGTTCACGTCTGAATCCCTGAGACACTCACCTCTGGGAGCTGACACCAGAAAGAGGAAGAACCACAGTGGATTCATCTTCCTGCAGATGGGATTCATGAAGCCAAGAAAATCTATTGAAGCATGAGGAGAAACCCGAATTTAAGTGAACTGGTACTTTGTTTTTACCTTGTGACATAAGGGGATGTTTGCATATGGGAGGGACGAGTCTATAAAAATCGGAAAGTAGTGAAGGGAGGTCCCAGCCTCTGGGGCTCCACCTGAAGAGGGTGCTGACTGTGCCCTCAGAGAACTCAGTCCCACCTGGGGTCCCCTCCCTATGCCTGGGGATCTCTTTGTCCTGGAATGAAATGATGCTGAAGGGCTAGTCAGGAAATCAACTGTGCTCAAGTATTAACCGCAGATTTGGGGAATAGACTTTAATCCCATGGACGTATATATTTCACATCAATACCCTTCATATATTCAGGGTCCTCCAAGATGTCAGACACAGACTCTTGTTTTTTCTTTTCTGCATTACCTCATGTTTATTTCTTGGATGTGCAAGTATTTGAGACAAACTATACAGGTAATATTGACAGTGAATTCAGACAAAGTTAGGTAAAATTTAATGTTTATCAGAATTCACAGCGGATTTCGTGTTTCCCTTAATTTGGGTGAACATTTCTTCACCTGAAACAGTTTAAATATTATCAAGAGTTGCTCTGGAGGTGGATTTACTCTTAACAACTAAACACACCATGTATTTTGTGGACAAGGTAGTCATTGTTGCTGAGATGGTCATGGATCCCAGCACTGCTGACATGGCCTGAAGCCTGACCTGTCTGTTTCCTGTGCACCACTGAGTGTCTGCAGGAACACCGCGAGCTTCAGGGCTCCTTCCATGCATGTGGACGTTGGGGAATCCCCAGGGCTAGCAAGGTCTAAGAACAGACAGCTCCTGGAAGATCCTCAGGACTCCAACATGCTGGGCAGGTGACCTGGTCACAGTGCCCAGACTCACTCCTTCTAGAAGTGTTCATTTGTAACTCTGTCACAGCCAGTGACATTGGAGCTCAGGGAACACAGTTCCCACTGCACTGGGTGAGAGAACATGCATGATTCTTGGAAGTAAACCTTCACGTTGAATGGTTTGCAGAGTATGTGGGTGTCATGGTCAGAGGAAAGTCGTCACCTCAGGAAGCAGGTTCCCTTGAAAAGTCCACCTGAGAGCAGCTCTCCCGAGTCCCTGGGTCACTGAGTCCTGGGACTGTGCCTGAGGTCACATCAGTAAGTGGTGCTGGAGAGCAGAGCACACCTCCATCCCATCTCATTGTGGGTACTGAGGATGTGGCCTCACCATCTGCATTTCCGTCTCCAAGGATGTAAACTGGGGATCACGATGGTAATGGTATGTCTGAAATTTATAGTGGGGTTGCCAGGGGTGTTGGATGTTGACATGAGTGTCATCAGTGATGTTATCTCTCCTGGGAACCAGAAAGACCAATGTGAGTCCCCATCTCTGACTGACACCCTGTACATGTAGCGCTGGCTCCACTTCTGCCCTGAGAGGTAACACCTGTGGGTCTGGGGCAGGTCAGCTCTCCCTCAGCCCAGTGATTTCACCTGAACACTGACTGATGTTGAGCCTGCTGTGTATGAGAAGATATTTACTCCATACTATTTCGTGAACAGAGTAGTATACTTCTTCTAGCTTTTCCAATAATATTTGCCGAGTAAAATAAATACTAAAGAATCTGCCTCCATGAATGTTGATAATAGGAGAGCCAACCACAGTGATATGGGCAAGAATCACGGGACAAGTCTGGACCCTGTTGTCAGGACCTGAAAATTGAGCTGATACGCTGTGGGATAGGGGAGGGGAAGCGATGACATCTAAAACCTAGAATCAGGTGGGCCCATTATTCAGCAGGTGGAAGAAGGGCCTGAATTTGTACAGACGCCCCAGCATCTGACCTGCCCTTCTTGAGCTGGTGGATTAGAGGAGATCCATCCAAATTCATGTTCACATAGAAGGATATATGGCAGGTGTCTTTATGTTTCAGTGGATGGGGATGTGTTGTTAGGGTCCATTTAACCCTAGGAAAAATGTGTTAGGGCACCAGTCCTAAAAAAAGTTATTTTTCTTTTGTGGAGATAATTGGGGTCCATTAAGTCTGGAGACCAGATCATATGATAATGCTGGAGGGACTGTCTATTAGAGATGCCCAGTGGGTGATGGGAAATGAAGTGGGGAGATTTAAGTCGTCTCGCTTTGCTGGTTAACAGTGATCGTCACAGCAAGAGGGCCTGACCATCGTGATAGGAGGGAGAAGGGCTGATGGTGGTGGCTTCATGGGGACCACGTGGACAGGTCCTTCTGATGGTCTCTGTGTTTTCCCTTATAAAATCTTGAGAGTATAAGCTCAGAATGAGGTGTGGACTTCAGGAACATTGAGGACAGTTGGTTTAGGTCATTTAGTATGTTTGTTGGAATTACTGAGAAAAGAAGAAGCAGGAACAAGAGTTAGAAATCAGCAATGCCCTCGTGTGATATTAAATTAGTTGTCTTAGATGTTACTTAAAGTAGAGGCATTCGCTACCCTCACATTTCATCTTCTAGGTCCACTTGGATTCCAGTTTCAAATGTGAGGGATGTAATGAAACATTTATTATGCAACAACGTGGTATCTAAAATTTAAGAGGTATATGTCAAAGTAATGGAAATGTGTTACTGAAATTGTGATTATCAAATTCTTCTCTGGGGTAACATAAATTAAAATTAATAAAAATAATTCAAGGAATTGATTTTGTTTTCAACCATTGGGAAATCCACTGAATCATTCAAGTAACAATCATTCATAAACTCAGATCCGTTATGGGTAAAATTTATTGTTAGCAAACGGTCATTCTAACTGATGAAATCTCACTCTCTCATCAAGGATCTGTGTCTCTGTGGACACGCAGCACAGTTCTCACCAGCAACACAGGAAGGAGGGTACGTTGGTACATTTCTACTTTTCCAGAAGAGCATCTCTGAAGAAGTCCCCCCTCTGTTCACCCATTCCATCCTTGTAGTGTCTGAAAGAGGCCTTTGAGTGTACTGTGGCATGTTCCCACATGAAGTTCCCATGGCTTAGGAAGTGAAAGTTTAACTTCACTTTTCATTGTAATAGAAACACAAGAAGTAATAATTGAGAAGCAAAAAAAAATACATTTAAAATTTACCCAGAGGCAAGCTAGAGATTGGCAGAAAATATTTGCAAAAGACATATCTAGTATATCTGGTTGTTATCTAATATGTAGCAAGAAGCCTTAAACTCAACAATAAGAAAGAAAGAAAAGGATTAAAAAATGGGATAAAATCCTTAACGGACACCTGACCAAAAAGACAAAGAGTTTGCAAATAAGGCTGTGGGAGAACATATGTCACAGGGAAGTGCCGTTCCGAACAAGGACATATCCCTGAAAACTTACAAGAGTGGATCAGATCAGGACTCTGAGAACCTCAAACACCTGCAGGTTGTGAAGCAGCAGGGGGTCCATTCACAGCTGGTGGGGACGCAGAACGGGGTGCACTTTGGGAGACATTTTGTGGGCTTCTTGTAAAACTAAACATACTGTTATCTATGTTTCAGCAATAGTGCTCCTTTGTATGTTTGTGAAAGACAGTAAGACTTTAGTCCAGAGAAAACCCTGCCCACGATGCTTAGTTAGCTTTATTGATATTTGCCGAAATTTGGAAAAAGCAACATGTCCTTTCATAGGGAATGACTAATAGACTATGTATATCCAGACAATGGACACTGAAATCTCATACCAATTTGAAGAAATATCGAATGGTGAGATGGAAATGCAAAGTAGAGATTCCAGAAGAACACACCTGGCAAGGTGATGTCAACAGAGTGACAGTGGCCCTGAGGACTGAGGTTCCTAAGAGGTTGTACAGCGTGAGGCTGAAGAGAAGACACCTTGGACATGTCAGGAGGGAAATCTCCTCCTCTGGCCCTCTTGAGTTCCTGAGGCTGGGCTGATAACAGAATTGACAAAGATTAACAGGAGAAAAGAAGAAAAATTTAACCATGTGCATGGATGTGCCATAGAAATGGACCTAGAAGTGACCAAAGCAGGCAGCTTTTATATTTTTAGACAAAATGCAATATTTGTGAGGAATTGGTAGAAGGAGGAAATGTGTGCTTTTGGTTCTCAATTAGTGAAGAACCTAAGCAGGGTTTGGGCTGGCATAGTCATTAAAGAAGGAGCAAGGTTTGTTCATAGAAGTTTCCAGGCCTGAATTCCCCATCCCTGGTAGTAAGAGTGTCCCTCTGCAGAGGAAAGCAGGGTCTGGCTGCTTGGTGCTGAAAGGCCAATAAAGAGGCAAAGTTGGTGAAAGGAAAGTTTGCTTTATTTTGGCTGCCTGCACCCGGGGGTGGGGGGCAGACTTCTCTCCAAAGGTCACCCAGCACTGAGCATCTGTGGGAAAGGGATTTTACAGGCGGACGGTGGGGCTACGGGCAGAAACGGCAGAGTCAGCTGTGACAGTCGTCTTGCAGTTGGTCATGAGGTGGTCTGATAGGCCTCCTCTTGATTGATTTAAGTAGAGTTAATCTTCAGGTCCAGGGTCGGTTTGTTCTCATCTCTTGAGGCCAGTTCTTGGAATTGTGGCAGCTTATGTCATGGCTACCGTCTGGTCATCTTGCAGTTAACTTCTTCCTCCTGGTGGGAGTTTCAGTATCTACAAGACGGCTCATGGGCCATGGACAAGCATATTATCTGCAGCCCTTGAGGAGGAACTAAAGGTCCTCGATTTGCTTAATGACTAAACTATTATTATTTCGTTTTGTTGGACACGTCGTTCCTTTCTAGATTTTCTCACTCCTCTGATTAAACTTACTCTTAGGGTTAAATTTTGGCACAGAAAAAGGCAGGCAGAAGATATGCGGTAAAGGACCATTTCAGTTCCACCTCCAGGTACAGAGAGGGCACCTTTCACATGGGAGGTTTATTTCTTGCTTCAGGGTGACAGGGAGGAAGGTCAGAATGTCCCTCTGCACTGGCTCTGTCTTAAGTCACTTGCAGGCATATTTTCGGGTGACCTACGCTGGACCCCAACACTCAGGGCAGCCTTTATATTTTGTTTCTACATATGCACAGCAAGCATGTGATGTAGGTAACGGTTTACTTGAATCCTACAGATGTGAAGCTAAACTGCAGCCTGGACTTGGCACGTGATGTGCTGGAGAGCACACATCAGGACACAGTGAGACCTCCTGTCGAGGCCTGGGCTTCTCCACCATGGATCTGGCAACCCCTGCAAAGGTTCCTGGACAGAGGTGGGCCTGCCTGTAGGTTTGCAGAACTCTTCGTGGAATGAGAAGCTGTGGGACTTTCCTGCATTTTAGGGCTCACGTAAGATGCTGTGCTGAAGAAAGGAGGATAGATTTGTTTTCAGCAGCTTCTGAAAATTCATGTTATTATCCACCTGACTCTAAACTTTCCCTGCCAACTACATATGTGTCTATTGGTAATAGCTGTGATGATGAATATTTGACATAAAATAAATTACACAGTAGAAGAGGATGCAGGTATGATCTAAGCGTATAGGGATCCTATTGGGCCTGGAAGCAAGGAGCACATGTAGAAACACCCCCATCCACGTCCCCTCTAACTGGCATCTTTCCCAGCGACCCCTGAGGATCCGGGGCTGCTCAGCGCATGTATGCTTCTCATGCCAGAGGTGAGCAGCAAGTCAACAGCCCGCATCCTGGCAGGGACAGCTGGTCTACAGTAGGGCAGGGCTGAGATATCACAATGAGGAAGGAAGAGTATGTTTAACTCTTTATACATCCGCTGGGATAGTATTGAAACGGGTCAATTTAGACAACATTTAGACAAGGGAAAACCTGAATATATAACTTTGAGTCTCTGCCTTTCATATATGACGTTTATTCCCCTATTTTGAAAAGTCTTTCTAATTGAGAGACTGAATGTGTAACTGAAGAACCACGGATGAGTACAGAGAGGTTCCCCAGGGAAAACTGCTATATGGAGAGGAAACCCCAGACCCTTAGAGGAAAGCAGCCCTTAACTACCATCTGCACCTGCTCCTGGGGCTGAAACATACACTTGTATGTCCTGAGTGCCCCCTGCATCCCCCCTCCTGTCTCGCTGCAAGGAGGTTTGTGTCTGGGCTCACACTGACTTCCCCTCACCGTGTATCTTTCGCACAGTAATACACGGCCGTGTCCTCAGATCTCAGGCTGTTCATTTGCAGATACAGCGTGTTCTTGGAGTTGTCTCTGGAGATGGTGAATCGGCCCTTCACAGAGTCTGCATAGTATGTGTTACCACCATCCCAATTAATAGATGACACCCACTCCAGTCCTTTCCCTGGAGCTTGACGGACCCAGCTCATGGCATAATCATCAAAAGTAAATCCAGAGGCTGTACAGGAGAGGCGCAGAGACCTCCCTGGCTGCACCAAGCCTCCCCCAGACTCCACCAGCTGCACCTCACACTGGACACCTGCAAACACAGAGACATCCTAGTCAGGAGACTGTCACACATCCACTGATTCCCTCACTCATATCCACTCACATCCTCAGTGTCTCTTGTTCTCGATAAATTACCTTGTAAAATAGCCACAAGGACAACCCAGCTCAGCCCAAAGTCCATGGTGAGTGTTCTGTCTGCAGCCCGAATGGGAGCACGTGGGAATCCGGGGCTGGAGCTCCTCTCCCAGAGCTGCAGGGTCAGGGCTGGGGCTGCTTTATATCAGCAGAGGAAGGACTCTATTTGCATGACCTTCTAGTATATAAGAGGCTATGTTGTTGAATGTCCTCAGAAAGGGCAGCGTCTCAGAGCAGGCGTGAGAGTCTTGGATTTTGTGGTGTTGATAGCATTTGGGAAATATAACTTTCATTGTGTGATTGTTCCAGAGTAAACCCTTAGGACCCATATATCATCTTACATATGCACTCACATCCCGTGATGTAGTTGGCATTGTTACCTTCATATTAGAGGTGTAAACTACACCCAGAGGAATGGAGGGTGTGTGTAGTGTCCAAGGAGAAACATGGGGTGACCGTTAGATCCAGCATCTGCACCTGAGCTCTGGGCCAGGGTGCTCCCTGGAACCTACTACAGGACAGAGTTGGAGTTGCCGGGTGAGGTTTGCAGATCCCCCTCCTGTAATGAGGTCACGATGACTTTGCTGTCTTCTCGTGTTAACCTAAAATGTATGGAGGGGGTCAGGGGTGATGAGAAGTATTTTCAAGAGTCTCTTATGTTTCAGTATCTTCCCTTCACTCCTTCCGTCCCAAGTCATGCATTTCTTCATTTGTAATTACTTTAATGAGGTTCTTGACATGTACTAAAGCGCACACACTCAGAATGAACACTGTGATGAATACTGACGGAGGCACCAGCATTATCAGGAGAGAACAAGTCAATTCCTCTCGTTATTTTCAGTAGTTTCTGGGTTTCCTCCTTCCTGTCCTGTTATCTTCCATCCTGTCGCCACATCACCGTTGATCTTCCCTTGTTATCTCAGATTACTTTTCATTTTCTTGAATTTATAAAAGTGGGATGATATTGTATGTATTCTTATTGTTATGGCTTATTTTACTCAGCACAAATAGTTGTGAACACTATCATGTTATTGTGTGTGTCAGGAATCCTTGGTTTTAGTAACAGGTCGCAGTTAATGAATGATCATAGCATGATTGGCTTATTTATTAAGCTGATGTGTGATATTGGAACTGTTTCCAGTTTCTGGGTGTTACAATAAAGCTGATACTCGTCTTGGAGATGTAGAGAGATGAGAAGCTGAGAAAACGCTTCTTATTTAATGTTCTTCAAGCAACCTCAAAATGGGGCAGGTTGCACATTATCAAAATCTCACCATTATATCAGATAATTAGAGAACTAAGACAGCAACAAATTTAAATCTTGGAGAGACAAATGCTCACAGAATAACAAAGACTAAGATTGTTAATCCTGACATAAGCTGCTGAATGGAATAAAAACTACTACAAGATTAAACTAGAAATGGGTGCCTTGAGGTCGAGTGTGGTTAGGGTGTAATAGTGCCCCAACGTCTCCTGAGTAACTACCTCGCCAGTGTCAGCGTGGTCCTGCTAAAGTGTGAGTCAGATGGTGTTACCTCTATACCGACACATGTGTGTCTTCCTACCTGGGACAGCCCAGGATTCCTGCCTGAGCTCTTAGGTCCTCCTGCATCCTGGGGACGAGGGCCTTGGCCCTGGACTTGGATCTGCACTGTTTCATAGCATCTCCGCTCACAGTGTGACCTGTGTCCCGTCATCCGGTCCCACTGCCATGTATTTACCACATATGAAATGGTGAAATAGGATCGCATGCGGAAATGAATAAGAATGTTCCAGGTGCTGACTGACGCGCAAAACCCTGCCACAACCCCTGACAGTTTCTACTGACAGCAGCTCTTTAGTTTGTTCACCGTCTCTGCTTTGGGGGGGCCTGGAGGAGAAGCCCACGCTGCCCATGCAGGGTCGCTGTGAGAGGCTCAAGTTCACCTGCAGGACCTGCTCCTGTGATGCACACTCACGTGTAAGGGAGGCTGACCCTGACTGTAGGCTGGGGGCTCAGCCGGGTCTGAGGGCTGGGCCTTGGGTCCACCTCGTGTGGACATTGCTTGGGCTCTGACATCCTTTTAGCACAATGCCTGGGTCAGCTGAATGGTCTCTGCATCACAGCCCTTCCTCCGCGCAGTCACTCACACACCTAGACAGAGCTTAATGTAAGACCCCAATGTCATGCTCGTAACATTTACACAAGTGTCTTGATACCTAGACCTCCATCATTGACTGCCCATGAAATATTGTGGTCTCTTCATTGACAATTGAGGAAAAATGGAAGCCACAAATACGTTCTTCCATAAATTAGCAGATAAACAATGAGTGATGTATCCATGCTGTGGAAATGTATTCAGCAATCTAAATATTAAACTATTATACCATGAAAGGACCTTAGGGAATCCTAAATGCATATTGCTAATTAAAAAATCAGTCTGAAAACGTTCAGTTTCATCTATTTCACCTTTGGGAAAAGGCAAGTCTATATATAAACCAATAAGATAAGCATTTAGCAGGAATTTGGGAGAAGGTTTTTCATAATTTAAAAATGGACAATATTTAAGGATAGTGAAATTCTTCTCTATGAAATTGCAGTGGTGGAATCATTGCCCTACGAATATGTCAAAATATATGCAGTAAGAGGAGAACCTTTTTAATATAAATATAAATTTCATTTAGAAGTTCAGAGACTGAAGGATGGAACGATGCACACTGTATAGATGATGCCTAATATCACAGTGAATCTATGAATTAACATGGCTGGAGAAGGTGGGAAAGTAGGTTTTGACCTAAGTGACTTTGGAAATGAGTGGAGTCTGAAGACCAAGTTCTAAGCCACTGCACGTAAGCACTAGAGCCTGGTGGATAACGGTATTTCCATCAGGAGTCAGGCTAAGCGTTCAGTTCCAACTGTGCATGTGGACTTGAACAATTAGTAGCTGGATGGCATTGGTGGAGCCAGGCTTCTCACTGTTGGATGGAAAGTAACAGAGAAGCAAGGGAAAAGGCTGGATTTCTCCAAGTGATGTTGCCCTAGGATCGGAGATATAAGAATGATCTCACTTTTACCTCCACACAGGTCAGAAGGTGAGATACAGAGCTAGTTGCAGACGTGTGTGTGTATACGTGGGTAGAGCACACAGATATATTTCCAAGGTCTTTTAGCTTATAGGGTCTAGAGTCAATGCCCCCAGTGGACAGGACACCAGCATTAGTGTCCTAATACCAACTCTTCTGGTTGTTAATGCTATTCTCCAGAAAAGGATCCACGACTCATGTGAGGCCTGGCTAATTCCAGGGCCACAGAATAGAATACACACGCTTATCCTGCAGATTCTTGTGGCACCAGAAATTAAGGAAGTCTTCACACAAATGGATGGGTGCCCGTAAAGAGGATACAGGAGACAATCTGAAAGAGCTCCTCATGGCTGACAAGTGGTCACAATTACAGAAGCAAAGAAAATGCCTTAGTATATAACCTTAACACAAGGTATGAAACAGATAACTTGATTCATACTTATATAAAGAGATTGAATAAATATATCTAATGGGGAAGGTAGGATAAATCTCCCTTAAGGAATAACTTCAGGTACCTCATCATGGTCATCCTCCCTTCAAGAAGTTGCACTTAACCCTCCATCCCATAATGAGGCCTGGCGTAGAGACGTGATAGAAATGAAAGAGTGTCCTTGAGTTTCATGATGAATTTTTAGGTATAATATCCCAAACATCATTCGTAAAATCAATTTGTAATTTTTCTGTATCCATTAAAATTTCTGTCCTGAAACCAACAACAGCAAGAGTAACAATAACTTCACTGATAAGGGAATTAGGCACAGACTTGGAGAATGTGCTCTCTAATATCATATTTATAAAGGACTTGTATCGTGACTATACAGCAACTTCACAGCTCAACAACAGTAACAAAAAATGAAAATAATGAACACTTTGCCAGTGATCTGAAGATACTTCCACAAAGAAGAGATAAAAGGTTTTAACAAGATTCTTCGTTAAGGAAACATAAAATAAAACAATCATGAGATATTGCTACTCACTTATTACAACAGTTAAAGCACAAAATATTAAGAAATTCAAATATTGGGGATGGTGTAGAGCAAAAGGCCCCTCATCCGCTTGCTGGAAGGAATGCCAATGGCCGCCAAATGGAATATATTTGTCAATTTCTTAGAGAGAAAACCAGACTCTCACCATGGGATTGAGGAGTGTGCTAGAAAAGTATTTACCAAATTTGTTTGAATATTTATGTTTGTTCAAATAACTTCATACGGGTGCTTGTATCATCTTTAAACCTTCGAGCCTTTACCACTCCCTAAAAATGGGTTATGTAGCCAGTTTTTATGGTTACTTTCCAGACGATGATCATACACCTGTATGTGTTCCGTTTTATCTCTCTCTCTCTTTTATCTAAATATCCATTATCAATGTCCACACTAGATAACAAGGTGCAGGCAACACAGCCCACATATTACAGCCCAACCTGTGTCCCGACATTTCAAAATATTCTCAGAGGAGAGAATGCCTGCAGTGCTGTATGGACATCAGTTTCCGAATATCAACATGACTCATACTATTCAAGTGAAAGGCATTGCATCAGACACGACTGGAGAGATTGTGAGGATGAGAGGAATTGGAAATCCATCTGATGGTGGAAAGCAGATTTAAAGTTCAACAGTAAAAATTACTTATGCCATTAAACGATTAGAAACTTGACAACTAATAACAGAAAGTAGTGACCTAACCTTCAAATAAAGGTGTCATGGAGAAATATTTCTGTGCAGCTCTTCCAAAGATAGATGGGGAAAAACAGACAAGCCTGAATCCATGAAAGTCTCAAGATTAGAGACAAGAAAGTTCCCTGGAATCATTGTGGATGAGGCTTCCGGGGTGGCAATGATCCAGTGGAGAAACCACAGCTTCTGAGAGAAAATCCCTCCATCCCAACCTCTGCACCTGCCCTGAAATGGGTCCTCTTGTTTCCTGATGACCCTGATTGCCCCCTGGTGGTTGGAGCGGACCTGCAGGGAGGGTCGTGTCTGGACTCACCCTGACTTCTCACTGAACAAACTGGGCCAGTAACAAAGGGCTGTGTCCTAGGTCATCACGGAGCTGAGCTGCAGGGAAAACTGAATTTGTGAGGTGTCTCTGGAGGTGGAG
The DNA here is from genome assembly GCF_008692025.1 of Phocoena sinus. Taxonomy (NCBI): domain Eukaryota; kingdom Metazoa; phylum Chordata; class Mammalia; order Artiodactyla; family Phocoenidae; genus Phocoena; species Phocoena sinus. Next base: position 178,433,316 of record NC_045764.1, read on the forward strand.
AGTCATTTCTGGAGAGACATCTTGTATGCTGTGTGATTCCCAGGACCAAAGCACCCCAGTCACCTCAGCCCTTTCCCTGGGGGCTGAGGGATCCAGTCCCAGCAGCCAGCACTGTTTGTGATGGAGAATCCAGAGACTGAGCGGGTAAGGGAGAGGGTCTTCAATAGTCCTGGGCCCAATTCCTGCACCAGTACCTGGGGCAGGACACGTGGGGAAGGAGAATCAAGGAGACACCCAGTTCACAGATGTCATCCCATAACTCCACGTTCGTCAGACCCAGGAGATGCTCACAGCTGAGGGATGCCCGCAAGAGGAGGAATGAGCAGAAGATTTTCATGTTCATTTTGATCAATGCTTTGACTTTCAGAGAGTTATGTCAGTGAAGATGAGAACCCTGACTCTGAGTAGCACAGATGCTGTGCTTTCCCCTTGAGCCTGGGTGTGATGTGCAGGTGGGAAGCATGTTTCCATATAAAGATGGTCATGGCTGGTCCTTCTCTAGGGTTGTGGAGGAGGGTGCTGGCTGAGATCCAGGGTGGGCACAGCTTCATGTCACCTCTGAAGAATGGCTGATATTTCTTTTCCAATACGATACTTACATTTCCATATATGTCTGTCTGCGTCTATATTATAGGTGTACTCGTTGGCTAGTGTGGCCATTACAGAATAACAGACTGGGTGGATTACACAACAGCAATGGATTCCTCTCAGGCCTGGAGGCAAGAAGTCCAAGGTCACGGTGTCAGCAGGTTTGGGTCCTTCTCAGGCCTTTCTCCTTTGCTTGCAGGTGGACCTCTTCTCACTGAGGCCTCAGATGGTCTTTTCTCTATGTGTCTGTGTGCATCCCTGGTTTACTTGTATGTTCAGTATTGCTCTTCTTAAGTGTGACAAAGACCCCTGACCACCCCTTAGCCAAAAGGATCCTTGTAATTCTCTTCTCAAGTAGTCTTGACCTGTGGGCTTCTGTGTTTATATGTGCGTGGCCAGGTTTTGTCAAGAGCCCTGCTAAGTGAGAATAATGAGAATCCCCAACCCTTGAACTCTGATCACCCTCAGTATTTGATCAAAGCCATCAAACCTCCTATCACCCACACGGTATCTAATCACCCTGGTCTCCCTTTAGCAAGAATCCATTTGAGGCTATGTAACCAGAATCCCCTTAGCTTGTATTTCTTCTGTTAGTAATTTCCAATCCACTCCACCCCACCGTCGGCTTGGCCATAAGCCCCCACTTGCCAGGCTGTATTTGGAATCAAGCCAATTTTCCAAGGCTGCATCCCATATGCAGCAGCTAGTTTTGTCTTCAGGTTTTGGGTGAACTTTATATTGGAAACATGAGTATCATTTCACCACCCATGTCCATATAACGCATGACTGAATGAAGCTGATGTCTCGTATATTTTCCCTAAGTCCACTCACAGCCATTTGTGTGTAGGGACACTAGACTGTTCCTCAGCCCTATGCCTGGGAGTACTTTAAACAATTGCCAAGAATCACAGAAATGTAAAAAGCATGGCACTAATTTGACTCCAGAAAGAATTCAATTACAGGACGGGAATTGAAACAAGAAAAGAGAGCATCACCTTGACTGACCTCAGCTGGGAAAACGTGTGTGTGTGTGTGTGTGTGTGTGTGCATGTGTGTGTGTGTGTGCGCACATGTGTGTTTCCTGATTCAAACAACCGGCCACATTCTTAATGTCCGTGAATAACCACAAAATGACAGTATTTATTTTGGGGTGCTCATGAAAGCTAGAAGTAGGTGTATTTGCAGATTTGGAATCTGTGAATAACGAGGATAGTTGCATGTGCAGTATTGGAGCGCTCTGGCGTTAGAGTCTATAACACTGTCTGCTGCAGAATTCAGAATGCCTGTACAGGTTGCCTGAAAGCAGGACGGTGTGTCTCTTCCTTCCACATCTACAAAAACAAAACAACCATTAATACTGTTTAAAAATCTCATGTGCATTGTCAGGATATTTACACGTTTCACAAAGTTCAGGCTGAAATTGAAAATTATGGTGAGCTGCAGGGTTTTTTGGAGCTCCTTTGAGAAAAAGATAAAGAAATGATAAACAACCTTAATTCTTGAGTATTATATGTGTCTGTGCATATGAATATATATATACACAACTATAATAAAAATAAAAAGCAAATATGTATATGCGCACAAAAATTTTTAGACACTTCGTAATCCACAGCAATGAAACATTAGGATACAGAACAGAGTCTCTGGTAGAGGTCCTGGGCAGGAAGAGGAAAGCACAGGTTCTAACAAGAATTCCCTCCCAGCCCATATATGCACCTGCTGCAGGTCGCAGCCCTGTACTTGTTGGGTCCTGTGCGACCCCTGGTGGTAACGGGCCTCCGTGCAGGGAGGTTTGTGTCTGGGCTCACACTGACTTCCCCTCACTGTGTCTCTCGCACAGTAATACACGGCTGTGTCCTCAGTTGTCAGGCTGCTCAGCGATAAGTAGATTGGCTCTTGGAGGTGTCCCTGGTGAAGCTGAGCCGGGACTTAAGAGTTGGGTTGTAATATGCGCTTCCACCACTATTTATCCCCCCAACCCACTCCAGCCCCTTTCCTGGAGGCTGTCGGACCCAGGCTACATCATTGCTGGTTAATGAGAATCCAGAGACAGCGCAGGTGAGGGAGAGGGTCTGTGAGGGCTTCACCAGGCTGGGTCCCGACTCCTGCAGCTGCACCTGGGACAGGGCACCTGTGGACAGAGAGAACCACGGTGACTCATGGGCTCAGATGCTGCTTCCCCATGTGTTCACGTCTGAATCCCTGAGAAACTCACCTCTGGGAGCTGACACCAGGAAGAGGAAGAGCCACAGTGGATTCATCTTCTTGCAGATTAGATTCCTGAAGCCCAGAAATTCTCTTCAAGCATGAGGAGAAACCCGAATTTAAGTGAACAGGTACTTTGTTTTTACCTTGTGGTCTAAGGGGATATTTGCATAAGGGAGGGACCTTTTTATAAAAAGCAGAAAGTAGTGAAGGGAGGTCCCAGTCTCTGGGACTCCACCTGAGGACGCTGCTGACTGTTTCCTCAGAGAACGCAACCCCCACCTGGGTTCCCCTCCCTATGCCTGGGGGACTCTGTGTCCAGGAATGAAATGATGTTGAAGGGCTAGTCAGGAAATCAGCTGTGCTCAAGGTTTTACGGCAGATTTGGGCAGTAGACTTTAATTCCATGGATGTATATATTTCATATAAATACCCATCACACATTCAGGGTCCTCCAACTCTTGTTTTTTCCTTTCTGCATTACGTCATGTTTATTTCCTGGATGTGCAAGTATTTGAGACAAACCATACATGTAATAATCACCTTGAATTCAGACAGAGTGAGGTAGAATTTAATGTTTATCATAATTCACAACGGACGTCGTGTGTCCCTTAACTTGGGTGAACATTTCTTTACCTGAAACATTTTAAACGTTATCAAGAGTTATTCTGGAGGTGGATTTATTCACAACAACTAAACACACAGCGTATTTTGCGGACAAGGTAGTCATTGTTGCTGAGATGGTCATGGATCCCAGCACTGCTGACATGGCCACTAGCCTGACCTGCCTGTTTCCTGTGCACCACTGAGTGTCTGCAGGAACACCGCGAGCTTCAGGGCTCCATCCTTGCAGGTGGACGTTGGGGAATCCCCAGGGCTAGCAAGGTCTGAGAACAGACAGCTCCTGGAAGCCCGTCAGGACTCCAACATGCTGGGCAGGTGACCTGGTCACAGTGCAGAGACTCACTCCTTCTAGAAGTGTTCATTTTTACTCTCCCTGTCACAGCCAGTGACATGGGAGCTCAGGGAACACAGTTCCCACTGCACTGGGTGAGAGAACATGCATGATTCTTGGAAGTAAGCCTTCAAAGTGAATGGCTTGCAGAGTATGTGGGTGTCATGGTCAGAGGAAAGTCCTCACCTCAGGAAGCAGGTTCCCTTGAAAAGTCCACCTGAGAGCTTTCCTGGGTCCCTGGGTCATTGAGTCCTGGGATTGTGCCTGAGGTCATATAAGTAAGTGGTGCTGGAGAGCAGAGCACAGCTCCATCCCATCTCACTGTGGGCACTGAGGATGTGGCCTCACCATCTGCATTTCTATCTGCAAGGATGTAAACTGGGGATCACGATGGTAATGGTATGTCTGAAATTTATAGTGGGTTTGCCAGAGGTGTTGAATATTGACACTAGTGTCATCAGTGATGTTAACTTCTCCTGGGAACCAGAAAGACCAATGTGAGTCCCCATCTCTGACTGACACCCTGTACATGTAGTGCTGGCTCCACTCCTGCCCTGAGAGCTCACACCTGTGGGTGTGGGGCAGGTCAGCTCTCCCTCATCCCAGTGATTTCACCTGTACACTGACTGATGTCGAGCCTGCCGTCTATGAGAAGATATTTATTGCATACTATTTTATGAACACAGTACTATACTTCTTCTACCTTTTGCAATAATATTTGCAGAGTAAATTAAATACTAAAGCATCTGCCTGCTTGAATGTCGATAATAGGAGAGCCGTACAATGTAATATGGGCAAGAATCACAGGCCACATATGGACCCAACTGTAAGGAACTGAATATCGAGCTGATACGCTGTGCGATAGGGGAATGGAAGGGATGGCATCTAAAACCTAGAACCAGGTGGGCCCATTATTCACCAGGTGGAAGAAGGGCCTGTATTTGTACAGATGCCCCAGCATCTGACCTGCCCTTCTTGAGCTGGTGGATTAGAGGAGATCCATCCAAATTCATGTTAACATAGAAGGGTATATAACAGGTGTCTTTATGCTCCAGTGGTTGGGGATGTGTTGTTAGGGTCCATTAAACCCTAGGAAATATGTGTAAGGTCACCAGGACTAAAAAAATTTACTTTTCCTTTGTGGAGAAAATTGGAGGAGATTATGTCTGGAGACCAGATCATATGATAATGCTGGAGGGAATATCCATTAGAGACGCCCAATGGGTTATGGGAAATGAAGTGGGGAGATTTCAGTCATCTTGCTTTGCAGGTTGCCAGTGATGGTCACAGCAAGAGGCCCTGAACATCGTGATGGGAGGGAGAAGGGCTGATGGTGGTGGCTTCATGGGGACCACGTGGACAGGTCCTTCTGATGGTCTCTGTGTTTTCCCTTATAAAATCTTGAGAGTATAAGCTCAGAATGAGGTGTGGACTTCAGGAACATTGAGACCAGATGGTTTAGGTCATTTAGTATGTTTGTTGGAATCATAGAGAAAAGAAGAAGCAGGAAGTATACTTGGAAATCAGGAATGCCCTCGTGTGATATTAAATTATTTGTCTTAGATGTTATTGACTGTAGACACATTCGTTATCCTCACATTTCATCTTCTCGGTCCACTTGGAATCCAGTTTCAAATGTGAGGGATGTAATGAAACATTTATTATGAAACAAAAAGGTATCTAAAATTTAAGAGGTATAAGTCAAAGTAATGGAAATGTGTTACTGAAATTGTAATTGTCAAACTCTTCTCTGGGGCAACATAAATTAAAATTAATAATAATAATTCAAGGTATTGATTTTGTTTTCAACCATTGCGAAATCCATTGAATTATTCAAGTAACAATCATTCATAAACTCATATCTGTTATGGGTAAAATTTATTGTTAGCAAACGGTCATTCTAACTGATGAAATCTCACTCTCTCATCAAGGATCTGTGTCTCTCTGGACACGCAGCACAGTTCTCACCAGCAACACAGGAAGGAGGGTACGTTGGTACATTTCTACTTTTCCAGAAGAGCATCTCTGAAGAAGTCCCCCCTGTGTTCACCCATTCCATCCTTGTAGTATCTGAAAGAGGCCTTTGAGTGTACTGTAACATGTTCCCACATGAAGTTCCCATGGCTTAGGAAGTGAAAGTTTAACTTCACTTTTCATTGTAATAGAAACACAACAAGTAATAATTGAAAAGCAAAATAAAATACATTTAAAATTTACCCAAATGCAAGCTAGAGATTCGCAGAAAATATTTGCAAAAGACATATCTAGTATATCTGGTTGTTATCTAATATGGAGCAAGAAGCCTTAAACTCAACAATAAGAAAGAAAGAAAAGGATTAAAAAATGGGATAAAATCCTTAACAGACACCTGACCAAAGAGACAAAGAGTTTGCAAATAAGGCTGTGGGAGAACATATGTCACAGGGAAGTGCCAATCAGATCAAGGACATATCCCTGAAAGCTTACAAGAGTGGATCAGATCAGGACTCTGAGATCCTCAAACACCTGCAGTATGTGAAGCAGCAGGGGGTCCATTCACAGCTGGTGAGGATGCAGAACGGGGTGCACCTTGGGAGACATTTTGGGGGCTTCCTGCAAAACTAAACATACTCTTATCTGTGTTTCAGCAATAGTGCTCCTTTGTACGTATCTGAAAGACAGTAAGACTTTAGTCTAGAGAAAACCCTGCACACGATGCTCACTTACCATTATTCATATTTGCCACAATTTGGAAAAGACCAAGACGTCCTTTCATAGTGTATGACTAATAAACTGTGTACATGCAGACAATAGACACTGAAATGTCACACCGATTTGGAAGAAATATTGAAGGGTGAGATGGAAATGAAGAACAGAGATGCCAGAAGAATACACCTGGCAAGGTGATGTCAGCAGAGTGACAGTGGCCGTGAGGACTGAGGATCCCAAGAGGTTGTACAGCGTGAGGCTGAAGAGAAGACACCTTGGACATGTCAGGAGGGAAATCTCCTCCTCTGCCCCTCTTGAGTTCCTGAGGCTGGGCTGGTAACAGAATTGACAAAGACAGATTAACAGGAGAAAAGAAAAAAAATTTAACCATGTGCATGGATGTGCCATAGAAATGGACCCAGAAGTGACCAAAGCAGGCAGCTTTTATATTTTTAGACAAAATGCAATATTTGTGAGGAATTAGGAGAAGGAGGAAATGTGTGCTTTTGGTGCTCAATTAGTGAAGAACCTAAGCAGGGTTTGGGCTGGCCTAGTCATTAAAGAAGGAGCAAGGTTTGTTCATAGAAGATTCCAGGCCTGAATTCCCCATCCCTGGTGATAAGAGTGTCCCTCTGCAAAGGAAAGCAGGGTCCGGCTGCTGGGTCCTGAAAAGCCAATAAAGAGGCAATGTTGGTGAAAGGAAAGTTTGCTTTATTTTGGCTGCCTGCACCCGGGGTTGGGGACTGACTTCTCTCCAAAGGTCACCCCACACCGAGCATCTGTGGGAAAGGGATTTTACAGGCGGACGGAGGGGCTACGGGCAGAAACGGCAGAGTCAGCTGTGACAGTCGTCTTGCAGTTGGTCATGAGGTGGTCTGATCAGCCTCATCTTGATTGATTTAAGTAGAGTTAATCTTCAGGTCCAGGGTCGGTTTGTTCTCATTTCTTGAGCCCAGTTCTTGGAATTGTGGCAGCTTATGTCATGGCTACAGTCTGGTCATCATGGAGTTAACTCCTTCTTCCTGGTGGGAGTTTCAGTATCTACAAGACGGCTCATGGGCCATGGACAAGCATATTATCTGCAGCCCTTGAGGAGGAACCAAAGGTCCTTGATTTGCTTAATGAGCAAACTATTATTATTTAGTCTTGTTGGACAGTTTTCCCTTCTTTCTGCATTTGCTCGCTTCTCTGATTAAACTTATTCTTTGGCTAAATATTTTTCCACAGAAAAATGGCAGGTGGAAAGCATGAGGTGAAGGACCGTTTCACTTCCACACCTAAATGGGGGACAGCACCTTTCACATGGGAGGTTTATTTCTTGCTTCAGGGTGACAGGGAGGAAGGTCAGAATGTCCCTCTGCACTGGCTCTGTCTTAAGTCACTTTGAGGCATATTTTCGGGTGGCCTACCCTTGGCGCCAACACTCAGGGCTTCTTTTATTATTTTCTTTCTACATATGCACACCAAGCGTATGATGTAGGTATCGGTTTACCTGCATCTTACAGATGTGAAGCTAAACTGCAACCTGGACTTGGCACGTGATGTGCTGGAGAGCACACATCAGGACACAGTGAGGCCTCCCGTCCAGGCCTGGGCGTCTCCACCCTGGACAGTTCCACCTCTGCAAAGGTTCCCGGACGGAGGTGGGCCTGCATAGTGAGGCTGAAGGACTCTTCGTGGAATGAGAAGCTGTGGGACTTTCCTGCATTTTAGTGCTCTCGTAAGATGCTGTGCTGAAGAAAGGAGAATAGATTTGTTTTCAGCAGCTTCTGAAAATTCATGTTATTATCCACCTGACTCTAAACTTTCCCTGCCAACTACATATGTGTCTATTGGTAATAGCTTTGATGATGAATATTTGACATAAAATAAATTACACAGTAGAAGAGGTTGCAGGTCTTATATAAGCATATAGGGATCCTATTGGGCCTAGAAGCAAGAAGCACATGTAGAAACACCCCCACCCACGTCCCCTCTAACTGGCATCTTTCCCAGCGACCCCCTGAGGATCCGGGGCTGCTCAGCGCATTTATGCTTCTCATGCAAGAGGTGAGCAGCAAGTCAACAGCCAGCATCCTGGCAGGGACAGCTGGTCTACAGTAGGGCAGGGCTGAGATATCACAATGAGGAAGGAAGAGTATGTTTAACTCTTTATACATCCGCTGGAATAGTATTGAAACGGGTCAATTTAGACAACATTTAGACAAGGGAAAACCTGAACATATAAATTTGAGTCTCTGCCTTTCATATATTACATTTATTCTCCTATTTCAAAAAGTCTTTCTAATTGAGAGGCTGAATGAGTAACTGAAGAACCATGGATGAGTACAGAGAGGTTCCCCAGGGAAAACTGCTATATGGAGAGGAAACCCCAGACCCTTGGAGGAAAGCAGCCCTTAACTACCATCTGCACCTGCTCCTGGGGCTGAAACATACACTTGTATGTCCTGAGTGCCCCCTGCATCCCCCCTCCTGTCTCGCTGCAAGGAGGTTTGTGTCTGGGCTCACACTGACTTCCCCTCACTGTGTATCTTTCGCACAGTAATATACGGCCGTGTCCTCAGATCTCAGGCTGTTCATTTGAAGATACAGCGTGTTCTTGGAGTTGTCTCTGGAGATGGTGAATCGGCCCTTCACAGAGTCTGCATAGTTTGTGTTACCACCACTACTACTAATAGCTGAGACACACTCCAGCCTCTTCCCTGGAGCCTGGCGGAACCAGCTCATGCCATAGCTACTGAAGGTGAATCCAGAGGCTGCACAGGAGAGTCGCAGAGACCCCCCAGGCTGCACCAAGCCTCCCCCAGACTCCACCAGCTGCACCTCACACTGGACACCTGCAAACACAGAGACATCCTGGTCAGGAGACTGTCACACATCCACTGATTCCCTCACTCATATCCACTCACATCCTCAGTGTCTCTTGCTCTCCATATACCTTGTAAAATAGCCACAAGGACTACCCAGCTCAGTCCAAAGTCCATGGTGAGTGTTCTGTCTGTAGCCCGAATGGGAGCACGTGGGAATCCGGGGCTGGAGCTTCTCTCCCAGAGCTGCAGGGTCAGGGCTGGGGCTGCTTTATATCAGAAGAGGAAGGACCCTATTTGCATGACCTTCTGGTATATAAGAGGCTATGTCGTTGAATGTCCTCAGAAAGGGCAGGGTCTCAGAGCAGGTGTGAGAGTCTTGGATTTTGTGGTGTTGATAGGATATGGGAAATATGTTTCATTGTGTGATTGTTCCAGAGTAAACCCTTAGAACCTATATGTCATCCTACATATGCACACACATCCCGTGATGTAGCTGTCATTGTTACCCTCATATTAGAGTTGTAAACTGTACCCAGAGGAATTGAGCGTGTGTGTACCGTCCAAGGAGAAACATGGGGTGCCCGTTAGATCCAGCATCTGCACCTGAGCTGTGCGCCAGGCTGCTCCCTGGAACCTACTAGTGGACAGAGTTGGAGTTTCTGGGTGAGGTTTGCAGATACCCTCCTGTAATGAGGTCACGATGACTTTGCTGTCTTCTTGTGTTTACCTAAAATGTATGGAGGGGGTCGGGGTGATGAGAAGTATTTTCAAGAGTCTCTTATGTTTCAGTATCTTCCCTTCACTCCTTCCGTCCCAAGTCATGCATTTCTTCATTTGTAATTACTTTAATGAGGTTCTTGACATGTACTAAAGCGCACACACTCAGAATGAACACTGTGATGAATACTGACGGAGGCACCAGCATTATCAGGAGAGAACAAGTCAATTCCTCTCGTTATTTTCAGTAGTTTCTGTGTTTCCTCCTTCCTGTCCCTTCTTATCTTCCATCCTGTCGCCACATCACCGTTGATCTTCCCTTGTTACTTCAGGTTAGTTTTCGTGTTCTACAATTCATAAAAGTGGGATGATATTGTATGTATTCTTATTGTTATGGCTTATTTTACTCAGCACAAATAGTTGTGAACACTATCATGTTATTGTGTGTGTCAGGAATCCTTGGTCTTAGTAACAGGTTGCATTTAAAGAATGATCATATCATGATTGGCTTATTTATTAAGCTGATGTGTGATATTGGAATTGTTTCCAGTTTCTGGTTGTTACAATAAAGCTGATACTCGTCTTGGAGATGAAGAGAGATGAGAAGCTGAGAAAACGTTTCTTATTTAATGTTCTTAAAACAGCCTCAAGATTTGGGAAGTTGCACATTATCAAAATCTCACCAATATATCAGATAATTAGAGAACGAAGAGAGCAACAAGTTTAAGTCTTGGAGAGACAAATGCTCACAGAATAACAAAGAATAAGGTTGTTAACCCTGACATAGGCTGCTGAACGGAACAAAAACTACTACAAGATTAAACTATAAACAGATACGTTGAGGTCGAGTGTCGTTAGGGTGTAATAGTGCCCCAACGTCTCCTAAGTAACTACCTCGCCAGTGTCAGCGTGGTCCTGCTAAAGTGTGAGTCAGATGGTGTTACCTCTCTATCCACACAGGTGTGTCTTCCTACCTGGGACAGCCCAGGAGTCCTGCCTGAGCTTAGGTCCTCCTACATCCTGGGGAGGAGGACATTGGCCGTGGACTTGGATCTGCACTGTTTCATAGCATTTGCGCTCACAGTGTGACCTTTGCCCCTCATCCAGTCCCACTGTGCCATATACTTACCACATATGGAATAGGATCACACGCGGAAATGAATAATAATGATCCAGGTTCTGATTGATGCACAAAACCCTGTCACAACCCTTGACAGTTTCCACTGAGAGCAGCTCTTTATTTTGTTCACCGTCTCTGCTTAGGGAGTGTCTGGAGGAGAAGCCCACCCTGCCCCATGCAGGGTCGCTGTGAGAGGCTCAAGTTCAGCTATAGGACCTGCTCCTGTGAGGAACACTCACGTGTAAGGGAGGCTGACCCTGACTGTAGGCTGGGGGCTCAGCCGGGTCTGAGGGCTGGGATTTGTGTCCACCTCGTGTGGACATTGCTTGGGCTGTGACATCCTTTTAGCACAATGCCTGGGTCAGCTGAGTGTTCTCTGCATCAGAGCCCATTCTCCGTGCAGTCACTTACACACCTAGACAGAGCTTAATGTAAGACCCCAGAAGTCATGCTTGTAATATTTACATAACTGAGTGGAAACTTACAGCTCCATCATTGACTGCCCATGAATTATTGTGGTCTCTTCATTTACAACTGAGAAAAAGTGCAAGCAACAAATATGTTCTTCCACAAATTAGTACATAAACAATGAGTGATGTATCCATGCTGTGGAATTGTATTCAACAGTTTAAATATTAAAGTATTGTACCACGAAAGGACATGAGGGAATCCTAAATGCATATTGCTAATTAAAAAACCGGTCTGAAAACGTTCAATTTCACCTATTTCACATTTGGGAAGACTTCAGTCTATATATAAACCTATCAGATGAGCATTTAGCAGGAATTGGGGAGAAGGTGTTTGATACGTGAAACATGGGCAATATTTAAGGATAGTGAAATTCTTCTCTATGAAATTGCAGTGGTGGAAACATTGCACTATGAACTTGTCAAAATATGTAAAGTAATGGCAGAAAGAGTGAACCTTATTGAATATAAATATAAATGCCACTTATAAGAAGGCGACTCAAGGATGGAAGGATGCACACTGTATAGATGATAGCTAATATCATAGTGAATCTATGAATTAGCATGTCAGTAGAAGGTGGGAAAATAGGTTTTGACCTAAGTGACTTTGGAAATGAGTGGAGTCTGATGGCTAAGTTCTAAGCCACTGCACGTAAGCACTAGAGCCTGGTGGATAACGGTATTTCCATCAGGAGTCAGGCTAAGCGTTCAGTTCCAACTGTGCATGTGGACTTGAACAATTAGTAGCTGGATGGCATCGGTGGAGCCAGGCTTCTCACTGTCGGATGGAAAGTAACAGAGAAGCAAGGGAAAAGGCTGGATTTCCCCAAGTGATGTTGCCCTAGGATCGGAGATGTAAGAATGATCTCACTTTTACCTCCACACAGGTCAGAAGGTGAGATACAGAGCTAGTTGCAGACGTGTGTGTGTATACATGGGTAGAGAACACAGATATATTTCCAAGGTCTTTTAGCTTATAGGGTCTAGAGCCAATGCTCCCAGTAGACAGGACACCAACATTAGTATCCTAATACCCAGTCTTCTGATTCCTATTACTATTCTCCAGAAAAGGGTCCGCAACTCAGCTGAGGCATGGCTAATTCTAGGGCCAGAGAAGAGAATACACACGATTATCCTGCAGATTCTTGTAGCACCAGAAAGTGAGGAAGTTCACACAAATGGATGGGGACCCATAAAGGGGATACAGGAGACAATCTGAAAGAGCTCCCCATGGCTGACAAGTGGTCACAATTACAGAAGCAAAGAAAATGCCTTAGTATATGACCTTAACACAGGGTATGAAACAAATACCGTGATTCTTACTTATATAAAGAGATTGAATAAATATATCTAATGGGGAAGGTCGGATAAATCTCCCTTAAGGAATAACTTCAGTTACCTCATCATGGTCATCCTCCCTTCAAGAAGGTGAACTTCCCCTCCATCCCTGAAAGTGGCCTGGAGTATGGACATGGCAGAAATTATGGGTGCCCTTGAGTTACAAGATGAATTTTTAGATATAATACACCAAACATCATTCATAATATAAATTTGTAATTTTTCTGTATCCATTAAAAATATTGTTCCGAAAACAACAATAGCAATAGTAAGAATAACTTCACTGATAAGGGAATTAGGCACAGACTTGGAGAATGTGCTTTCTAGTATCATATTTATAAGGACTATTATCATGAATATACAGCAAATTAACAGCTCAACAACAGCAACAAATAATGAAAAGAATGTACTCTGTGCCAGTGATTTGAAGATACTTACACATAGAAGAGATAAAGGTTTTAAAAAGATTCTTCATTAAGGAAACATAAAATAACACGACGATGAAATACTGCTACTCACTTATTACAACAGTGAAAGCACAAAATAATAAAAAATTTAAATACTGGGGATGATGTAGAGCAAAAGGCCCCTCATCCGCTTGCTGGAAGGAATGCCAATGGCCGCCAATTGGAATATATTTGTCGATTTCTTAGAGAGAAAACCAGACACTCAACAAGTGATTGAAGAGTGAGCTAGAAAAGTATTTACAAAAGTGTTAAAAATATTTATGTTAATACAAATAACTTCATACGGGTTCTTGTATCATGTTTACACCTTCGAGCCTTTACCACTCCCTAAATATGGGTTATGTAGTCAGTTTTTATGTTTATTTTACATACGATTAGGATATACTTGTTTCTGTTCCCTTTTATCTATCTCTCTATTTTATCTAATTATCTATTATGAATCTCCACACTAGATGACAAGGTACAGGAAACAAAGCCCACATGTTACAGCCAGGCCTGTGTCCCGACATTTCAAAATGTCCTCTGAGGAGAGAATGCCTGCAGTGCTGTATGGACATCAATTTCCGAATATCAACCTGACTCATACTATTCAAGTGAAAGGCATTGCATCAGACAGGACTGGAGAGATTTTCAGGATGAGAGGAATTGGAAATCCATCTGATGCTGGAAAGCAGATTTAAAGTTCAACAGTAAAAATTATTTATGTCATTAAACGATTAAAAACTTGAAAACTATTAACAGAAAGTAGTGACTAACCTTCAAATAAAGGTGTCATGGAGAAATATTTCTGTGCAGCTCTTCCAAAGATAGATGAGGAAAGACAGACAAGTCTGACTCCATGAAAAAGTCTCAAGATTAGAGACAAGAAAGTTCCCTGGAATCATTGTGGATGAGGCTTCCAGGGGTGCCAGTGATCCAGTGGAAAAACCACAGCTTCTGATCGAAAATCCCTCCATCCCAAGCTCTGCACCTGCCCTGAAATGGGTCCTCTTGTTTCCTAATGACCCTGATCGCCCCCTGGTGGTTGGAGCGGCCCCTGCAGGGAGGGTCGTGTCTGGACTCACCCTGACTTCTCACTGAACCAACTGGGACAGTAACACAGGGCTGTGTCCTAGGTCATCACGGAGCTGAGCTGCAGGGAAAACTTAATTTGTGAGGTGTCTCTGGAGGTGGAGAGTCATTTCTGGAGAGACATCTTGTATGCTGTGCTATTCCCAGGACCAAAGCACCCCAGTCACCTCAGCCCTTTCCCTGGGGGCTGAGGGATCCAGTCCCAGCAGCCAGCACTGTTTGTGATGGAGAATCCAGAGACTGAGCGGGTAAGGGAGAGGGTCTTCAATAGTCCTGGGCCCGATTCCTGCACCAGCACCTGGGACACGACACCTGGTGAAGGAGAAACAAGGAGACACCCAGTTCACAGATGTCATCCCATAACTCCACCTTCCTCAGACCCAGGAGATGCTGACAGCTGAGGGATGCCCGCAAGAGGAGGAATGAGCAGAAGATTTTCATGTTCATTTTGATCAATGCTTTGACTTTCAGAGAGTTATGTCAGTGAAGATGAGAACCCTGACTCTGAGTAGCACAGATGCTGTGCTTTCCCCTTGAGCCTGGGTGTGATGTGCAGGTGGGAGGGATGCTTCCATATAAAGATGGTCATGGACTGTCCTTCTCTAGGGTTGTGGAGGAGGGTGCTGTCTGAGATCCAGGGTGGACACAGCTTCATGTCACCTCTGAAGAATGGCTGATATTTCTTTACCAATACGTTACTTACATTTCCATATATGTCTATCTGCGTCTATATTATAGGTGTACTCGTTGGCTAGTGTGGCCATTACAGAATAACAGACTGGGTGGATTGAACAACAGCAATGGATTCCTCTCAGGCCTGGAGGCAAGAAGTCTAAGGTCACGGTGTCAGCAGGTTTGGGTCCTTCTCAGGCCTTTCTCCTTTGCTTGCAGGTGGACCTCTTCTCACTGAGTCCTCAGATGGTCTTTTCTCTGTGTGTCTGTGTGCATCCCTGGTTTACTTGTCTGTTCAGTATTCCTCTTCTTAAGAGTGACAAAGACCCCTGACCACCCCTTTGCCAACAGGATCCTTGTAATTCTCTTCTCAACTAGTCTTGACCTGTGGGCTTCTGTGTTTATATGTGCGTGGCCAGGTTTTGTCAAGAGCCCTGCTAAGTGAGAATAATGAGAATCCCCTACCCTTGAACTCTGATCACCCTCAGTATTTGATCAAAGCCATCAAACCTCCTATCACCCACGCGGTATCTGATCACCCTGGTCAGCCTTTGGCAAAAATCCTTTCGAGTCTATGTAAATACAGCTTAAGATCCCCCTTAGCCTGTATTTCTTCTGCTAATAATTTCCAGTCCACTCCACCCCACCCTCTTCTTGGCCATAAGACCCCACTTGAAATGCTGTATTTGGAATAAGGCCAAGTTTCCAAAGCTGCATCCCATATGCAGCAGCGAGTTTTGTCTTCATGTTCTACATGAGATTTATATTGGATACATGAATATCAATCCCACAGTCCACGGCCATATAATCATGCCGGAATGAAGCTGATCTGTCATGTATATTTTCCCTAAGTCCACTCACAGCCACTTGTGCGTAGGGACACTAGACTGTTCCTCAGCCCTATGCCTGGCACTACTTTAAACAATTGCCAAGAATCACAGAACTGTGAAAAGCATGGCAGTAATTTGACCCCAGAAAGTGCTCATTTACATGACGGGGGTTAAAAGTAGAAAAGGGAGTATCTCCTTGACAGACCTCAGATGGAAATGTGTGTGTGTGTGTGTGTGTGTGTGTGTGTGTGTGTGTGTGTGTTGGGTGATTCAAAGAACCGGCCACATTGTAAATGTCCGTGAAAGATCACAAAATGACAGCATTCATTTTGGGATGCTAATAAAAGCTAGCAAGTAGCTGAATTTGTAAATATGTAATCTGTGAATAACGAGGATCATTGCATGTGCAGAATTGGGGCGCTCTGGCTCTAGAGTCTGTAACACTGCATGTTGCAGAACTCAACCTGCTTGTGCAGGTTGACTGAAAGCAGGATGGTGTGTCTCTTCCTTCCACATGTACAAAAAAGGACAAAAGTTAATAATGTTTAAAAGTCTCAGGTGCCTTCTTGGGATATTTACCAGTTTCACAAGCATCAGTCTCACACTGAACATTACAGTGAGGCTCAGGGTTGTACTGAGCTCCTTTGTGAAAAAGGAAACTAAAGACATGAAAAACAACCTTAATTCCTGTATACTATATGTGTGTGTGTATGTATAGATATAGATATATTTATATAAATATAACTATAATAAAAATAAAATTAAGCAAATATGTACATGTACACAAATTTTCTAGACACAACATAATCCACAACAATGAAATAGCAGGATACAGAACAGGGTGTCTGGTGGAGGTCCTGAGCAGGAAGGGGAAAGCACAGGTTCTAACAAGAATCCCCTCCCAGCCCATATATGCACCTGCCACAGGCCTCAGCCCTGTACTTGGTGGGTCCTGTGCGACCCCTGGTGGTAACGGGCATCCGTGCAGGGAGGTTTGTGTCTGGGCTCACACTGACTTCCCCTCACTGTGTCTCTCGCACAGTAATACACGGCTGTGTCCTCAGTTGTCAGGCTGCTCAGCGATAAGTAGACTTGGCTCTTGGAGGTGTCCGTGGTGATGCTGAGCCGGGACTTAAGAGTTGAGTTATAATATGCGCTTCCACCATCATATATCATCCCGACCGACTCCAGCCCCTTTCCTGGAGGATGTCGGACCCAGTCTACAGCATAGCTGGTTAATGAGAATCCAGAGACAGTGCAGGTGAGGGAGAGGGTCTGTGAGGGCTTCACCAGGCTGGGTCCCGACTCCTGCAGCTGCACCTGGGACAGGGCACCTGTGGACAGAGAGAACCACGGTGACTCATGGGCTCAGATGCAGCTTCCCCATGTGTTCACGTCTGAATCCCTGAGACACTCACCTCTGGGAGCTGACACCAGGAAGAGGAAGAACCACAGTGGATTCATCTTCCTGCAGATGGGAATCACGAAGCCCAGAAAATCTCTTCAAGCATGAGGAGAAACCCGAATTTAAGTGAACAGGTACTTTGTTTTTACCTTGTGACATAAGGGGATGTTTGCATACGGGAGGGACCAGTCTATAAATTCGGAAAGTAGTGAACGGAGGACCCAGCCTCTGGGGCTCCACCTGTGGAGGGTGCTGACTGTGCCCTCAGAGAACGCAGCCCCACCTGGGGTCCTCTCTCTATGCCTGGGGATCTCTTTGTCCTGGAATGAAATGATGCTGAAGGGCTAGTCAGGAAATCAGCTGTGCTCAAGTATTAACGGCAGATTTGGGGAATAGACTTTAATCCCATGGACGTATATATTTCACATCAATACCCTTCATATATTCAGGGTCCTCCAAGATGTCAGACACAGACTCTTGTTTTTTCTTCTCTGCATTACCTCATGTTTATTTCTTGGATGTGCAAGTGTTTGAGACAAACTATACAGGTAATATTGACAGTGAATTCAGACAAAGTTAGGTAAAATTTAATGTTTATCAGAATTCACAGCGGATTTCATGTTTCCCTTAATTTGGGTGAACATTTCTTCAACTGAAACAGTTTAAATATTATCAAGAGTTGCTCTGGAGGTGGATTTACTCTTAACGAGTAAACACACAGTGTATTTTGTGGACAAGGTAGTCATTCTTGCTGAGATGGTCATGGATCCCAGCACTGCTGACATGGCCTGAAGCCTGACCTGCCTGTTTCCTGTGCACCACTGAGTGTCTGCAGGAACACCGCGAGCTTCAGGGCTCCTTCCATGCATGTGGACGTTTGGGAATCCCCAGGGCTAGCAAGGTCTAAGAACAGACAGCTCCTGGAAGCCCGTCAGGACTCCAACATGCTGGGCAGGTGACCTGGTCACAGTGCACAGACTCACTCCTTCTAGAAGTGTTCATTTTTACTCTCCCTGTCACAGCCAGTGACATTGGAGCTCAGGGAACACAGTTCCCACTGCACTGGGTGAGAGAACATGCATGATTGTTGGAAGTAAACCTTCACAGTGAATGGTTTGCAGAGTATGAGGGTGTCATGGTCAAAGGAAAGTCCCCACCTCAGGAAGCAGGTTCCATTGAAAATTCCACCTGAGAGCAGCTCTCCCGAGTCCCTGGGTCAGTGAGTCCTGGGACTGTGCCTGAGGTCACATCAGTAAGTGGTGCTGGAGGGCAGAGAACAGCTCCATCGCATCTTGCTGTGGGCACTGAGGATGTGGCCTCACCATCTGCATTTCAGTCTGCAAGGATGTAAACTGGGGATCACGGCGGTAATGGTATGTCTGAAATTTATAGGGCGGTTGCCAGGGGTGCTGAATGTTGACATGAGTGTCATCAGTGATGTTACTTCTCCTGGGAACCAGAAAGACCAATGTGAGTCCCCATCTCTGACTGACACACTGTACAAGTAGTGCTGGCTCCACTCCTGCCCTGAGAGGTCACTACTGTGGGTCTGGGGCAGGTCAGCCCTCCCACAGCCCAGTGATTTCACCTGTACACTGACTGATGTCAAGCCTGCTGTCTATGAGAAGATATTTACTCCATACAATTTCATGAACAGAGTACTATACTTCTTCTAGCTTTTCCAATAATATTTGCAGAGGAAATATAATTCTAAAGAATCTGCCTGCTTGAATGTCGATAATAGGAGAACCAACAAAAGTAATATGGGCAAGAATCACAGGACAAATCTGGACCCTGTTGTCAGGACCTGAAAATTGAGCTGATACGCTGTGCGATAGGGGACCGGAAGGGATGGCATCTAAAACCTAGAACCAGGTGGGCCCATTATTCAGCAGGTGGAAGAAGGGCCTGCATTTGTACAGATGTCCCAGCATCTGACCCGCCCCTCTTGAGATGGTGGAGTAGAGGAGATCCAGCCACATTCATGTTAACATAGAAGGATATATAAGAGGTGTCTTTATGTTTCTGTGGTTGGGGATGTGTTGTTAGGGTCTATTTAACCCTAGGAAAAATGTGTTTAGGGCACCCGGACTAAAAAAAGTTATTTTTTCCTTTGTGGAGCAAATTGGAAGGAATTATGTCAGGAGACCAGATCATATGGTAATGCCAGAGGGAATATCCATTAGAGACACCCAGTGGGTGATGGGAAATGAAGTGGGGAGACTTAAGTCATATTGCTTTGCTGGTTACCAGTGATGGTCACAGCAGAATGAACACTGTGATGAATACTGACGGAGGCACCAGCATTATCAGGAGAGAACAAGTCAATTCCTCTCGTTATTTTCAGTAGTTTCTGGGTTTCCTCCTTCCTGTCCCTTCTTATCTTCCGTCCTGTCTCCACATCACCGTTGATCTTTCCTTGTTATCTCAGATTACTTTTCATTTTCTAGAATTCATAAAAGTGGGATGATATTGTATGTATTCTTATTATTATGGCTTATTTTACTCAGCACAAATAGTTGTGAACACTATCATGTTATTGTGTGTATCAGGAATCCTTGGTTTTAATAACAGGTTGCATTTAAAGAATGATCATAGCATGATTGGCTTATTTATTAAGCTGATGTGTGATATTGGAACAGTTTCCAGTTTCTGGGTGTCACAATAAAGCTGATACTCGTCTTGGAGATGCAGAGAGATGAGAAGCTGAGAAAATGCTTCTTATTTAATGTTCTTCAAGGAACCTCAAAATGGGGCAGGTTGCACATTATCAAAATCTCACCATTATATCAGATAATTAGAGAGCTAAGAGAGCAAACAATTTAATCTTGGATAGACAAATGCTCACAGAATAACAAAGACTAAGATTGTTAATCCTGACATAAGCTGCTGAATGGAATAAAAACTACTACAAGATTAAACTGGAAATGTATGTCTTGAGGTCGACTGTGGTTACGGTGTAAGAGTGTCCCAACGTCTCCTGAGTAACTACCTCGCCAGTGTCAGCGTGGTCCCGCTAAAGTGTGAGTCAGATGGTGTTACCTCTATACCGACACATGTGTGTCTTCCTACCTGGGACAGCCCAGGATTCCTGCCTGAGCTCTTAGGTCCTCCTGCATCCTGGGGAGGAGGGCCTTGGCCCTGGACTTGGATCTGCACTGTTTTCATAGCATCTCCGCTCACAGGTGTGACCTGTGTCCCCTCATCCAGTCCCAATGTGCCATGTATTTACCACATATGAAATGGTGAAATAGGATTGCATGCGGAAATGAATAAGAATGTTCCAGGTGCTGACTGACGCACAAAACCCTGCCAAAACCCCTGACAGTTTCCACTGAGAGCAGCTCTTTATTTTGTTCACCGTCTCTGCTTAGGGAGGGCCTGGAGGAGAAGCCCACCCTGCCCCATGCAGGGTTGTTGTGAGAGGCTCAAGTTCAGCTACAGGACCTGCTCCTGTGAGGAACACTCACGTGTAAGGGAGGCTGACCCTGACTGTAGGCTGGGGGCTCAGCCGGGTCTGAGGGCTGGGATTTGTGTCCACCTCGTGTGGACATTGCTTGGGCTGTGACATCCTTTTAGCACAATGCCTGGGTCAGCTGAGTGTTCTCTGCATCAGAGCCCATTCTCCGTGCAGTCACTTACACACCTAGACAGAGCTTAATGTAAGACCCCAGAAGTCATGCTTGTAATATTTACATAACTGACTGGAAACTTACAGCTCCATCATTGACTGCCAATGAATTATTGTGGTCTCTTCATTTACAACTGAGAAAAAGTGCAAGCAACAAATATGTTCTTCCACAAATTAGTACATAAACAATGAGTGATGTATCCATGCTGTGGAATTGTATTCAAACAGTTTAAATATTAAAGTATTGTACCACGAAAGGACATGAGGGAATCCTAAATGCATATTGCTAATTAAAAAAACCGGTCTGAAAACGTTCAATTTCACCTATTTCACATTTGGGAAGACTTCAGTCTATATATAAACCTATCAGATGATCATTTAGCAGGAATTGGGGAGAAGGTGTTTGATACGTGAAACATGGGCAATATTTAAGGATAGTGAAATTCTTCTCTATGAAATTGCAGTGGTGGAAACATTGCACTATGAACTTGTCTAAAATATGTAAAGTAATGGCAGAAAGAGTGAACCTTATTGAATATAAATATAAATGCCACTTATAAGAAGGCGACTCAAGGATGGAAGGATGCACACTGTATAGGTGATAGCTAATATCATAGTGAATCTATGAATTAGGCATGTCAGTAGAAGGTGGGAAAATAGGTTTTGACCTAAGTGACTTTGGAAATGAGTGGAGTCTGATGGCTAAGTTCTAAGCCACTGCACGTAAGCACTAGAGCCTGGTGGATAACGGTATTTCCATCAGGAGTCAGGCTAAGCGTTCAGTTCCAACTGTGCATGTGGACTTGAACAATTAGTAGCTGGATGGCAGCGGTGGAGCCAGGCTTCTCACTGTTGGATGGAAAGTAACAGAGAAGCAAGGGAAAAGGCTGGATTCCCAAGTGATGTTGCCCTAGGATTGGAGATGTAAGAATGATCTCACTTTTACCTCCACACAGTCAGAAGGTGAGATACAGAGATAGTTGCCGACGAGTGTGTGTATACGTGGGTAGAGAACACAGATATATTTCCAAGGTCTTTTAGCTTATAGGGTCTAGAGTCAATGCCCCCAGTGGACAGGACACCAGCATTAGTGTCCTAATACCAACTCTTCTGGTTGTTAATGCTATTCTCCAGAAAAGGATCCATGACTCATGTGAGGCCTGGCTAATTCCAGGGCCACAGAATAGAATACACACGCTTATCCTGCAGATTCTTGTGGCACCAGAAATTAAGGAAGTCTTCACACAAAGGATGGGTGCCGTAAAGAGGATACAGGAGACAATCTGAAAGAGCTCCTCATGGCTGATAAGCTGTAACAATTACAGACGCAAAGAAAATGCCTTAGTATATAACCTTAATACAAGGTATGAAACCAAATGTCTTGATTCATACTTATATAAAGAGATTGAATAAATATAATCTAATGGGGAAGGTAGGATAAATCTCCCTTAAGGAATAACTTCAGGTACCATCATCATGGTCATGCTCCCTTCAAGAAGGTGAACTTAACCTCCATCCCACAATGAGGCCTGGCGTAGAGACGTGATAGAAATGAAAGAGTGTCCTTGAGTTTCATGATGAATTTTTAGGTATAATATCCCAAACATCATTCGTAAAATCAATTTGTAATTTTTCTGTATCCATTAAAATTTCTGTCCTGAAACCATCAACAGCAAGAGTAACAATAACTTCACTGATAAGGGAATTAGGCACAGACTAGGAGAATGTGCTCTCTAATATCATATTTATAAAGGACTTGTACCGTGACTATACAGCAACTTCACAGCTCAACAACAGTACAAAAAATGAAAATAATGAACACTTTGCCAGTGATCTGAAGATACTTCCACAAAGAAGAGATAAAAGGTTTTCACAAGATTCTTCGTTAAGGAAACATAAAATAAAACAATCATGAGATATTGCTACTCACTTATTACAACAGTTAAAGCACAAAATATTAAGAAATTCAAATATTGGGGATGATGTAGAGCAAAAGGCCCCTCATCCGTTTGCTGGAAGGAATGCCAATGGCCGCCAAATGGAATACATTTGTCAATTTCTTAGAGAGAAAACCAGACTCTCACCATGGGATTGAGGAGTGTGGTAGAAAAGTATTTACCAAATTTGTTTGAATATTTATGTTTGTTCAAAATAACTTCATACGGGTGCTTGTATCATCTTTACACTTTCGAGCCTTTACCACTCCCTAAAAATGGGTTATGTAGCCAGTTTTTATGGTTATTTTCCAGACGATGATCATATACCTGTATCCTGTTCCGTTTATCTCTCTCTCTCTTTTTTTTTTTTTTTTTTTTTTTTTTTTTTTTTTTTTTTTTTTATTGCGTTACGCGGGCCTCTCACTGTTGTGGCCTCTCCCGTCGCGGAGGACCAGGCTCCGGACGCGCAGGCTCAGCGGCCATGGCTCACGGGCCCAGCCGCTCCGCGGCACGCGGGATCCTCCCAGACCGGGCACGAACCCGCGTCCCCTGCATCGGCAGGCGGACTCTCAACCACTAGCGCCACCAGGGAAGCCTCTCTCTCTCTTTTATCTAAAATATCTATTATCAATGTCCACACGAGATAACAGGTGCAGGCAACACAGCCCACATATTACAGCCCAACCTGTGTCCCGACATTTCAAAATGTTCTCAGAGGAGAGAATGCCTGCAGTGCTCTATGGACATCAGTTTCCAATATCAACATGACTCATACTATTCAAGTGAAAGGCATTGCATCAGACACGACTGGAGAGATTGTGAGGATGAGAGGAATTGGTAATCCATCTGATGGTGGAAAGCAGAATTAAAGTTCCAACAGTAAAAATTATTTATGTCATTAAACGATTAAAAACTTGACAACTAATAACAGAAAGTAGTGACCCTAACCTTAAAATAAAGGTGTCATGGAGAAATATTTCTGTGCAGCTCTTCCAAAGATAGATGGGGAAAAACAGACAAGCCTGACTCCAGAAAGTCTCAAGATTAGAGACAAAGAAAGTTCCCTGGAATCATTGTGGATGAGGCTTCCGGGGTGGCAATGATCCAGTGGAGAAACCACATCTTCTGAGAGAAAATCCTCCATCCCAACCTCTGCACCTGCCCTGAAATGGGTCCTCTTGTTTTCCTGATGACCCTGATTGCCCCCTGGTGGTTGGAGCAGACCTGCAGGGAGGGTCGTGTCTGGACTCACCCTGACTTCTCACTGAACAACTGAGACAGTAACAAAGGGCTGTGTCCTAGGTCATCACGGAGCTGAGCTGCAGGGAAAACTTAATTTGTGAGGTGTCTCTGGAGGTGGAGAGTCATTTCTGGAGAGACATCTTGTATGCTGTGCTATTCCCAGAACCAAAGCACCCCAGTCACCTCAGACCCTTTCCCTGGGGGCTGAGGGATCCAGTCACAGCAGCCAGCACTGTTTGTGATGGAGAATCCAGAGAATGAGCGGGTAAGGGAGGAGGATCTTCAATAGTCCTGGGGCCCGATTCCTGCACCAGCACCTGGGACACGACACCTGGCGAAGGGAGAAACAAGGAGACACCCAGTTCACAGATGTCATCCCATAACTCCACCTTCCTCAGACCCAGGAGATGTTCACAGCTGATGGATGCCCGTAAGAGGAGGAATGACCAGAAGATTTCATGTTCATTTTGATCAATGCTTTGACTTTCAGAGACTTATGTCAGTGAAGATGAGAACCCAGACTCTGAGTAGCACAGATGCTGTGCTTTCCCCTTGAGCCTGGGTGTGATGTGCAGGTGGGAGGGATGCTTCCATATAAAGATGGTCATGGACTGTCCTTCTCTAGGTTGTGGAGGAGGGTGCTGGCTGAGATCCAGGGTGGGACACAGCTTCATGTCACCTCTGAAGAATGGCTGATATTTCTTTACCAATACGATACTTACATTTCCATATATGTCTATCTCCGTCTATATTATAGGTGTACACGTTGGTTAGTGTGGCCATTACAGAATAACAGACTGGGTGGATTAAACAAGAGCAATGGATTCCTCTCAGGCCTGGAGGCAAGAAGTCTAAGGTCACGGTGTCAGCAGGTTTGGGTCCTTCTCAGGCCTTTCTCCTTTGCTTGCAGGTGGACCTCTTCTCACTGAGTCCTCAGATGGTCTTTTCTCTGTGTGTCTGTGTGCATCCCTGGTTCACTTGTCTGTTCATTATTCCTCTTCTTAAGTGTGACAAAGACCCCTGACCACTCCTTTGCCAACAGGATCCTTGTAGTTCTCTTCTGAAGTAGTCTTGACCTGTGGGCTTCTGTGTTTATATGTGCATGGCCAGGTTTTGTCAAGAGCCTTGCTAAGTGAGAATAATGAGAATCCCCTACCCTTGAACTCTGATAACCCTCAGTATTTGTTCAAAGCCATCAAACCTCCTATCACCCACGTGGTATCTGACCACCCTGGTCTCCCTTTAGCAAGAATGCATTTGAGGCTATGTAACCAGAATCCCCTTAGCTTGTATTTCTTCTGTTAGTAATTTCCAGTCCACTCCACCCCACCGTCGGCTTGGCCATAAGCCCCCACTTGCCAGGCTGTATTTGGAATCAAGCCAATTTTCCAAGGCTGCATCCCATATGCAGCAGCGAGTTTTGTTTTCAGGGTTTGGGTGAACTCTATATTGGAAACATGAGTATCAGTTCACCACCCATGGCTATATAACGCATGACTGAATGAAGCTGATGTCTCATGTATATTTTCCCTAAGTCCACTCACAGCCATTTGTGCATAGGGACACTAGACTGTTCCTCAGTCCTATGCCTGGGAGTACTTTAAACAATTGCCAAGAATCACAGAACTGTGAAAAGCATGGCACTAATTTGACCGCAGAAAGTCCCCAATTACAGGGTGGTAGCTGAAACAAGAAAAGAGAGCATCACCTTGACTGACCTCAGCTGGGAAAACGTGTGTGTGTGTGTGTGTGTGCATGTGTGTGTGTGTGTGCGCACATGTGTGTTTCCTGATTCAAACAACCGGCCACATTCTTAATGTCCGTGAATAACCACAAAATGACAGTATTTATTTTGGGGTGCTCATGAAAGCTAGAAGTAGGTGTATTTGCAGATTTGGAATCTGTGAATAACGAGGATAATTGCATGTGCAGTATTGGAGCGCTCTGGCGTTAGAGTCTATAACACTGTCTGCGGCAGAATTCAGAATGCCTGTACTGGTTGCCTGAAAGCAGGACGGTGTGTCTCTTCCTTCCACATCTACAAAAACAAAACAACCATTAATACTGTTTAAAATCTCATGTGCATTGTCAGGATATTACACGTTTCACAAAGTTCAGGCTGAAATTGAAAATTATGGTGAGCTGCAGGGTTTTTGGAGCTCCTTTGAGAAAAAGATAAAGAAATGATAAACAACCTTAATTCTTGAGTATTATATGTGTCTGTGCATATGAATATATATATACACAACTATAATAAAAATAAAAAGCAAATATGTATATGCAAAAAATTTTAGACACTTCATAATTCACAGCAATGAAACATTAGGATACAGAACAGGGTCTCTGGTAGAGGTCCTGGGCAGAAGAGGAAAGCACAGGTTCTAACAAGAATTCCCTCCAGCCCATATATGCACCTGCTGCAGGTGCAGATTAACAGGAGAAAAGAAAAAAATTTAACCATGTGCATGGACATGCCATAGAAATGGACCCAGAAGGGACCAAAGCAGGCAGCTTTTATATTTTAAGACAAAGATGCAATATTTGTGAGGAATTGGTAGAAGGAGGAAATGTGTGCTTTGGGTGCTCAATTAGTGAAGAACTTAAGCAGGTTTGGGCTGGCGTAGTCATTAAAGAAGGAGCAAGGTTTGTTCATAGAAGATTCAGGCCTGAATTCCCCATCCCTGGTGATAAGAGTGTCCCTCTGCAAAGGAAAGCAGCGTCTGGCTGCTCAGTCCTGAAAAGCCAATAAAGAGGCAAAGTTGGTGAAAGGAAAGTTTGCTTTATTTTGGCTGCCTGCACCCGTGGGTGGGGGGCAGACTTTTCTCCAAAGGTCACCCAGCACTGAGCATCTGTGGGAAAGGGATTTTACAGGCGGACGTAGGGACTACGGGCGGAAACGGCAGAGTCAGCTGTGACAGTCGTCTTGCAGTTGGTCATGAGGTGGTCTGATCAGCCTCCTCTTGCTTGTTTTAAGTAGAGTTAATCTTCAGCTCCAGGGTCGGTTTGTTCTCATTTCTTGAAGCCAGTTCTTGGAATTGTGGCAGCTTATGTCATGGCTACAGTCCGGTCATCATGGAGTTAACTTCTTCCTCCTGGTGGGAGTTTCAGTATCTACCAAGACGGCTCATGAACATGGACAAGAATATTATCTATAGCCCTTGAGGAGGAACTAAAGGTCCTTGATTTGCTTAATGAATAAACTATTATTATTTGGTTTTGTTGGACACGTCGTTCCTTTCTAGATTTTCTCACTCCTCTGATTAAACTTACTCTTAGGGTTAAATTTTGGCACAGAAAAAGGCAGGCAGAAGATACGCGGTAAAGGACCATTTCAGTTCCACCTCCAGGTACAGAGAGGGCACCTTTCACATGGGAGGTTTTATTTCTTGCTTCAGGGTGACAGGGAGGAAGGTCAGAATGTCCTCTGCACTGGCTCTGTCTTACGTCACTTGGAGGCATATTTAGGGGTGCCCTACCCTGGACCCCAACAACTCAGGGCATCCTTTATATTTGGTTTCTACATATGCACAGCAAGCATGTGATGTAGGTAACGGTTTACTTGAATCCTACAGATGTGAAGGTAAACTGCAGCCTGGAATTGGCACGTGATGAGCTGGAGAGCACACATCAGGACACAGTGAGGCCTCCTGTCGAGGCCTGGGCTTCTCCACCCTGGACCTGGCCTCCCCTGCAAAGGTTCCCGGACGGAGGTGGGCCTGCATAGTGAGGATGAAGGACTCTTCCTGGAATGAGAAGCTGTGGGACTTTCTTGCATTTTAGTGCTCACGTAAGATGCTGTGGTGAAGAAAGGAGAATAGATTTGTTTTCAGCAGCTTCTGAAAATTCATGTTATTATCCACCTGACTCTAAACTTTCCCTGCCAACTACATATGTGTCTATTGGTAATAGCTGTGATGATGAATATTTGACATAAAATAAATTACACAGTAGAAGAGGATGCAGGTATGATCTAAGCGTATAGGGATCCTATTGGGCCTGGAAGCAAGGAGCACATGTAGAAACACCGCCAACCCAAGGTCCCCTCTAACTGCATCTTTCCCAGCGACCCCTGAGGATCCGGGGCTGCTCAGCGCATTTATGCTTCTCATACAAGAGGTGAGGCAGCAAGTCAACAGCAGCATCCTGGCAGGGCCAGCTGGTCTACAGTAGGGCAGGGCTGAGATATCACAATGAGGAAGGAAGAGTATGTTTAACTCTTTATACATCCGCTGGGATAGTATTGAAACGGGTCAATTTAGACAACATTTAGACAAGGGAAAACCTGAACATATAACTTTGAGTCTCTGCCTTTCATATATGACATTTTCCCCCGAAATTTGAAAATCCTTTCTAATTCAGAGACTGAATGTGTAAGTCAAGAACCATGGATGAGTACAAAGAGGTCCCCCAGGGAAAACTGCTACATAGAGAGGAAACCCCAGACCGTTGGAGGAAAGCAGTCCCTAACTAACATCTGCACCTGCTCCCGGGTCTGAAACATACACTTGTATGTCCTGAGTGCCCCCTGCATCCCCCCTCTTGTCTCCCTGCAAGGAGGTTTGTGTCTGGGATCACACTGACTCCCCCTCACCGTGTATCCTTCGCACAGTAATACACGGCCGTGTCCTCAGATCTCAGGCTGTTCATTTGCAGATATAGCGTGTTCTTGGAGTTGTCTCTGGAGATGGTGAATCGGCCCTTCACAGAGTCTGCATAGTATGTGTAACCACCACCACTACTAATACCTGAGACCCACTCCAGCCCCTTCCCTGGAGCCTGGCGGACCCAGCTCATGGCATAGCTACTTAAGGTGAATCCAGAGGCTGCACAGGAGAGTCGGAGACCCCCCAGGCTGCACCAAGCCTCCCCCAGACTCCACCAGCTGCACCTCACACTGGACACCTGCAAACACAGA